>NW_024722227.1:16917256-16957630 GCF_018991925.1 Homarus americanus | reverse complement strand
TATAATATATATATATATATATATATATATATATATATATATATATATATATATATATATATATATATATATATATATATATATTTCATTACCCAATAAGGCACGCGGAATTCTACATACAATCAACACCTCAACCCGCCGTGGGTTCGAGATCCTGGCAGGTTGAGGTGTTGAATATATATATATATATATATATATATATATATATATATATATCTATATATATATCTTGATAAAATCACATGGAAAAGGAAACAACTGACACTTTAGCTTTCGTCTTTATTCAAGACGAAAGCTAAGGTGCTCGTTGTTTCCCTCTTCCCTTGTGATTTTATCAAGATTTATCTTATCCACGTTTTTAATGTGGATCTACATCACATATATATATATATATATATATATATATATATATATATATATATATATATATATATATATATATATATATATATATATATATATATATATATATATATATATATATCAGCCCCAATGCTACCTAGCCGTGAATTTAGGTGTAGAAACTGCTGGCAACACAACCACACCCCCTGAGTTAACGAGTTACATGGCCCAGTGTCAAGGAATAATCCAAGAAGATCGGACAACTCTCCGACTGCAGTGGATAACCATTTCCCCGTAACACGTTCCGCAAATCGATTAAATTCTAGGTTCTTAATTAATACTGGGTAGACAGAGGCAAATGACGTAAAAAGTTTGCCCACTGTTTGACTTTGTCCGGGATGAACCCGGGTCCACTCGCTTGGGAAGCGAGCATACTGTCCATAAACTACACAGTAACACCAAAGCAGGGACAAAGATGATTATCTTGGTACATATTCGGTACTTAGTAACGTTCAGGTTATTACAGTAAACACAATGAGAACAATCTATGGAAAAATTTAATAAGAATTCACAGATAAGCAAACATTTTTTATCAATATTCAAACAATTCAATCGATTAAAATAAACATCATATCATCAGCATCATCCTAATGATGACCGGAGAAAAGTTGACATGTGAAGTTAAATACAGTCATGATAAGAGTCAGCGGCCCACCACCCCAGAGGAGCAGGATCGGTGTATTTTCTGTTTTCTTGAGGAGGGACTCGATTATGCGCAGCTCCTTATCTTCTCCGGCTGGCGCGGCTATTGAACGAGGGGTGGTGCTCGTGGCCTTAGTTCATGATCGCTGAATAAGGTGGTCTGGGGAGTAGTAGTCTCGTTCTAAACCCTCATATAACCTACACATTCCTATGCAGGGTATTAAATCCTTGAATCTAAGGAATCCCTTTATTGTTTTACCGGGTATGAAAATGACTCTAACAAGAAGCGGAGGATAAGATTCATGTAATAATTTAGTGAGTCTATTTTTGAGGACAAATGAAGTACGTATAGAGTATAATACATTCATACTTGTACAGTAAGACATACCCTGGCTGTGTCACCTCATTTTGGCGTCATAATCTATAAGTATAATGTTATGTATAATGATATAGTTATAACTAACTGTATCTTTAAAAATACAATTAGTAGTGCGACAAGGTAACGAAGGTTGGTCCACCAGGCCCTCACCTGGTAGCCATGGATATACGTGGGGGTCATGCAGGATACACCCTCTGTCCACCTCCATCACCCGTGTTCCTGCCCACTCACCTCCTTCCCTCTAGTGCCTCCTCTATACTTACCCAGGGACTGTGGTTTCTCCTCCAAATTGTCCTTTCACACATTTCTCCATAACTTGTCACTGTTTATAACCTTTCCCTAAACACACGATCCACAGTTATCTGCTTTCCAAACTCCTCCCGTCTTGACTTTCCTCCCTTCCCCCAACCCCCATGCCACACCTACTGTGAGCTGGGGTACACACATTCTTGTCACCTGTGTGGGAAAGCAGTTCCTTGAGCAGCAACATCCTGGTAAGGCACAAGGGGCGGCGGTCAGGTTGGGCAACACGGTTCGACATGACCTCCACATCACCTTCAGCGTCAACAAAAACAACAAATACAAAGTTATTCGTCTATTCTGCAATTTGGGTCGTGAATCTTGAAAGCTGTGTTTCATTCTTATTAATGTTTAATTGTTGTATATACTGTTGTATATACTGTTGATAGTATTGCTGCCTGGTGCGACCATTGTCCCGCCCACCACTGCTGGCCATAACGTATTCTTTTTGCTCCTGCTTGGCTGTTTATGTGTCCACAAAATAACTCGATAACAAATTAAGTGGGATTGACCAACATATGACAAGGTCCACCTGATAAACTCGTGGTACAAATTCCGCCAATATTAATTTGCTGCCATGGTAACAGTTCGCGCAATAATAACACATTAGGTTTCTCGAGCGTTAAATAAAACGATGACACCAAACAGTCTCCATCAGTGACCACATTAATCTTAAATACGGTAATGGTTAATTAAGTAATAAGGTTAACCCAGACGGACGTGTAAATATAGCAGACTTTTTCCAAGCATTCGCTAGATTTGAAACTTCTGTCATAAGAACCACAGAAATACAATAATTATGAAAAAGATATCGATGACTTGAGCCTTTGCCCATTGTTTAACCGCATTAAAAGTTTCAAACTGCGAGAGTTAGTTAGTTAGTTAGTTAGTTAATATCAAATCACCGTAGAAAATACTTGAAAGACCAGTTGACGCCTATGTAAGGGTAATTTTGAGGTCGATGAGGTCAGTGTAGAGCAACCCCACATTACTGCCTTTCGCTACGTCTTGCTGTGTATGTTGTTGGTGTTGTACTGCGGCATTATCGCCGTAGGTGTCAGCTTGACCTGTTAAGTGGCAGCTCCACTTCAGGAGTGTTTGGAGTCATCATTATTGCATTATTGTCTATCATGCTGTATAACAGAGTAAGTCTGGTGAAAAGGGTAAAAAAAAAATTTTTCATAGACTTGAAAAAACAACCCCGTGAGAGTGGGTCCCATAGGCATGATTGTCCGATAAGGAGATTGTGGATATAAGAGAGTGTATACTTACCGTGACCGCCTTCACTTCCAAAACGGTAAAGTTAGGTACCCATTTACAACTGGGTGAACTCGGATAGAACCCGAGACCCCTGAGGTATGAGGTGACAGGCGTATCTATTCGACCGTATTGTCTTAGCTAAGGTCAAAACATGGAATATTAGGAAAACAATTGATATCCTGAGACAGCAGGCCTCTCAACTATCCTAAATCTAGTATCCCGTGCTTTTGTTTTAGCTGGACACTAGAAAATAGTTTTCACAGCGGTAAGGGGAAAGGGGTAGAGGTAGGGTCACTTCTGAAGGTGTTCGTACACTTTCCGGTATCGAACGTTTTTAACATTGTTCCATCATGCGATTTCTTTTGTGGTTTTGTTTTATGACCAGAACTGTAAATGAGAAACTTAAGCATACTAAAACATTAACAAAACATTGCACTTTGTTGCTGTCTCTTAATACCTCAAAGAAAATCATTAGCACTCATATAAATTTAATTACATCGTTACCTTTTACATGTAGTTTGCATGTATTTACCTTTGTGTTGTGTAAATCATAAGTTCAATTGTGCCTTCTGAGAAAGTTTAACCATGTTTTCGTAAGAGGGAAATCCCCAACTAGACGAGTGACCGAGACAAGCTGGGTGTGTCGCAACATACTCTGACCTCCCTCCTTACATGGGCGGGAAGGACCAGCCCAGCCAGCCTCACCCGCCCGCGTTTACGGAGTGGAAAGCAGCGATTCAAGTTAGCCTTCTCTGCCTACATACAAGGTGGGGAAGTACTAACCTTCCCTGCCTACATACAAGGTGGGGAAAGTACTGACCTTCCCTGCCTACATACAAGGTGGAGAAAGTACTGAACTTCCCTGCCTACATACAAGGCGAGGAAAGTACTAACCTTCCCTGCCTACATACAGGTGGGGAAAGTACTAACCTTCCCTGTCTACATACAAGGTGAGGAAAGTACCGACCTTCCCTACCTACGTACATGGTGGGAATGTACTGACCTTCCCTGCCAACATACAAGGTGAGGAAAGTACTGACCTTCCCTGCCTACATACAAGGTGAGGAAAGTACTGACCTTCCCTACCTACATACAAGGTGGGGAAAGTACTAACCTTCCCTGCCTACATAAAAGGTGGGAAAGTATTGACTGTCCCTGCCTACATACAAGTTGGGAAAAGTACTGACCTTCCCTGCCTACATACAAGGTGGGAAAAGTGCACATACTGGCAAGGTGGGGAAAGTACTGACCTTCCCTGCCCACATAAAAGGTGGAAAGTACTGACCCTCCCTGCCTACATACAAGGTGGAAAGTACTGACCTTCCCTGCCTACATACAAGGTGGGAAAAGTACTAACCTTCCCTGCCTACATACTGTACAAGGCGGGGAAAGTACTGACCTTCCCTGCCTACATACAAGGTGGGGAAAGTACTGACCTTCCCTGCCTCCATACAAGGTGGGGAAAGTACTGACCCTCCTGCCTCCATACTGTGCAATGTGGGGAAAGTACTGACCTTCCTGCCCACATACAAGGTGGGAAAAGTACAGACCTTCCCTGCCTACATACAAGGTGGGAAAAGTACTAACCTTCCCTGCCTACATACTGTACAAGGCGGGGAAAGTACTGACCTTCCCTGCCTACATACACAAGGTGGGGAAAGTACTGACCTTCCCTGCCTCCATACAAGGTGGGAAAGTACTGACCCTCCCTGCCTCCATACTGTGCAATGTGGGGAAAGTACTGACCTTCCCTGCCCACATACAAGGTGGGAAAAGTACAGACCTTCCCTGCCTACATACTGTAAAAGGTGGGGAAAGTACTGACCTTCCCTGCCTACATACTGTACAAGGTGGGGAAAGTACTGACCTTCCCTGCGAACATACAAGTTGAGGAAAGTACTGACTTTCCCTGCCTACATACAAGGTGAGGAAAATACTGACCTTCTCTACCTACATACAAGGTGAGGAAAGTACTGACCTTCCCTGCCTCCATACAAGGTGGGGAAAGTAATGACCCTCCCTGCCTACATACAGTACAAGGTGGGAAAAGTACTGACCTTCCATGCCTCCATACTGTGCAATGTGGGAAAGTACTGACCTTCCCTGCCTCCATACTGTGCAATGTGGGGAAAGTACTGACCTTCCCTACCTACGTACATGGTGGGAATGTACTGACCTTCCCTGCCAACATGCAAGGTGAGGAAAGTACTGACCTTCCCTGCCTACATACAAGGTGAGGAAAGTACTGACCTTCCCTACTTACATACAAGGTGGGAAAAGTACTGACCCTCCTTGCCTACATGCTGTACAAGGTGGGGAAGTACTGACCTTCCCTGCCTACATACAAGGTGGGAAAAGTACTGACCGTTCCTGCCTACATACTGTATAAGGTGGGGAAAGTACTGACCTTCCCTGCCTACATACTGTACAAGGTGGGGACAGTACTGACCTTCCCTGCGAACATACAAGGTGAGGAAAGTACTGACCTTCCCTGCCTACATACAAGGTGAGGAAAGTACTGACCTTCCCTGCCTACATACTGTACAAGGTGGGGAAAGAACTGACCTTCCCTGCCAACATACAAGGTGAGGAAAGTACTGACCTTCCCTGCCTAAATACAAGGTGAGGAAAGTACTGACCTTCCCTGCCTTCATACAAGGTGAGGAAAGTACTGACCTTCCCTACGTACATACAAGGTGGGAAAAGTACTGACCCTCCTTGCCTACATACTGTACAAGGTGGGGAAAGTACTGACCTTCCCTGCCTTCATACAAGGTGGGGAAAGTACTGATCTTCAATGCCTACATATTGTATAAAGTGGGGAAAGTACTGACTTCCACCGCTTACATACAAGGTGGAGAAAGTACTGACCATCCCGGCCAACATACAAGGTAGAGAAAGTACTGACCTTCCCTGCCTCCATACAAGGTGGGGAAGTAAGATACTAATCTTCCCTGTCTACATACAGAGAAGGGATGGAGCTGTGATTCAAGTCTTACAGCTAGAAATGTTGTTAAGTTTCTCATTTATCATCAGTCAGGGTTTCTTCCTCTTGACCACGGTCCTCCACGTCATACAGTTTCTGGCTATCTTTATTAATGTTCTCAGATACATTTTTCTTGTTAGTCTCTGTTGTGAACTCTATGTAATTTTTTTATGATTTGTTTTGTTTGTCTGTCCCCAGTTCTGTGTCCAGGTGGAGTCTTCGGATGGTCTACTACACTTGAGACTACGACGAGGTGTCACGTACTGAGATAGTTGGAGTTAGTTGTTATGTAAATCTCAGATGGCAGTACAGCTGAGGTTGTGACGCTGATCTGGCTACACTTTTGTCGATGACAGGGTGTGTATGTGTGTGTATGTGTGTGTGTGTGAGTGTGTATGTGTGTGTATGTGTGTGTGTGTGTGTGAGTGTGTATGTGTGTGTACATGTGTGTGTGTGTGTGTGTGTGTGTGTGTGTGTTTGTGTGTGTGTGTGTGTGCGTGTGTGTGTGTGCGTTTTACGCTCTACTGTATACTATACAGTATTAGGCAATTATCCCTATACAGTGTATAGGGATAATTGCCTAATAGCGTTAACTCCTGACTAGCTACAGTCGATCATAATATATCTAAATTAATATTATAAATGAATAACCTTATATAAAACCTAAGCTACTTTCAGTATAATTTAGCTATACCTTATGGTGGTAAACGACGATATAAATGAAATACAGTAAATCCTACCATACTTATACTAATTGCTTTCCATTAAGTTGTAGAAATGAGTCAGTGAATACCGAAACTGTTTAACTACGAGTATACACTTTTCATAATGTTTCATTCCTTCAGAGGCGATAATAAGAAATTAAATATAACGATCTTATTCATGTTTTATTTACGAGTATTCTGGACGAAGGTTTGGTATTGAAGTTTCGTTTAGTTATTTTATGAGTCCTTTCCTCGCAATATATATTCAGTAACAGTGGAAACTGACACCCACAGTCATATATTTGTTTATGTCCTTCTGTGAGTAAGGGGCACTTGAGTTCACTGTGACAAATTTTATAGATTTCAGATTTTTCAAGAATTCCAACTGGTGTGTGTGTGTGTGTGTGGTTAGGGGGTGGGGTGGGGGGCACTCACCTAACCTCACCTAACCTAACTTTATCTTAATCTAGGTAAAGTCTGGTTATATTAGTAAAGTAAAGGATAATGTCTTCAATAAATGAGAGTCAGTTTTGCCATATATGGTCTAATCTTCATGGAATTATAACAATGATAGTAGTAAGTCATTCCCACTGCGTATTAAGGTTTAATCAGACGATATAATTCAATACGTACATAGAGATATATTAAAACTTAATATTTAGCTGTATTTATTTGTTAAGAACTTTAATTTTGTTTCCGTAAATAGTTGTTGTACTAGTAATAGGATTTATCTGTTAGTAGTTGTTGTACTAGTAACAAGATTCAAGTTCGTCTCTCCAGTCTGCTTAGAAAGTGTAAACAATATGTAATGTGGCTTTAAGTGGTGTCAGTCAAAGTGCAGGTCAGGTGCGTGTTGTGTTGGCCGTCTGTTGCAGCCGCTGTCCAGGTCATGAAGGTTGGAGGTGAGTGATTTGACTCTTAACTCAAGTAGTGGTTCACAACAGTGGCAGTGTTTTGTAATAGTTGATGACTAGTGTATTAGGTTAGGTTAGGTTAGGTTAGGTTGAGTATGTGTTTGATCAGGCCGAGACACAAGGTTACAAATGCCTTAAAAGAACGAAATGATTTACGAAAGACATGAAACCTGAACATTTCGTATTTGCATATCTGTTTGGGCCACCAAGGCGGAAATTGGTTTCGTGAGCCCAGTTACCTTGAAACATCCCCTCCTCCCTCTAAGGAAGGTCAGGGACTTTGCCAGATACACTTTCACTACGCCCAGGTTGTCTCTCTAGGCGTTTTGTAAGCTATTCCATGCGTCTGTGTCTCTGTTTGTCTCTGTGAATTTGTTTCTTGTTCTAATATTTTTATTTTCCTTTCTTCCTCTCCTCCGTTATTCCATATTTTCCTTGGTCTTCTTTTGTCCCTCACTTACAGAATCCAGTTGTCACATGAAATATTCAAACGATGATCCACGAGATATGAGAACTGACCCGACAGCCAAGAGGTCCTGGGAATTATTTTGATGGAATTTTATATAGGCATCTTGCATCTTGCATGCCGAGATGACCACCATCACAGCTCTGCCTGAACACGACCCAGACTCTTTTGTAGCACAGAGGAAAAGAAAATGAAATTGTATGTCAATCTGCTTTGCTTTGCCCGACTGCATAACGAGACAAACAAGCGCCAACACCGGAAAGACGCTGCCGCCGCCCCTCCAGCACTAGATGTAGCCCCCCACATGTGCAACATCTGTGAACGGCCTTGCCGGTCCCCTATCGGCCTCTTTAGTCACCTCAGAACTCACCAACCTAGGTGACATCCTTAATAACTCATATCATTGTATCACAGCTGGATGAGCGTCATCCTCGACTCCGAGTGACAGCAAAGTAGTAGTAGTAGTAGTAGTAGTGTGTGTGTGTGTGTGTGTGTGTGTTTTAGTAAGGTAATGAGGAGGTTTTATAATGGATAAGAGAGTCAAGGTGTAAGAGAGAAAGAGAGGAGCTCCAGGGTCAGTACACACATACACACACACACACACATTAATCTTGCGTCCACAGCCATGTTCTACGTCCACATTAGCTGCTTTGGAGAGCCGCCGCTGGCACCTTCTTTCCAATATATTATGTTTACGCAGATTTCGCTCATCAATGAAAACAGTCTGATGTATTAAAGGAATTTTAGATCTAATCTCATGTTAGTTTGGAGAGAAATGTTATATCATGGTGTAAGGGTATGTGCTCAACACCTCCTCTGACAGGACACAGATCTCTGGCACCTGGTAAGGAGGAGATGAGGGAGCTAAGATATTGTGGAGTTTGTCACTTAAAAACTGTAGAATTCAAATTTTTGGGAACCAGTATAGAGAACCTGATAAACTACTAACGAACTTCAAGACTAGAAAAATAGGAAATTAAAGAACTTAGAATCTAGTAAAGAGGAGAAGTTAGACGATCGAAAATAAGAAAATTAAGGCACGAATTTGCTAACTCGAGAACTAGTGAATTAAATAAGAAGGGAATGAGGAGCCAGAATAAAAAGGAAGAGTAGGAACTTAAGATTTTCAGAACAGTGGAACAAGACACCCTAGAAAAATGGTTACAAGGAAAGGTGAGGATTATGAATAACGATATGAGTAACTATAGAACCCGGGAATAAGTGCTCTGATAAATCTGGAAACTTGGAAACATATAAATTAGTGAAAAGTCTTCTGTGGTGTTGACTGTTGGTGAGACGAGACTGCTCCGGGGTACACAGTAAGTGGCGTGCGTGACGGACAGCGTCAAGGGCGAGAAAGATCTGAAGTAGCTGAGAGTGTGACGTCTTCCTACAGCATGAGCGACAACGTCTTAGTGTATGACAACATCAAAGGAAGAGTACGAGAGAACGATGGTGCTGGGGTAGGATCAAGGAGTGAGGCAGGAAGTGGTGACTGGACGAGTCTCACTTTACTACCAGGCGTGGATACAAGGCGGCCTCTATTACTCCTGGTAAATAGACTGGTGCCACTCTACCATATATAACATGTACAGTAAATAAGGGCTAAGAAATAAATAGTTTACCTTGAGTTAGAAGGTTGAAGCTGTTCGGTTGAATAGTTGTAACGCAATTAAATTTCTTCAGTGTGTCCATCATCCGAAGTCTAATTCATATCTAATTCCACACTCTGTCAATCACATAAAAATGAATACACACACACACACACACACACACTACAACTACTTTGCTGTCACTCGGAATCGAGTATGAGATGGTCCAGCTATGATACAATGATATGAATTATTAGGGATGTCACCTTCATTGGTGAGTTTTTAGGTGACTAAAGAGGCCGATACGGGACCGGCAGAGTCATTTACATGAGTTGCACATGTGGAGGGCTACATCGAGTGCGGGAGGGGCGGTGGCAGAGTCTTTCCGGCGTTGGCGCTTGTCTGCCTCGGTTTGCAGTCGGGCTAACTCAAAAGTATTGACACCTCGTGTGGTGCTCCTCTAAGCGTTACGATGTGGAGTAATCGACTCCCAGGTGGGTGTCGATTTGGCACTTTTTCAGGTACACACATACACACACACACTCCTGTACTCACGCAGTTGCGAATAAATTACCTTTTATGTACAGAACTAAACAAAGAATTTATTTGAAATACTTTGTAGCATTTAATGCCATAATGTCCTGATCACTGGGGTTAGTTATACAGACCCTTTGTAAGCTCTACTCTGTAATCCTTTGGCGCTATCGCTCACAGGATAAGCATGGTGTGCACAATAAACTAGCCGCTCTAAGTGGTAAAATTAAAAATTTAATTAACATATAAGAGTAGTAAAGGTTCCCAAGATGCAACAATTTCACTGCACCAAAACTCACGCCAGGAAGGACCAACAGTGACGCCCCAAAACTACTCCACTTTGGGCCAAGTCTCAACAAAACATGGAGGAGGGTAAGAAGGTTAAGACAATAAAGATAGTTAACAGCTTGGAGGAGGTTGTATTCCTATTTACCTAACTTACTTCCCCTCCCTGTCTCTAACTGAGCCACTTATGACAATATTGAACTATGGTGACATTACACAGTGTTGACATAGTCCGACTCTCACCAGGAATCAGTGTCTCTCTTCCTGATATTATTCACAACTCTCTATGAACACTGTGAACGTCAAGCATGAATATTCTATTTAGCCTAAATACTTTGATAATATGATTCTGATATTTCAATTCGAGCAATTTTATCACATTCCTTTTCTATCTTCATGATTGCTACACATAAATTAATGATCTCAAATACTCGAAAACTTCTCACTCATATTCCATACACCAATGAGTTGCTCCTACAGACATCGTCGTCCCTCTCTCTACCCACACGACACACACCCCTTAACGCTTTCTCTCTGCTTTATGCAACAGTTCCCTCAATATGATTATACCACACACCTTCCGTGGTATACTTAACTATTTAACGCACTTATTTCTTTGTGATATGTTTAGTTAATCGTATTACCTTTTCCAATACAGAGAGAACTATGTATAATTATGTTCTTTATTCTTTTTAGATTCCTTTTGCTGTTTAATTATACACTGTTATTATTATATCTATTAGTTTTTCTTCTCTCATCCTTAATATTTCCTCAGTCATCGGAGGCTCTTGTGGTGCTAGACCACCATTAAGCTTATTTGCCGCCACTCTCGCCTCCTCCTCAATTATGATTTTGTTTTGTTTTGCTCTTTTTTCTTCTGCACAGCTGCCAGTTCAGCCTCATTCTCATCTCTTACTTTCATCAGTTGTTTAAAATATCCTCCGCCTCTTTTTTATTTTATTTTGCTCGTAACATATCTCTCTATCATTCTTGTTTTCTTTTTAAAGCTCTCACAACATTCTCCCTATTTTTCTTCTCTATTATTTTGCCTTTTTCTTTAACAACCCTTTTTTTTTCATTACTCATAACTTGTGTGTGTATGTCCGCTGCACCAATGATCCCTTATATTAGCTGCAACAATAACACAGTATCACTAGCGACGGCCAAGGTAAAGGCTGACCTCCCCCACAGCACACTGTTCCTGCACAGCTGGCACAGTAACCTAGGCTAGACGCACCAAGATAACCCAGCACCTGCGTCATGGTTATTACCTCTATGTCAACAGCAGCTGGGGATGGCGTTTATTACATGCCATCCATCTTATTCCGGCTGTGTCGTGCCAGGCAGGGACCCCGTGTCCTGCATAATAACAAACTGAACTGGAACTAAAGATTGAAGCAAGAATTTAATTCAGATTAATAATTTTACCACAGAAGCTTCCTAGGTTGTGAGAATTCGATAATAGAGGAAGATGCGACGTGGGAGGGGGAGATATACTTCATGTATGGCATTCATTCTACTTTGATCTACGGCATAGATTTGCTTTTATTTTTCGCCAAGATTAAGAGGTTTACAAACACGCTCTTGATTACTTTAACAACCTCTCATTAAAATCCTTAATATCCCCGCCACCCTCAGGGACGCACTCAAGATAATTTTGCTTAAGGCGTCCAGGTCCATGATAGCTTCTCATGTTTTTAATGAGATTTACCCAGTCAACTCACTGTACCTCGCGAAGAAAAATAAATCATAATCTTCTTCAGTACGTAGTAAAACCACTTAAGCTGAAAAAAGAGAGAAAATTTTATCCCACTATCAGCCAGAGCAAGACGCTGTCCTCTTGTCAAGAATTATGTTCCCCTCGCTGGGGATAATAGACTCTCTTTTATGTTAACCTCCTCGCGATTTTATAACATTTAAACTCTGCCATCAAACAAGGTTCAGATGTCAGGAGTCTAAGGCTGAACGCACATCATACACTCGGAAGATTAACCCTTCAGCGTCGTTCAAAATTCCCTGAGAGAGCCCTTGAGTGTGGGAGCACAGCCTCTTCCAGCAAGATGACTCATTTCTGACGTACGATGACTAAACTCACTAAATGTGAGGACGTGAATCTTGTTGGTCAGTCACTTTATGTCTTTAAAATTTTAGCTTAACTGAAGAAATTATGTAGTACAGTGTCACAAAAATCACAACACTGAACTCCCACTGTGTTTTATCGCCTCCTATTGAGGCATTTCGGTTTGTTTTATCTTAACACTTATATACGATGATTCAACACCAAGGGTACCATATCTTCATGCCTTCAGCTCCATGTGTTTGTGAATGTGTAAAATGGTGATGTCAGATAAATATAGTGGCATATGATTAACCCTCGAGTACGATGACTTAACCCTAGAGTATGATAAATTAACCCCAGAGTACAAATGGCATAACCCTTGAATATGATGAGTGAGCCATTATGGTTTTCACATCTCCAGTAAAGGTACTGCGTCACGGTTCTCAAGGCGTTTGATACAAGCATAGCTTTTGAAGGTGAACGTCTGTGAACACAAGACTAATTAGGATTATTTTAACAACCTACTTTTTACAATAAGTGTCACGTGTTAGAGGTCAATATATCTTAAATATAGTGAGAAAATAATGAATTGACCCAAAACATATTTACATTAACTTACTCCGAAAAAAATTATTTGAGCTTTCATTTAGGATAGTTACTCCCATTCCTCACTCTGTAAACAATTTACTTCCGTTTTCTATGGTACTGTATGTTGATATCAACTCACGTAACTTGCCTTAAACCCAAAAATGATTTTACCTCTTTTTGGCTCTCATTTGCGTAAATTCTCGACAACTTTCTCACTCTTTATTTATTCTGTTGTTTTACACTTGTCTGTAACTACCAATAATCCATTGTTTCACTTTTTTTGGTTCAACATTATCGAGACGGGTGCTCATAACAAGCCAAGATTCATTCATTCTGCATTACCATCAACTTTCTGAACTCTATTGTTTCACTGTTGAAATATATAAATGTCACAGAGATTTTCTTTGCTGTCTCTAAAGCCTTTCTTCACAGCCTGTCTGGAAGAAAGATGTGTTGACGTTATGTTATTACTGCACATGAACATCTTACTGTAGGTTTTTCAACTCGTAATAAAGTTAGTAATTACACTAGACCATTAACAATACAAAAGAATATAAGTCGTAATTCTATTGTAGATATATATGGTCTATAATTCTACATGGTTATAGGTTTCAAGTTCTCTAGCCTGGTCATCAACGGGATTCTTTGTGATTCTTTTTACACGATAATACACAATCCTTACAGTATATTCCATTAACTTTCTTAAGAAGACCTTTTCCAATAGCATTACCTCACTTACATTTACTATTTTTAGTCTTAAATAGTGGAGTAATTCAACCTTGGTGTACACTCAACCTTGGGTTACTCATCTGGGTCATGTTCACTCCTCGTTCACATCTTCTACACGTCGTCGTTCAGCGCCATATTTTCTGTTCTCATTTTTATCCACCTCACCTCACTGTCCATTGTCATAACGCTCCTCAACATTGTTTACCTTTTGTTTACTTGATATTGCTTAGGCATGTATCTCATCTATCAATTCCTCCAACTACATCGACTGTATATGTATGTTACAGTTACAACACAAAACAACTCAAAACTAGTTTTAGGTAGTTGGAAATAGAAGCACCTTTTTTCCACTGAGGTAATTTGCTAAATACCAGGAAGAACTAGTTTTCTTAAGCCCCTGGACTTCGGGGTTTCCCCATCAACGTTAGTGTAATAAGATTAGGTAATGCTAGTTGTATCGTACATCCTTTGTGGCTTCTAGTTTTAACTAATTAATAATTAATGGTTTTGACTTAATTCGGGTTTTAAATGTAACTTAAAAACTTGTCGCCATTTTCACGACCGCCGGGTTTTTCACGGTCATCTCTATACCATCCTACGAGTACCATCAACAAGAGGAAAAATAATGAATTGTAGATTAATATACTAAAATTCCATAGAGTGGAGTCTGTTAGCTTCCTGTATGAAGGTGAGTGCAGTGCTCCCAAACAGTGACCAGTACAGTACAGTACAGTACAGTACAGTACAATCGAGGGATGACATTAATGTGTTAGGTATAAATAAGTTAATCTGTCAAGAGCATTTATTGCATACTTAGTCAGACTTCTGACAACTTCTCTTCTATATCTTTCTTAATCAGCAAAGGATAAACGCATTTTTTTATTTTCTTCCTGTAAAGTTTTCATCTAGATTAAGGAAGGAAAAGTGAGATAATGTCGGTAAAACTTGGAGAGTTTTCTAACTTGAAGCGATAATGGGAGAGAAATGACCATTTGGTGTGTAAGCTAACGGCTTCCAAACTGTTTTTATCATTAATTTTGTTCTTCATGTGTTAAGTAAACGTTCCTCTATGACTCCATTGTCACCAATATAATGTTAAACTTGTATAATCTCATATTATATATATTTTACTGCAACTATACAGTATAAAGTTATCAGTGTAAAGAAATAACGAACAAGAATAATGTGGGGTGTCACTTGATGCTCTGTCGCGTAAAAGGTTCAAACAGTCTTCTTGTGAGACGGCGTGACCATCCTCACATCCTCAACATGATCACAGCTGGTTGTCTCATCTGCCAGTGATTAATACAAGAAAAGAGAGCGCCAAGTGCTGTTATAATAACGACCATTATAATAACAGTAATGCGAATCCTTGAAGCGTGAGTGAGCGGATGATACCGGTAAGGCTGGTGAAGTTGTTATCAGTCGAGCGTTATTTTAAGGCTAAACAATTTATTACATGAACTAAGGACCAAAATAATATCCTTGGCTGTTTTCGAGCCGTTTTCTGAATTTGGTAAAGAAATTGTCATGCGGAAAAGTGGACTTAGCAAGCCGAGCCCACTTTTCTGCACGACTGTATGATTAAAGATTGTAAAATGTTATCTTTTCGTGGACTCTAACTCACTTCAGGAGGGTGATGAAGTTAGCAATGACGCTTAAAGTAAAGCGCAACAACTACATTAAACAAAGACCAACGTAAAACTTCATTATCTTATTCAAGGCGGGAGTGTAACGTGTTGATGTGTGGGGCCGACACCTGACGTAAAGGTCAACAATATAATGAGACACCCGGATCACACACAGTTGCTCAAGTTTCCTTCTTTATATCAGAGACGGATATCCAGCAGCTTTGTGTATATAGAGGAACGTGATCAGTGGTGGACATTACGTGATACTTCCTCTTCCTCAAGCGGTGGTCGCAAGTCCCCCAGTCTCCGGGAACTTCTGACATTTAAGTATTTTTTTTTGTTAACACGTTTTACAAGGGTACAGGACAGTTATATCATGGGCGAGGCAGCGCATGGCGACCATCACGTTACCTTGTGTACAGCTAAAACACTTCATTCAACAGTGACGTCTTTGTGGTTTACTGTAGTGGCGGTACAAATATGAGACCCCTTCTGTAATTCTTCAACCAGAGTACAGTAAAGTGTTACCTGGAAACACAATAACATCATGCAACAATTAACTGTCCTTTATATCACTGAGGAGAGCGGAGGAGAGAAGAGTAAACGTTGCATTAATTCATCTACTGTAAACAACTGACAGTAAAGAAAACCGTAAAACATTTAAATGTCCAGAAAATAATGAAAGATAGATATTATTGATATGATGGGGGGCCGTGGTGACCACAAACACTGTTTTTGCTCTTCACCATGACCTTCTGGTGACCACGTGCTGTGTGTCACACCATCCCCACTCCACATTGTTTGCCACACCACCACTCACTCCACACTGTGCACCACACCACCTTCACTCCACAGTGTTTGCCACACCATCCTCACTCCACACTGTGTACCACACAACCCTCACACCACACTGTGTACCCCACCACCCTCAACCACACTGTATGTCTCACTACCCTCACACCACACTGTGTGCCACACCACCCCAACCACACTGTATGTCTCACTACCCTCACACCACACTGTATGCCACGCCACCCTCACTCTACACTGTATGTCTCACTACCCTCACTCCACACTGTGTGCCACACCATCCTCACTCCACACTGTGTGCCACACCATCCCCCCTTCACATTGTGTGCCACACCACCCTCACGCCACATTGTGTTCCACACCACCCTCACGCCACACCGTGTGCCACACCGTGTGCCACACCACCCGCACTCTGTATCACACCACCCTCACCCAACACTGTGTGCCACATCACCTTTGCACCACACTGTCACACCACCCTCACACCACATGGTGTGCCACACCACCCCCACACCACACTGTGTGGCACACCATCCTCACTCAACACTCTGTACCACACCACCCTCACTCCACACTGTGTGCCACATCACCCTAACTCCACACTGTGTGCCAGACCACCCTCAATCCACACTATGTCCCACATCATTCTCATTCCTCACTGTGTGCCAGATCACCATCACTTCACGCTGAGCAACACCACCTTCACTCCACATTGTTTGCTACACCACCCTCACTCCACACTGTGAACCTAACCACCCGCACTCCACACTCTGTACCACACCATCCTCACTCCACACTGTGTACCATACAATCCTCACTCCACACTGTGTACCACACCAAACCCACTCCACACTGTGTGCCACACCACCCTCAATCCACACTGTGTGCCACACCACCCTCACCCACACTGTATACTATACCACCCTCATTCCACACTGTGTGCCACACTACCCCACTCCACACTGTGTACCACACCACCCTCACTCCACACTCCACACTGTGTACCACACCACTGTCACTCCACACTGTGTGCCAGACCACCCTCAATCCACACAGTGTACCACACCACCTTCACACCACACTGTGTGTGTTTCACACCACCCTCACCCCACACTGTGTGCCATACCACCCTAACTCCACACTATATGCCATATCACCATCACCCCACACTGTGGCACACCACGCTCACTTCACATTGTGTGCCACACTACCCTCACTCCACACTGTGTACCATACCACACCTCACTCCACACTGTACCACACCAACCTCAATCCACACTGTGTGCCAAACCATCCTCACTCCACACTATGTGACACACCACACTCACACCAACGTGTGTGCCGAACCATCCTCATTCCACACTGTGTGCCACACCGCCGTCATTCCACACTGTTTCACACTACCCTCACTTCACACTGTGTGCCAAAACACCCTCACTCTACGCTGTGTGCCGAACCATCCTCATTCAACACTGTGTGCCACACTACCCTCACACCACACTGTGTGCCACACCACCCTCACACCAACGTACAGTATGTGCCGAATCACCCTCACTCCACGCTGTGTGCCTAACCACCCTCACACCACACTGTGTGCCACACCACCTCACTCAGGGCGGCAACACTAATCTCACACCATATTGTATGCCACACTACTCTCACTCTGTGCCACACCACCCTCACACCACACTGTGCGCCACACCACCCTCACTCTGTGCTACACCACGCTCACTCCACACTCTGCGCCGCACCACCCTCACTCACACTGTGTGCCGCATTACCATCTCATTGTGTGCCATGCCACCCTCACTCTGTGCCACACCATCCGCACTCTGTGTCACACCACCCTCACTCTGTGCCACACTTCCTTCACTTCACACTTGTCACACCGTGTGCCACACCACCCTCACTCTGTGTCACACTACCCTCACCCAACACTGTGTGCCATATCACTTTCACACTACACTGTCACACCACCTCCACACCACACTGTATGCTACACCACCCTCAGTCCAAAGGATGCTACACCATTACAGTCACACTAAACTATAATGCTGTGTAGTGAAAAATGATAACTATCATTAGCAGTAAGTGTTGTTGTGGCCCTCAGTACCACAGAGGTCCGCCGGCCAACTTCTATATGAAGGTGTCTGGCTCATGTTAAGAATTGTGATGGCCATACACTGTTATGTAGCTTACGTGACGACCTAGACTGTTATGTAGCTCAAGTGACGACCTACACTGCTATATAGCTCACGTGACGACCTACACTGTTATGTAGCTCAAGTGACGACCTACACTGCTATATAGCTCAAGTGACGACCTACACTGCTATATAGCTCACGTGACGACCTACACTGTTATGTAGCTCAAGTGACGACCTACACTGCTATATAGCTCACGTGACGACCTACACTGTTATGTAGCTCAAGTGACGACCTACACTGCTATATAGCTCAAGTGACGACCTACACTGCTATATAGCTCACGTGACGACCTACACTGTTATGTAGCTCAAGTGACGACCTACACTGCTATATAGCTCACGTGACGACCTACACTGTTATGTAGCTCAAGTGACGACCTACACTGCTATATAGCTCAAGTGACGACCTACACTGCTATATAGCTCACGTGACGACCTACACTGTTATGTAGCTCAAGTGACGACCTACACTGCTATATACACTGTTACTCAAGTGACGACCTACACTGCTATATAGCTCACGTGACGACCTACACTGTTAAGTAGCTCAAGTGACGACCTACACTGCAATATAGCTCACGTGACGACCTACACTGTTAAGTAGTTCACGTGACGACCTACACTATTATGCAGTTCACGTGACGACCTACACTGTTATGTAGCTTACTTGACGACCTACACTGTTATATAGCTCACGTGACGACCTACACTGTTATGTAGCTCAAGTGACGACCTACACTGCTATGTAGCTTACGTGACGACCTACACTGTTATGTATCTTACGTGACGACCTACACTGTTAGGTAGCTCACGTGACGACCTACACTGTTATGTATCTGTAACTTGACGACCTACACTGTATCGTGACGACTACTGTTATGTAGTTCACGTGACGACCTACACTGTTATGTAGTCTACGACGACCTACACTTATGTATCTGTAGCTTACTTGACGACCTACACTGTTATGTATCTTACGTGACGACCTACACTGTTATGTAGCTCACGTGACGACCTACACTGTTATGTAGTTCACGACCTACAATGTAGCTCACGTGACGACTGTTATGTAGTTCACGTGACGACCTCACGTGTCGACCTACACTGTTATGTAGCTTACGACCCACACTTTATGTAGCTCACGACGACCTACACTGTTATGCTCACGTGACGACCTACACTACGTTAAGTTAAGTAGTTCACGTGACGACCTACACTATTATGCAGTTCACGTGACGACCTACACTGTTATGTAGCTTACTTGACGACCTACACTGTTATGTAGCTCACGTGACGACCTACACTGTTATGTAGTTCACGTGACGACCTACACTGTTATGTAGTTCACGTGACGACCTACACTGTTATGTAGCTTACGTGACGACCTACACTGTTATGTAGCTTACGTGACGATCTAGACTGTTATGTAGCTCACGTGACGACCAACACTTTTATTATAACTAACGTGACGACCTGCACTGTTAGGCAGCTCACGTGACGGCCTACGTTGCTATGTAGCTCACTTAACGACCTACACTGCTATGTAGCTTACGTGACGACCTACACTGTTATGTATCTTACGTGACGACCTACACTGTTAGGTAGCTCACGTGACGACCTACACTGTTATGTAGTTCACGTGACGACCTACACTGTTACTATAACTCACGTGACGACCTACACTGTTTTGTAGCTTACGTGACAACCTACACTGTTATGTAGCTTACGTGACGACCTACACTGTTATGTAGCTTACGTGACGACCTACACTGTTATGTACCTGTAGCTTACGTGTCGACCGACACTGTTATGTAGCTTACGTGACGACCTGCACTGTTATGTACCTGTAGCTTACGTGACGACCTACACTGCTTAACTGAGGACATCTTACGCCACTTGCCCTCAATGTCCAGCACAGGGTATATCCATCTCTTCAGGATGAAAGCCACGTCATTGTTGTTGGTTATGTGTGCAGGTGAGTCACAATAGGTCACGCTGGCTGGGTATTTTATCGAGTTTCATAACATGATGAACCTTGAAGAGTCTGTCGATCTAAGTTTATAGCGCCTGTGTATAACCTCCCGCCGTTTGTGTGCGTGTGTGTGTATATATATATATATATATATATATATATATATATATATGTATATATATATATATATATATATATATATATATATATATATATATATATATATATATATATATATATATATATATATATATATATATATATATATATATATATATATATATATATATATATATATATATATATATATATATATATATATATATGTGTGTGTGTGTGTGTGTGTTTGATGAGGCATCACTTATTATTCAGAAATTCTTCTTTGTAAGGGTCGAAATTATGAATATTGAATCTAATTTATTACGAAAGCCTTGGGAAAACCAAGGCGTGGTCTTATTGTCTGGTCAATTAACATTAGGACACATGAACATTTTACCGATGCTATTTTCCATTTATTTTGAAGCAATCTCACACACACACACACACACACACACACACACACACACACACACACACACACTGTGCGACACGGTATAACACCAGGCATATAACATCGAGGAAACATAAATAAAAAAAAATAAAAATAAATAAAAATACCTTTGGGACTTATTTGTAAAAACGAAAAAAACAATAGTCAAAAAGTTAGAGCGTAACAACAAGGAGACGAACTAGAATGAGAAGGCGGAGGAGGTAGAGGCGGGTACCAGGAAGCAGGTGTGGCCGCCCCAAGGATGGTGTGCTGGTGCTGCTACAAACCCAGTTTTTTTTGTGCGACCATCGTGGTGATACTTGTTCCTGTTTGACCTTGAACACTTAATATTATCAGTCATTCTCTCTCTCTCTCTCTCTCTCTCTCTCTCTCTCTCTCTCTCTCTTTTAATGTCTGTGTCTCTCTTTTTCACTGTCTGTCTGTCTCATTCAATGTCTGTCTTATCTCTTTTTCACTGACTGTCTAACTCTGTCTGTCTGTCTGTCTCTCTCTTTTAATGTCTGTGTCTCTCTTTTTCACTGTCTGTCTGTCTCATTCAATGTCTGTCTTATCTCCTTTTCACTGACTGTCTAACTCTGTCTGTCTGTCTGTTTCTCTCTCCCTCCCCCCTTATCTCTCTCTTGTTCCCTCCCATCTTAAGTCGATCATTTCGTGTATTTGTCTTAATATAACTTTCCTATTCTCTTTCAAGTCTCACACCATCCTTATCAGCCCGGGGATGACAAAAGGCTGATAATTCCAACTTCTTGTATTCAGTTACCCAAAGAAGGAAGAACAGAGGATGATGATGAGGGAAAAGAGCCTCGAAGTCTTGTTTTTATGTGCATCAATGTTGAAGGTAGGGTGAAAAAAAAGTGGACTGGGGACAAGTGAAGGAAATAAAGTTCGGGGTGCCTGACTAGGTAAGAGAAAAAAAGGGTAATGAGCGATGAAGTCTAAATTTAAGACATGGATCAAGAGAAGTCCATCTAAGGACATTAGAATAAGATTAAAAATTGGGTATGAGGGACGGGTTGTTGTGATAAAAGGGAAGTAAGAGAGACAAAAGTTATGAAAAGACCCGAATAGCTGTACTGAAAGCTTCAACATGATATATAAAGTAGTCTTTATGGCTGGAGATTTAAATGTGAAAGATGGTGATAATTAAGTGAAAATGATTACATTGGAATATGGAGCGCCAAGAATGAATATAAATTAAGTGAGACTGATAGAAATATATACAGAGAGAGAACTAACAATTCACATGTGTCATGGAGGTACTGCTGGACAGAAGACATAAATATAAAGTGGCTGATCAGGATGTAGTAAGAAGAGTTACTTATAGAATGTCTGGCCATCATTTGGTAGAAGCGAAAATACCAATAAAAAAAAATCTGAGCAAAAGAGAAGCAGAGGGGTAAAACGAAAGTTATAAGAGTCAAAAGGCTGAGGAAATAGATGTGGCTAAAAGATCTTTAAATACACCTAAGGGGGGGAGGGAATGCTTAAGAGAGAGGGAGGAAATGTTGAAGAGGGAGGAGGGAAGGAATTTAAGAGGGAGAAGGAGGGAGGGAATGCTTATGAGGGAGGGAGGGAATTTCTAAGAGGGGGAGGGAGGGGTGTGAAGAAAAATAGAAGCTAATTAAGAGTGCGGCCTAGCTAGTTCACCTTTGATGACTGTTTGTACAAGAGAATATGAATGAAAAAAACAAAAAACAAGAAGAGTGAGAGGTGAGATGAGAGTCGAGCTGTACTAATTAAGCCAAGGAGTAGAGAGACACATATTGACACCAGTTTCAGATAAGGAATGATGGAAGAAAGGAGAGACCGCTAACGTCTAATAAACAAAGGGGAAAGAACGGTGCAAGGAAATAATAAAAGATGACTGGACGAGATATGGGGAGAGAGGTCGTCACAATCTTTTAATGAAAAGAGGAAGTTCAGGAAGAAATTGAAAAGAGTTAGAAAACGAGGAGAAAATATAAGGACATGGCAGTTGAGAAAGAACGAAAGAGAAAAAAAATAATGAAACAAAGACGGGGGAAATATTTGAAGCAAGTACCAGTATAACATAATGTGAGAGGAGAGGATTCATTCATATTTGTGATGAAGAAAAATGAAACCACCAAAGCGAAAGAGGAAAGCAAGAAATAAGAGAGAAGGAGAGACAGGATGTAGACAAGGTTAAGATTAGTAAGAGACCAAGAGAGGATGATATCACTGTAGGAAAGGTAAGGATGAGTGTTGTAAAAGTGATAGATTGGATGATAAGAATATAATAACTACCGGGTAATCAAAATGCAAGGCTGAACATGGCAGGACTGGCAGAGCGTGGGTGTAATAATTCCCCCTGTATGAAAGAAAACGTAATATATGACTGAAAAAATGAACGCGTAATAAGTGTCATGACTACACCAGGGAATACGTATGGTGGAATCAAACCTTTGCTAAAAACATAAAGTGCATTTATAGAAAACCCAGTAAGTGTTCAGTAAAGGAATATGATGTGCAAGATCAAGTGTGTACATGATTGGAAAGTGATGAGAGATGCTAGCAAGAATGATGTAAAGAGGAACAATGTTAATGGAGTTATTATGGGTGAAAAGAGCAGGAAAGGATAGCAGATAAGTTAATGGATTGGACATGGAGGTGAAAAGAGGAGGTGAGGCAGTTGTTGTTTACACATGACTCAAAAGTAAAATTGCAAGTCTTAGTGACCAAGTTTATAAAACCATTTGCTAGGAGACAACTGTTAATGAGTGTGAACAAAATTAAATTGATAAATAGGAGTAAATAAAGCCGTTACGTGGGAAGAATAAATACTCAAATAAGTTTGAAAGGAGATTGAATCTCAGAGGCTAGAAATTTCTTGGTAATCTGGGGATGGATTTGTTAAAGAATAGACGATGAAATAAAAATGGAAATACTAGAGTAACTGAGGTAATGAAGGTAATAAGTGAAACGAAAACAGAGAAAGATTATTATGTTAAGCGAAACAAAGATAGAGATACATAAAGAAATACTTAAGTCAACTATATTGTATGGGTGTGTAGCTTAAACGCTGGGAGGAGGAGGAAACTCGTACAACAAACCTGATTTGCTTGGTAGACATTTGTGAATGGACTAGAAGAAAAAAGAGTCTTGTAAGAAAGAACTGACCAGAATTGGGTAACTTGATACGGAGATACTGAGAAGTTGGGGAATGAAAAGTTGGTTAAAAAAAGGGTGTGTGGTTATGAGGTGGAGTGAGAGTGGGAGTGAAGGAACGAGAATGACGTGGGAGAATGGGATGAGGAGTGGGGGGGAGATGGTGTGTGTGTGTGTGTGTGTGTGTGTGTGTGTGTGAAGGTCATTGTGAATATTTCCCTAACCATTGAACGCTCAGGTATAGTATATATACCTAAGTAAGAGACAACACCTTTCTAGCTATCAACCGCTATTACATGAACGTGACACTTCAACTAAATACGAAATAACCAAAAAAAGGACACAAAAACCCCCTCTTGTTCACCTCGACGAGTGTCAAATAACGCAAGGAATCCAGTTGGCAAGAGGCCACCGTCGTGTGACTCAACCTCCTGGCAACCCCACACTGCTGGCTCACTGCTGCCATCAACAAGATTACTCCTGACCACTTTCCACTGATCGCCAATCGTCCGTATTTCTGAATGAGCATCGATGACCTAATTGGTTGGCGTTCATGTCCTCCTCAATGTTCTTAATGTTTTCTTTGCCTGTCACTCTCATCTCTCTTGCCTGACCTGACCTGACCTCCAACTTCTGTACGTTGTAGTTGTATCTGTCTGTCTGTCTGTATCTTCCAGCAGGTGTTCTTTCCTCCATATACTGTGTCACCCAGAAGGCCATAAGTCACCGATCTAAACTGTGTATTAATTACCAGCTGTAGTTTAGTTTCGACAGAGTGGTGAGCTATAGGCAGCCTACTTACGACAGGATAGTCAATTACAGGCAGCCTACTTACGACAGGATATTCAATTACAGGCAGCCTACTTACGACAGGATGGTGAGTTACAGGCAGCCTACTTACGACAGGATGGTGAGTTACAGGCAGCCTACTTACGAGAGGGTAGTCAATTACAGGCAACCTACTTACGACAGGATGGTGAGTTACAGGCAGCCTACTTACGACAGAATGGTGAGCTACAGGCAGCCTACTTACGAGAGGGTAGTCAATTACAGGCAACCTACTTAAGACAAGATGGTGAGTTACAGGCAGCTTACTTATGACAGGATGGTGAGTTACAGGCAGCCTACTTACGACAGAATGGTGAGTTACAGGCAGCTTACTTATGACAGGATGGTGAGTTACAGGCAGCCTACTTACGACAGGATGGTGAGTTACAGGCAGCCTACTTACGACAGGATGGTGAGTTACAGGCAGCTTACTTATGACAGGATGGTGAGTTACAGGCAGCCTACTTACGACAGGATGGTGAGTTACAGGCAGCTTACTTATGACAGGATGGTGAGTTACAGGCAGCCTACAAACGACAGGATAGTGAGTTACAGGCAGCCTACTTACGACAGGATGGTGAGTTACAGGCAGCTTACTTACGACAGGATGGTGAGTTACACGCAGCCTACAAACGACAGGATAGTGAGTTACAGGCAGCCTACACAACTCTCGCTAGAACCATATTTCATTCTGGTTATAAGAATTATGTAAATTTAATCCCTTCTTCATTTACCGTGACGGACTGATGGGGAGGTGATGACCCACAGCCACGACGTGCGGCCCCTGAAGGTGAAGGTGGGAAGACGACCAAGCAAAGGGAAGAATAAGTTGGGTGTTATAGAGTCGAATAAAATGACGTGATATCGCCTCTAAAGATGACAGCAAGTGGAGGTTCGTTCCCGAGTTGTTTTTTGTGTGCTTGTGAGTAAAGAACGAAGTACGTCTCTTGTGCTCACCATAAGTTAGTTGTCTCAGCTAACAAAATGGGTATAGAGGTTATAAGCGCGTTTCTCGGCTGGTGTTAAAAGCAGAAGGGGAACGGACACAAATTCCTTTTTAACATCATCTCATAACAAAATAGTGATCGAGGAGGTAACGATAATAACAAGAATAGGTCAGAGATAAGACTATCAGTGGACTGTTGTTTATAATTAAGACTCCCTTTGGCCTTGATGGGATCAAGAGTTTTCAAGTCTAAGAGAGGTAACCCCACCCCCTTACACACACACACATGCCTGGGCTGAGTCCTGTACGGTGTGAGGAGATGATTGGACATGAGGTATTTCTTTGGGATTGCCAGCGTTATGGAAGCATTCTTAGTGAGGGAGGTGTCGTGTAGTAGAGCTGAGTATTGTACTATGTGGGGACTGGTAGAGCTGAGTACTATGTGGGGACTGGTAGAGCTGAGTACTATGTGGGGACTAATAGCACAGAGTACAAGGTGAGGACTGGTAGAACTGAGTACAAGGTGAGGACTGGTAGAGCTGAGTACAAGGTGAAAACTAATAGAACTGAGTACAAGGTGAGGACTGGTAGAGATGAGTACTATGTGAGGACTTGTAGAGCTGGGTACAAGGTGAGGACTGGTAGAGCTGAGTACTATGTGGGGACTGGTAGAGCTGAGGAGCTGAGTACAAGATGAGGACTGGTAGAGTTGAGTACAAAGTGAGGAATGGTAGAGTTAAGTACTATGTGAGGACTGGTAGAGCTGAGTACAAGGTGAGGACTGATAGAGCTGAGTACAAGGTGAAAACTAATAGAACTGAGTACAAGGTGAGGACTGGTAGAGCTGAGTACAAGGTGAGGAGTGAAAGAACTGAGTACAAGGTGAGGACTGGTAGAGCTGAGGTCTATGTGAGGACTGTTAGAGCTGAGTACAAGGCGAGAACACATAGAGCGGAGTACAAGGCGAGGACTGGTAGAGCTGAGTACTATGTGAGGACTGGTAGAGCTGAATACAAGGTGAGGGCTGGTAGAGCTGAGTACTATATGAGGACTGGTAGAGCTGAGTACAGGGTGAGAACAGAGAACTGAGTACAAGGTGAGGACTGGTAGAGCTGAGTACTATGTGAGGACTGGTAGAGCTGAGTACAGGGTGTGAACAGAGAACTGAGTACAAGGTGAGGACTGGTAGAGCAGAGTACAAGGTGAAAACTGATAGAACTGAGTACACGGTGAGGACTGGTAGAGCTGAAGTACTATGTGAGAACTGGTAGAGCTGAGTACAAGTTGAGGACCGATAGAACTGAGTACAGGGTGAGAACTGAGAGAACTGAGTACAAGGTGAGGACTGGTAGAGCTGAGTACAAGGTGGAGACTGACAGAGCTGGGTATACACACACACACACACACACACACACACACACACTCACACAGGTTTGTACAGGAATCCACCGCTAACAGCCTAAGACGTACAGTATTGAACATAATGGGATCACCTGAAGTTTAACCCATCCAGTTTATTTCACCTTAAGGTTAACTACCCTAATACCAACCTAACCTAACCCCCGAAGAAGCGTCAAAGAATTTCAAGGTATTTAATTATCGGGTGAAAGAATCTGTGGGAGGGCTAATCTTCAGGTGACCCACTGAATGTTTACCTGGCCACTACACCTGTGGGAAAATATCACACATACGAGAGGCAAACTTTCTACTGTCGGTCTTATGCATTATGGAAAAAGTAAATTTTTTTATTTTATTCTAGACTGGCAATATGTCGCCCTGTTGGGATAGTGGGGATGTGTGTGTTCGTGTGAGTTTAAGAACAAGTTTCTGGAGGAAGTGAAGTGTTAGTGACATGGATGGATCGTGCCCAGACTGTAGTGCATGAGTCTACGCAGAGTTGTGTAAAACTTGTTAAAAATAAATCGTGTTTGGTAGGGGAAGATTTAGACTTTCAGCGAGTTTGTAAATATTTTCTTCCCGGGAGAGATTTTCTGACAAATGTGACAACCAATAGCTATTCCGAGCCAAAAATCTTTAATCTTTTCTTATTTTAACATACATTAACTTGGCTGTTTTTGAGACTGATTTTTCTCCATTTTGTGATACTGAACATCACACCCATTTTGGCCGAAAATACATTTAGTTTATCCTCTATCACTTAAGTGGTTCTCTCACTGGCTTGTCGTGTCAATTTACGGCACTGATGAAGGATGTCACATCCACCGGCATATCATTTATTTATACAGGCATTCCCCAATTTACAAACGGGTTCCGTTCCTGAAAAAAACTTTCGTAAATATGTTTTCGTGAATCGAATCATATAGAGTATTCCCATTATAAAATTGAGATACTTCCCCAAAACATCTGAGCAGGACAAAACATGCTTTTCATGAAGTTTTTTCGTGTATTCAACGGTTATATATAAGCCAATAATACCCATAGTAAGTGTAACGTATACCGCACAGTACGCTACAATAATTTACAGGGGGCGTGACTTATTTTATGTGTAGCTCGACCTATTTTACGGGGGCGTGATTTATTTTACTAGGGAGGGGGCGACTAATCTTACAGGGGGCGCTGCTTATTTTCTGGGAGGTTGCGAAATATTTTATGGGTAGTGCGCGACTCACTTTATGGGGGGAGGGAGTTGACTTATTTTACGGTGGGCTACTTATTATATGGGGAGTGACTTATTTTACGGTGGATTACTTATTATATGGGGGGGCGACTTATTATATGGGGGGCGACTTTTTATATGGGGTGACTCCTTATATGGGGGGCGACTTATTATATGGGGTGTGACTTATTTTACGGTTAACATTACTCATTGTCCTGGGAATTAAGGACCAGTATTCACAAATCATCTTTTATACAACACCTGAACATTTATATTGGAGATAGTTGAGAGCTGCTTCTTTAAAACATTAGGTTTATCCTCCAATAGGGTTGAACGGAACTGCCATACAAATTTTACCCACAAGCAAACAGTTCAGTTTTCAATTAATCAGAATTTGGAAATACACCCAAAATATGGAGGAAAAATAAATAAATAAGCAAAAAGTCACAAGAGAGTCGACATGAATTAAAAAAAAAACATAACAGTTGACTTACGATTGAACGCAGATCATGTTAGTACAGAGGAGAAATTAAGGTCCATTAAGCTTTTATTACAGTTGTCGATTTATCAGCAAAGTTTTCACAAAACAGTACCTTGACACGCCGTCACGCTATTATCTACCTCTTCCTGGCACACACACACACACACACACACACACACACATACAGTTCTATGTCTCATAAGTTTTAATTGTTGATGCAATAGTATATAGTATGATGAGGCGCAATTGGTTCACCAGTCAATAAAAAACAACATGTCGTAGATAAGTTTCGACCTGAAATATAATGTGCATCTTACAGAAACTAACTCGACATATGAACCCAAATTGTTACGTTTCCAAACCTTCCTAAACTAAACACTGAAATCAATCATATACTGCTGCCATTAAACAAACAATCCGCAAGGTACAAAAAAAAAATAGTGACTATACCAAATTTTGTCAATGCTAATTACAAATTGGGATGACTTACAAAACATAACATTATAATATAATGAATAATATATCATGAGAATAATGTATTATGAATTAAAATAATAATTGTATACAGGTATACTGTATACTTAAAACGTTACCGCTATAATGCTACACTACTGATGAATGACAAATTCCAAAGTCCGAACACTGGACATCAGTCCCGGGTTCGCGTTGAAGGCTCTATATCTCTTGTTCAAGAAATGAACCTCGGCACCCCTAAAGGAGGAATCCTCAGTCCCACCTTGTTTAACACTCTCATGCACTCCATTGCATCTCTCCCGTGGCCGACAGAAGTTGTCCACTCAGGATATGCCGACGATGTCCTCCTCCAAGCCCCTGACTACCTCAGTATGCAGGAAACCCTTGATCTGGTCTCCAGAGAGTGTGATTCACTTGGTTTCCTTCTTTCAATTGCGAAAACAAAAGCCATGTGGCACGGTAGTGTTGTACCTCCCCCACCCCCTTCTCTTATCAGGAACGCCCTTGGACTGGGTTAATGAGACAAAATACCTGGGTGCGTATGTAACAGACACGAGAAAGTGTTTTATAGAACAAATTTTCACTCTTCTTTTTCAATTAAGAAAGTGAGTTCAAAATGTTACAAAAGGGGTAATCGATCTTAAAGGCAGGCATTTATTATCTTAAAATGAGTTATAATTGAAAGAAAGCGGTGAAAAAAGGGAGAGTTGTGAAAAGAAGAGAACAGAGTGTGCCAAGTGGGGGAAGTTTTATATTATGTTTGAAGATACAGGATGATCAATACATTTTTCTTAAGTGACCAGGAAAATTTGATGAACAGGCGATTCTGTAAGCTAAGTCAGGATTGAGTAATCTCTAGAGTGTGACAGTACCAGCTAGTTGATACGTGTACTGCACGAGTAAATGGAGGCGAGCGGCTGTTACTGACGTCACCATAACCTTGATTTCGGCGAGAGGAAAATTCTCGACACATTCGACTACAGAAGCAATTAAAGTGAAGTAATTTTTGAGTTATTAGGTGTCTGGGAAGTGAGTGATGCAGTCTAGGATATTATCAAGTGAGGAAATACAGACCATAAACGAGAGAATAACACGAGAATAAATTAATGTATCTCAGCCACAGTACAAAAAGAAAGAACTGAAATAGTAAAGAGAGAGAGTGGGGGAAGAAATAAATTGAAATAACAGATTGAGAGAGAGAGAGAGAGAGAGAGAGAGAGAGAGTGAGTTAATAACTGGTATCCGTTTTAATCATGGTTGAAGTGGAATGCAATTTACTGATGAACAATTTCATTAATAGTTTTAATCACATTAAAAGGGTAAATGTGCTTTCAATCGTTTAGATAACACGTTTACCTCACTCTAGTATTTAATGTAAATAATTTTTATGGTGTGTTTACAAGTCAGATAGTATTCATGTTTTCAAAAATTAGCACGTCAAGGTTAGCCGCTTTTATGCATTTCTGTACAATATATCTTTGACAGGAACTAAAATACAGAGTTAATGTTGTAGCGCACGGCCCGTGTGTGTGTGCGTGTGTGTGTTTGTGGGCGGAAGAGGTAACCACCATGGGAACCCAACTACTACACCGGCAGATGAAGGCAAGGCATGATGGACAGGCTACTAAGGCGAAACCCAATAGCCTGCGCTCCTGCCTCACCACATCAATCAACTCACGCGCAGCCATCATCCAGCTCATCATACCTCTCATCATCGTCAAACCCCTATACCCCCCAAAAGTCCGATGGCGACGGACGAGTGGCGATGGGGACAGGTAGAGATGACTGCCGGGAGTCTCTAGTCACAACTCTGCATTTGGGTGCCACAGATAAGATGGTCGTTTATGCACTGGCATCAAGGCAGCAGTGCAATCCAGTCCTGTCTATGCGACTGAACAGCCCTTTCGAGGAGGCACCGATTAGAAAAGGTGCCCTAAACATAGCCTGCCTAAAAAACCAACCTGACTGGGCAACCGCACCCAGTAAGGTCATCCTTATGTGGTCAAAAACACAGTCAAAATCACAGATCCAAACAAAAACAAACTATACAACCTCTTATAGTCGCTGCATGGAATGTCAGAACCCTTCTGGATACTGGCACAATGAGCGACCTGAAAGAAAAACTGCCTTTGTGGCAAAAGAGCTGGCTAGGTTTAACATTGACATAGCAGCCACTAGTGAGTCTCGGTTTCCAGACGAGGGTCAACTCACAGAACGGGGGTCTGGTTATACCTTCTTTTGGAAAGTTAAGCCTGCTGCAGAGAGAAACCGCATTTATGGAATTGGCTTTGCCATCCTTCAACCTATCCTGCACAGGCTAACTGGAATGTCTAATGGGATCAACGAGCGCCCCAAGACACTCCGTGTCCCACTGAATCACTCATGTCATGCCTTTTTCATCAGTGCATACTCCCCAACACTGGATCCAAAGAATGACATCAAGAAGGCCTTTTATGCAGACCTTGACAGAGTGCTAACTTCTATCCCCAGAGAAGACGAGGTTGTGCTCCTTAGCGACTTCAATGCCAGAGTTGGCAGAGATGCTGACATTCGGCAGAGAACCATAAGGAGAAATGGACTAGGCAAGTGTAATCCCAACGGCCTACTCCTCCTCAGCACGTGCTGCACACGACCTCACTATCATCAATACCTTGTTTAGGCAGGCCGACAAGTTCAAGGGTTCGTGGCAACACCCACGATCCAAATACTGGCATCTCATTGACTACATCACTGTCAAAGACAGAGATCGCCTAGATGTCCTCATCACCCGTGCCATGCGTGGCTCAGACCACTGCGACACTCATCATCGGCTCGTGAGAGTCAAGCTATCACTTCACGTCGCCCCAAAACAGCAAAGGCAGCAAGCCTCTATAAGAGGTTTTAACACTAAGCGTCTGGAGCTTTCAGAGATTAGCTAGAACGTGGGCTGATAAAGAACCCGACCACGAACAACCCAAATCCCAGTGCCGAATGGGATATTCTCAAACTGTCATGACAAAAACCTGTAGAGAAACCCTCGGCCAGATCGAAAGAATACACCAGGACTGGTTTGATGAAAATGACCCGGCAATCAGTGTACTCATCAATGATAAACGTGGTGCTTTAACTGACTGGCAGAGCAACCCTCAGTCTCAGACCAAAGCTGATACCTTCCGCAAGAAGAAAGCTGTGGCCCATCGGAAACTTCACAATCAAAAGAATGATTGATTTAAAAACAAGCATGTGAAACACAAAAAAATTGAAGATCAGCACAATATGCGCGAATTTTTCAATTCCACCAAAATGTTTTATGGGTCAATCACTCGTGGCGCAGCCCCCATCCGCTCGTCAGAAGGTAACCTCATAATTAAAGACGACGAAGGCCTCCCCAAGCGATGGAAAAAACACTACCATTCACTGCTCAACCGAGACACTAATGTGAATATCCTTACTACTCAGCAGGTCCCTCAGCATCCAGAGCTGACCCACCTCAGCTATCCTCCATCCCTGGATGAGGTAGCTACTGCCATCAAACAGATGAAAAATAACAAGGGACTTGAGTCGGCGGAGGAAGTGGAGAGGGAAACTAGAGGATTTGACAACTTCACTGACATGTGGTTTCCAATTTAGTTTGTTGTCTATGGTGACGCCGAGGAGCTTAGTGGAATCTATAACCGGAGTGTGTTGGGACTTAAAGTAATGGAAGGGGGTGGGACAACGTCGGAGGAGAGGTTGATGTGCATAACCAATGGCTATTAACCATGGTTATTAACCATGGTCTTGGTATGGTTGATGGTGGCGTAGTTGTTGGTGGCCCAGTTTTGGAGACTGTTCAATAAATCCTGAGGGGCGGTATAGTTGGGAGCAGAATTGTTGACACTGAGCCCAATGGAGGAGTCGTCGACATATTTCCAGCGAGCAGGGGTTTCTCTTAGGGCATCATTGATAAGCATAAGGAAGCATAGTGGTCCCATCTTGGTGCCTTGGGGGACGCCACAGGTGAGTGACTGAAAGGTGGAGACAGCCCCTCGGAAGCGTACAGCTTGGCGTCGGTTACTGAGGAAGACTGTAAGCCATGGTATAAGACTTCTTCGAAACCCGAGGTCGATAGGTTTGTCGATGGTTAAATTGTGGTCGACAAGGTCGAATGCCTTGGTAAAATCAATGAAGGCGACAGCTACAGACGTTTTTCTTTTCTCCAGATGGCGGTATATGTAGTCGAGAAATCTGACAAGACAGTGAGTGGTGGAGGAAGTTTTCATATTACCAAATTGCTGAGGATCTACGGCGCATGCAATATCAGCATAAACCCAGTCAAACACAAAACTTTCACAGATTAAGCTGGGTATTGGGGTGATTGCAATAGGTCGTAGCTGATTTAAGGATTGTGGGCTGGTTAACTTGGGCACTGGTGACACATATGAAGCCTTCCAGTCAGCTGGGCATCTGGCTTAACTGAGGGAAGCATTGATGATGGAGCAGAGGGGTTTAGCAAACTCCGGGGAGAACTCCTTGAAGAGTTTCATTAGTAAGTCAATGGGGGTGGTGGAGCGTTTTAACTTCAGTTTGTCCAGTAGTTTTGCTTGTGTGTGTTATGTAATAATAATAATAATAATAATAATAATTAACGGTTTATTGAAAGAGCTTGGCAGCCAGAAGGCTGAAAATATACAGTTACATATTTGGGGAATGGGTTACGAATTACAAATAATATACAAGTAACATAAGTGACACAAATAAGACATATAATAACTAGATGGGGAAAAGCTCAAACTACAGTTCATTTCAACATAGTGACAGTGTAAGGAGCAGTGTTTACTGGGAGTGAACACACTGATTTATTACAAGTTATTGATAATTTTTACAATGGTTGGGACTGGGCTGTTCTTATAGCAATCAGTTCGTGCACGTATGGGCTGGATGCGGTTGTGGTGTCGAACAGCAATTCTCGGACTAGGGATCTCAGGTGGTAGTAGGAGCCGGTGTCGGGGATGGTGTAGAAGCTTCTTACCAAATTTGCAGATGAGGTCGTGGTGATGGTCAGTAGAGTCGAAAGGGTCAGTGTGTTGACGCTTCTTGATATGGAAGGAGAATAATCTTGCATGCCCTCTTTTTACTTTTCTAGGTGTTTACGTTGTGTGGCATTTAGGGAGGAAGACCAGGTGGGGGAGGCATAGGTGAGCTGAATGTTGTGTATACACTGAGGAGCTCGTGTGCGGGAACTCCGAGGGACTTGAGTCAGCGGAGGAGGTGGAGACGGAAACTGGAGGATTTGACAACTTCACTGACGTGTGGTTTCCAATTTAGTTTGTTGTCTATGGTGACGCCGAGGAGCTTCGTGGAATCTACAACCTGGAGTGTGTTCGGACCTAGGGTAATGGAAGGAGGTGGGACAATGTCGGGGGAGAGGTTGATGTGCATAACCATGGTCTTGGTATGGTTGATGGTGACATGGTTGTTGGTGGCCCAGTTTTGGAGACTGTTCAATATTAAAAATCCTGAAGGCGATATAGTTGGGGCAAGAATTGTTGACTGCTGATCCAATGGTGGAATCTCGTCGACATATTTCCAGCGAGCAGGGTTTCTCTTAGGGGCATCATTGATGAGCATAAGGAAGCAAGTGGTCCCATCTTGGTGCCTTGAGGGGGGACATACAGGTAGTGAAAGGTGGAGACAGCCCCTCAGGCGTACAGCTTGGCGTCGGTCACTGAGGAGATCACCAGCAAGCCATGGTATAAGACTACTCGAGCCGGGTCAATAGCTGTTGATGATTCAGTATTGTGGTCTCGACTAGGTGAAACTTGGCTTTAGTGAAATCAATGAAGGCGGCGACAGCTACAGGCATTTTTCGTTTCTCGAGATGGCGGTATATGTAATCGAGAAAGCTGACAAGACAGTGAGTGGTGGAGGAAGTTTTCATGTTGCCAAATTGCTGAGGGTCTACGACTCCTGCAATATCAGCATAAGCCCAGTCGAACACAAAACTTTCACAGATTAGGCTGGGTATTGGGGTGATTGCAATAGGTCGTAGCTGATATAAGGATTGTGGGGTGGTTGACTTGGGCACTGGTGATACATAAGAGGTCTTCCAGTCAACTGGGCATCTGGCTTGACTGAGAGAAGCATTGATGATGGAGCAGAGGGGTTTAGCAAGCTCCGGGGAGAACTCCTTGAAGAGTTTCATTGGTAAGTCAATGGGGGTGGTAGAGCGTTTTAATTTTAGTTTGTCCAGGCGTTTTGCTACGTCAAATTCTTCTACTAAGTCAGTGGGAAGGGGGGCTGGTAGGTAAGTAGGGAGAGTGGTTGTGTCAAGCCGTGGGAGCGTCTGGCATATAGTAGCGAAATGGTTATTTGTTTGCTCAGCTGCGTCAACATTAGTGAGATGGCTAAGGAAGGGGAGGGGGTGTGTCTTATTGTTTAGTCCACAGAGTTCTTTAAGCTTACCATACCATTGACTGATGTTGGTCTGCTTCAGGTGTTGTAATTTGGTTGGGTAGTGGGACTTCTTTGCAGTGCGTATTTCGCGGATGACTCGGTTGCGAAGGGACCTGTAGCGGATGTGGTCATTGAGATGAAAGGCTCTGTCTCTCTGTTGCATAAGTCTTTTGATCCGAGGTGTGATCCAGGGCAAGTCAGCTGGGTGAGATCTGACGGACTTCTCGGGGAAGAAGTGGTGGTGAGCTTCCGTGGTGGTGTTGGTATAATTTATCCATTTGGTTTCCACGTCATCCACGCTAAGTACTTCAGTCCAGGGATGGTGAACTATCCACTGCCCGAAGAGGCGCACTGCAGAGTCAGTAATCGGCCTGTAGGTCTTGATGTAGGGTCTCTGTACTTGAGTGGGAGTGGCAGCTGGGGACCAGAGCACTGATAAGTGTGTGCTACACCCGATAGGAGGCATTGGTTGAGGTGGTTGGTACTGGTCCGCTAAGTCAGTTAAGATAAGGTCAAGGGTATTTTGACCGTGTGTGGGGAAGGTCACAACTTGTGATAGTGATAGCTGGTCCTGGATATCAGTGGTGTCAATTTCATTTAAATCCCCACATAATACTAACTTGGCACATGGGTACCTAACTCTGAGGTGGTCTGAGGTGGTGATGAGATGATTGATAAGAGTGTCTCTGGTGGGTGATCGAGGCGGATGGTATGCCACACAGATTATAATGGAAGCAGTGTTGCGTGGGTGGGCCCGTAGCACGATACGTACCCATAATGCTTCCACATCTGCTGGGACTTGAACATCCAGGCGTGACGGGCGTAGGTCATCTTGACAGAAGAGGGCAACGCCCCCTCCGCGTCTTTGTAAACGAGTGTGTGTGTGTGTTATGTGTGTGTGTGTGTTTTGTGTGTGTGTGTGTAGTGTGTGTGTGTGTGTGTGTGTGTGTGTGTGTGTGTGTGTGTGTGTGTGTGTGTGTGTGTGTGCGTGTGTGCGTAGTGTGTATGTGTTACGTCTGGGTGACCTGTGGTGTAATGGTTAGCATCCTCGCCTCGCAAGCGAGCGGACCCGAGTTCGATCCTTGGGCAGGGTGAAACTATGGGCAAGTTTCTTTAGGCCATTTGACTCTGTCTACCCAGCAGTAATTGGGAACCTGGGTCAGGCAGCTCGTTAACATGGGGTGTGGTTGTTGTGTTGGCGATAGCTTCTACACCTTAACATATCCACGCCTAGGAGGCCCTTGGGCCGGCCATCCTCGATTTCGAGGGGCTTCCATTATTATTATGTGTGTGTAGTGTGTTTGTGTAGTGTGTGTAGTGTGTTAGTATGTGTGTGTGTGTGTGTGTGTGTGTGTAGAGTGCGTAGTGTGTGTGTGTGTGTGTAGAGTGTGTAGAGTGTTGTGTGTGTAGTGTGTGTGTGTGTTATGACAAAGACCTGCAGAGAGACCCCCGGCCAGGTCAAAGTAATACATCAGGACTGGTTTGATGAAAATGACTCGGAAATCAATGTACTCGTCGATGATAAACGGGTTGCTTAAACTGACTGGCAGTTTCAGACCAAAGCTGATACCTTCCGCAAGAAGAAAGCGGCGGCCCAGCACGATCTTCGCAATCTAATGAACGACTGGTTTGAAAATAAAGCATGTGAAACACAAACAAACTTGCAGGTCAGCACAAGACGAGCGATTTTTTTAGTTCCACTAAAACATTTTATGGGCCAAGCACTCACGGCGCAGTCCCCCTCCGCTCATCCGACAGTAACTCCCTAATTAAAGGCAAAGAAGGTCTTCTTCAGCGCTAGAAAGAGCATTACTATTCACTGCTCAAGCGAAACACCAATGTGGATGTCCTGACTATCCAGCAGGTCCCTCAGCATCCAGAGCTGACCCACCTCAGCTATCCTCCATCCTTGGATAAGAACATAAGAACATAAGAATGGAGGAAACTTCAGCGAGCCTATTGGCCCATACTGGGCAGTCCCGTTTACACCCAATCCCTATTGCTCATATAAGCATCCAACCTATGTTTGAAGCTATTCAGCGTATTCGAGTTAATGATGATATTTGGTAACTTGTTCCATTCATCCACTACTCTGTTTCCAAACCAGTGTTTACGTATTTCACGCCTAAATCTAAATTTGTCTAATTTAAAACCATTGTTACGAGTTCGCTCCTGGTTGGATAGTTTGAGTACCTTTGTAATGTCCCCTTTGTTTAGCCCTGACTTCCATTTATATACCTCTATCAGGTCGCCCCTCGCTCTACATCTCTCGAGGGAGGGCAAATTAAGATGCTTTAACCTGTCTCTATACTCAAGGTTCCTAATGCCCGGGATTAGTCTTGTCATTCTCCTCTGAATTCCTTCCAAGGATTCTATATCCATTCTGTAATACGGAAACCAGAACTGAACTGCAAAATCCAAGTGTGGTCTCACAAGCGCAAGATACAGTTTTAGGATGACCTCGCTAGTCTTGTAACAAACACTCCTTTGTATGAACCCAAGTACCTGTACTTTATTAGCCTTGTTACGAGCAAAAACACATTATTTACTTAGCTTAAGGTTCCTACTTATCATTACTCCTAAATCTCTCTCGCAGTCGGATTTCTCTATGGCATCGTTGTTCATCTGGTATCTGGTTTCCCTGTTTACATCTCGTATACTGAGTACTTTACATTTGTCGACGTTGAATTTCATCTGCCATTTTTCAGACCATTCGAAAAATTTGTTTAGGTCTTCCTGTAGTTTTGCCGAGTCCTCGTCAGATTTGATAACACGTCCTATTTTAGTGTCATCAGCAAATTTACTTATGTTGCTGTCTATGCCGATATCTATGTCGTTTATGTATATAATAAATAATAATGGTCCAAGTACTGAGCCTTGGGGAACACCACTTGTGACGTTGCTCCAATGGGACTTAGTGCCTTTAATGCTCACTCGCTGTTTCCTGTCCTGTAACCACGCCCTAATCCATTTAAGGATGTCACCTTTGATGCCATGTGCTTCTACCTTTCTAATTGGTCTTTCGTGGGGGACTCTGTCAAAGGCTTTGCTAAAGTCGAGATATACCACATCATAATTGTGCCCCTCGTCCACCGATTCGAAAACTGATGAAAAGAATGTTAATAGATTAGTTAGGCAAGAGCGTCCGCTTGTGAAGCCATGCTGGGAATCATTGATCAATCTGTGCTTCTCCAGGTGATTTCGAATAGAGTTTGAGATGATTGCTTACAGTAATTTGCCTACTATTGATGTTAGACTGATTGGGCGGTAGTTAGAGGATAGTGATCTATCCCCCTTCTTGAAAATCGGTATTACATTCGCTATCCTCCAGGATTCTGGTACTACACCTGTTTTTAAGGACATGTTAAACAACTTTGCCAAGGGCATACTAAGCTCTTCCTTACATTCCTTTAATACTCTGGCAAATATCTCATCTGGACCAGGTGACTTATTAGGCTTTAGTTTGTCTATTTGCTTACTAACATCGCTACTGGTCACTATTATCTCGCTTAATTTGTTTTCTTCACTATCTCTGAATAGAGTCAGTGCCTCGGGTATCATGTTTACATTTTCGGTGGTGAAAACTGTTGAAAAATATTTATTCAAATTATTGCTCATTTCTCCGTCGTTGTCAGTGAGCTCGCCGGTATCTGACTGTATTGGTCTAATATTTTCTCGTGTTTTAGTTTGATACATTTGGTAGAATACTTTGGGGTTTGTCTTCGCCTCCCTTGCTATCCTTACCTCATTATTCCTCTTGGCTTTCCTTATCTCGGTTTTAACCCTACTCGCCAATACCTTATAATAATCCTGGAGGTATATTTTGCCATGATTTATCCTTCTACCTATAGCCTTCCTTTGGCCAATGATGTTCTTTAAATAATTATTTATCTATTTAGGGTCATTGTTGTCTGATCTGAGTTTTTTGTATGGTATGTTCTGCCTTTGTGCATTAAGTAACTCATTATTTAAATTGTCGTGGAACTCGGCTATCTCAGATCTCGTTATCAGGTTGGTGTCATCTGTCAGGTTCACGCCCAAGCGCGACACCCCTTCTCTCAGCTGCCTCTTTAAACTGTCAAAGTTTGCCCTTCTGAAATCTGGTATTTTTGTGGAATTTTCCTTACGTCTGCCCTGAAAATCTAACTGGAATCTAATTTCTTTGTGATCGCTGTTTGCAAGTTCGTTCCTTACCTCGACATTGCTAATGAGGTTTTCTCTGTTCGACAGAACTAAATAGAGTATATTACTACCCCGGGTGAGTTCGGTTATATGTTGACTTAGGAAACAGTCCTGGATCGTTTCGAGAAAATCTTCTGAGTCTGAGTTACCCGTAAGGTCAGTCCAATCTATTTGGCCAAGGTTAAAGTCGCCTACTATACAGACTTTGTTGTGTATGGAAGCCCTTCCCATTTCATCCCAGATAAGTCTCTCATTGACTCTATCAAGATTGGGAGGTCTATATATTACTCCTGTGAT
>NW_024722227.1:16894756-16912256 GCF_018991925.1 Homarus americanus | reverse complement strand
TCAACGTTCTGAATTCTCTCCCTGTATGCCCTTATCTTGTCGTTCTCGTTCTTCCTGTGTGCAGCATAGAGAGCTAAGTTACGGTGACAGGCGGCCATGGGATAAAAAATCCTGATGTTGAAGAAGGCTCGCTGTCCCGGCGTCCAGAATCCTTGAGCACTGACGTCAACACGGGCTTCGTTGGATGTGTTTGAAGTCCTATGTTGGAAAATCTCACTTACCAATGGAAGGAGGGTCGGTTCTACCCTGACATCGCGGCAGATTTCCTTCAACATATTTGCTGTGAGATCCCTTACTTCGTCATGCCTCATACATATGAAGCCCCCTTTCTTGCACACCATGGCATGATTGACGTCATTGGAAGAGCCACACACGCATCGGGAGGGCAAACCTTCTACTGGCCTACCATACCTTAGAGCATTGGCATCTGTAAATTCTTGTTTATTGAGACTGAAACCATTTGCCCTTATCGGTAACGTAGTTAACCAGTTCGAGGCACCCACCTCCTGCGCTATAGCTACTTTTTTCTTCTTCAAATTCTCTGGTACTTGCAGCAACAGTTGCTGCAACTTATTACTTTGGCCGTGCTGTCGTTTTGTTGTAATGGACCTTCGAATCTTGTTTACTTCACTGGTATTCACCTCCGCTGTTGCGTTCTGAGCTATTATGTGGCCCGTGAGGGCTGCCGTGAGCTTAACTGAGTTTTGATGTTCGATGGCAGCAATCTCCTCTGGATTAGTCAGTCCCATTCCTCCCAGTCTCACTGATAGCTTCTTCCAGAGGGTGGAGGAGGGGTCCGATATCAGGGATAGTGCGCATCAGGTAGTTCCAGCGATTCTTGACTCCATGGGTGAATACCACAAAAGCCGCATGTGGCTCTGTGTTAGCAATCTCAGACAGAGCTTGGATTTCCCTAACCCACTCATTCACCTTTCCCGTTACGTACTCGGTCTTGAAGTCCGTCGTGCCGATCACTGCATCTAGGCGTCTTTGGCCATCCTTTGTTATTTTGACCTCACTTCCACCTAACACCTCCATTGCCCATTCATAATGTTCTGGCTTTACAATGTGGAAGGACTTGCTGGCGTTTGGTGGTACCCTATTTAATAATAATAATAATAATAATAATAATAATAATAATAATAATAATAATAATAATAATAATAATAATAATAATAATAATAATAATAATAATAATAAACGGTTTATTAATAGAGTTGCAACCGGTGGCTGAAAATATACAAACTTACATTTGATTTAGACGTAATGATATGCGTTGAATACATTTACAGGGCTGTACAGTACATAAATCAGTAGTTGTTTATTATTTTAACAATAGATGGGATGGTGCTATTCTTATATCTATCGGTGCGGGCTCTTATGGGATGAATTTTGTTGTAGTGGCGGACTGCGTGAGGTGGGTGGGGGACTGCCGGTGGCAGGAGGTGGCGATGACGAGGATGGTGCAGTAGTCCACTGCCAAACCTTGCTAGTGCTTGGTGGTAGAGGCCACTGAGGGATGGCATTTCCAGGGGGGAGAGAGCGTTGATGTAGCCGGAGTAGTCTGCGCCGAGCATGTTCTGCAGGCCCTTTTCTGTACCTTCTCTAGCCGACGTTGTTGGGTGGAGTTGAGAGAAGACGACCAGGCTGGTGACGCTATACGTTAGTATAAGAGCGGGCAACAACAGTTGCCACCCTTTAAGGGCTTGGCACTCTTATAACAACTTACTTTAATACTCTGACCTGGTAGCGTGACGAGAACTAGGCCCATGGGTACATGTAATTATAGTATCTAGCAATAGGAAAGAAACAACGGTGGATACTGTAGGTGAATAATAGACCCAACATACAAATACAATATTTATTCAGACACTAAAATGGATGCAGGAAAAACGCTATATGTACCAAAAAACGAACTCCTGGTACCATGCCCTCAGGCTCAATTTACTCACACCACGACTGGATGAACATAAACGCTTACAGCACCTTAGCACCTTTGAAACCAGTGGCACTTGCCAGCACCACACTCAACACCCCAGGAGTGATACTCAAGCGACCGCCATGGGGGTCTCATTACCGCGGGGCACCTTCCAACGAACCCTGAAGATTCCGGTGGAATAACACAACCACACCAATAGCCCGACTGAGCTATGCACTCATCCACCAATGATGGGGGCTGGTAGTTGTTTGTGGCTTGGTGATCCAGGGTCACCTCGTGGGCCGAGCGTTAGCCTGGGAAGATATTGGAAGCATAATGTGTTGTCTAATGGTAGATCCTGCTGCTATATGGCATCACGAAAATTGTGACCAAGTCCCAGGTTGCTGATCAATCTTTCTGCCTCATTTACACACAATTGCAGGGTCTCAACTGTCTTCCTTACTATTGACAACACCACAAATAAAACCGTACTCATTCTTGATCTGTTTTATTCATTCTATTTTATTCTCCTATGTCAGTTGATATTAATACTGAAGCGGGGCCTTCTCGGATGGGTCCCACTGGTAGGGAAGGTTGTGGACCCCAGGGCCGACCTGAACATCATCAAGCTACTGGGGCCTCAACTGACGCCACCGCGGTTGCTGGAGGATCGACTTTTTTCACACTTCATTTTCCCAACATTCGCGGACTGAGATCCAATTTTTCTTCTGTGGAGCACCATCTATCAACCTCTTCCCCCGACCTCTTACTACTCTCCGAACTTCAACTGACCAAAGCAGCTTCACCCAAACCTTTTCAAGTCTCTAACTACAACCTTTATACCTACTTCCGTTCTAAGGGAGGTGTATGCGCCTACTGCAACACACGTACACCTATAGCACGACTCACGGATCTTGAATCTCCCCTTCATGATGTCATCTGGCTCAAAATATCTCTACCTACTGTGACTATTTTTCTTTGTTTCCTATACTGTTCTCCCAACTCTACCAATTATTTCGAACTCTTTGACTATCTCACTTCTTGTCATGAGTCGTTGCTATCCACACACCCCAACACCGAGATCCTCTACCTAGGGGATTTCAATGTACATCACAGAGAGTGGCTTGGCTCTGCAAGGGATGACCCAGGTGGAGCTGAGGCACTCTCTTTTTCCTTACTTAATGATTTGGAACAAATAATCAAACACCCTACACGCGTTCCTAATCGACACGATCATCTTGCTAACATTCTTGATCTTTGTTTTTCTTCTAACCCCTCACACTATTCATACTCAATTTGTGCCCCCTTAGGGTTTTCTGATCACAACCTTATTTTTTATTAAATCAAACTGGGCACGACCACGTCTCCCACCCCCTCTAAACGTCAACTTTGGCACTATCGGAGGGCAAGCTGGCAACCCTTGCGAGAATTCTTCACCGACTTTCCTTGGGATGAATGTTGCTTTTCCACTCGGGATGCCTTGGTATGTGTTGACAGCATTGCTGGGTTATATAGGGCGGTATGAGTGCATTTATCCCATCTTCTACCAAAACTTTCACATTACAATCATGGTTTGGTCGCTCCTGCTCTCTTGCTTGCAGGGTGAGAGATAGGGCATATCGAGCTATGAAACTATCTCCTTCTCCTATTACCCATACCTCTTTCATTACTTCCAGGAATCGTTGTAAGGCTATTCTTTGTAGGGCCAAGCGGAATTTTATTAAAAGAAAGACCGCTGTCCTGACTAATTCTTCCTCTAGTAAATCCTTCTGGTCCTTAACTAAAAACATCTGTAACAACTTTTGCACTCCTTCTTTTCCTCCCCTCTTCCGTCCCAATAACTCTATAGCCAACTCTCCCCCTGACAAAGCCAACCTCTTTGGCACCTCATTCTCCTCTAATTCCACCTTAGATGATTCCCACTCTATCCCTCCTACCCATGCACCTCCTACTGAATCTATGCATTTTCCTATATCCTATATTGCAGGGTTGCCGGTGTGTTATCCAGGTTGGATGTGAGTAAGGCGCATGGACTGGACGGAATACCCCCTCGTGTTCTGAGGGAGTGTGCTGAGGCCCTGGCCCCTGTTCTTGCTCGCCTCTTTCGCCTTTGCCTCAAAACCCAAACTTTTCCTTCTTCTTGGAAACATGCCTTAGTTCAGCCCATCCCGAAGAAGGGTGACCATTCTAATCCCTCTAACTATCGCCCCATTGCCCTAACTTCATCCCTCTCTAAGATTTTCGAAACTATCTTGAACTCCCATTTTCTCCGTCACCTTGAACGCCTTTCTCTTTTGTCGGATCACCAGTATGGCTTTCACCAGGTGAGATCTATTGGTGATCTGCACTCCTATTGCGCCCATCTTTGGTCATCCTCTCTTAGGGATTATGGGGAAATTTTTGTCATGGCTCTCGACATCTCCAAACCATTTGACAGGGTATGGCACAAGTCTTTGCTATCTAAACTTCCCTCTTTTGGTTTCTCTCCCCCACTTTGCTTTCTCATCTCTAGCTTCCTTGAGAACCAATCCATGGCAGTTGTTGTCGAGGGATCGATTTCTCGCTCATTCTCTGTGGCGTCCCATAGGGTTCTGTTCTTTCACCAACTCTCTTCCTTTTTATCAATGATTTACTTCACACTACAACTAATGCTATCCATTCTTACACTGATGATTCTACTCTTCACTCTTCCTCACATTTTCCCCTTCCTCCTAACTCTCAAACTAGATCTGTTTTTAGAACTGATATCATTACTTCTATCAACGCGGATCTGTGCAGCATCTCTGAATGGGGAGGTACAAACTTGGTTAAGTTCAATAGTAATAAAACTCAATATTTACCAATTACACTATGTAAATTAGACGACCTCCCACCAATTACATTTCAAGAAGCTATCATCCTCCCAAATTCTGAAATAAATATGTTAGGCCTCACCATTTCCTCTAATATGTCCTGGAAATCACACATCCTTAGTATAACTGAAGCTGCCTCCCGAAAGTTGGGAATGCTGTACAGATGCCGCAGCTACTTCACTCCTGAGCAGTTGCTCCAAGTATATAAGGTATTCATTCGTCCTAACTTGGAGTACTGCCCTCATATCTGGGGTGGCTCTTCTTCTGTCCAACTATTAGATAGGGTGGAATCAAAGGCATTTCGTCTTATTAACTCTCTTCCTTTAGTCGACAATCTCTCTTCCATTTCTCTTCGCCGCAATGTTGCTTCACTCTCTCTCTTTTACAGGTACTATAACGGGCAATGTTCGGTGTATTTGGCATCCTGTGTACCGCCGGCAAGGCTGTGGGTTCGTAACACACGTCTTGCCCACGGTGCCCACCGTTTCTCTGTGGATGTCGGTCACACGAGAATAACCCGTTATAGTACCTCCTACTTTCCTCACACAGCCAAACTGTGGAATGCTCTGCCTTCTTCTGTGTTTCCATGCTCTTACAATCTGCCTCACTTTAAAAATCTGGTTTTCCGGCATCTTCGTGGTGTAGATTAATACAGTATAACCTTTTTTTCTGTATTTACAATTTCTTTCCGTTCTTTTCTTTTTTTCGCCCCCCCGGCTCCGTTGTGGGTCATTTGATCTGTGCCTGGGTGGGCCAATTCCCGTAAAAAAAAAAATAAAAATAAAGCTCAGACTAGCCAGCTATGGGGCCCATAGGTGGTAGTGGAGCTTCTGACGGTCGGGATTCACGGAGATAACCGATCCTACTGGACCTCAGACATCTCCCCAGACTAGTGGATGCAACATCCACGCTACAGACACGACCTAGGCTGCGATAGGGACCTGTGTGGGTGAGGAACGAGGCACTTACTGACTGTTGATGCCCGCCGCACTCTCACTCCACGCTAGGTCACGGATTCCACTTACTTAACTCTTTCACTGTATACGTTACTGTACACTCTGACGTTTGAAACTGAGACTACAAACTCAGTTTCATTCCCTAATATGCTCTTCACAAACAATGCTCTGACTGAGCTATCAAAGGCAAGAATTAAATTGATCACAAAAGGACATTAGTTTGGGGAGAATAAAGGCGTTGTAGATAGTCCTCAGCTTTGGCGTGGGTGTCCCAAGTGACCTAATTCGTCGTAGCACGTAGAGTCGGTACGAGGCTGTCTTGATTGTGTTGTTTACATGGGCCTTCCAATCCAGTTTGTGGTCTATGGTAACACCCAGGAGTTTGGCAGACTGCACTAACTGGAAAGGATGGACACCCACTGTGACTGCTGGAGGTTGGACTGGAGTGGTGGCGGTATTGATGTACATACTATGGATTTGGTGTGGTTGATGGTGACCTTGTTCTCCGTAGTCCATGTCTGTACCCTGTCCAGGGTGGGCCTCGTGATGTTACCAGGTCCCACCACTTCTTGATGTCCTCCACTTTTCCTGCTCCTGTAAGGTCATCAGCGTACGCCACTTGCTTGATCTCGGTTGTTTCAAATTTTATTGTGTGTTGGAGCACGGATAAGCCTATTGCGTACATTGTCATTGCAACAGGGTTCCCCTGCGTTGTTCCCTCGGTTGACTGTTTGATGGTATCACCTCTTAGAGCCTTGTTGTTTACTATAAAATGGTCTGATGGATTCCTATAGGAGTTTTCAACATACATTGCAAAGCTTGGACACTTGATCTTGATGTTGTGCAGTGCGGCCCTGCGGTTAAGTATGTTGAATGCGTTTGAATCGTCCTCCAGGAGAACGGCCTCACAATCGCTCTGCTCAAATATCGTTCTCATGGCGTGAATGGCAGCTTCCCCTCCAGTCTGGTGGCCAGCACAAACTTGTAGGTTCCCTGCTGCTGCCCTGACATCATCGTTTACCAACTCTGTTATCGCCTCTGGCTTCAGCTACAGTGCTGGCGTGTGATGCCATTAAATCTTTCGACCTATGACCTCGCCAGATGTAAAAGTGTTTACAGACAAGTCCTGGTTCTGCTGAGTGGACTGTCTTAGACCGGTGGCGGTGGCTGCCCGCCCCTCCATGAGACAGATCGCCCTCTCTAGTGATGCTGTGAAGACCAGCCTTCTGTCCGAGAATTTGTGCTGGGACGATTTACGCAATACTGTTTTCTCTTGGAACACCATACTGATCTGCATTGACCCACACTTGTAAGTACAGCCTAAGTGATGACATACCCCTCGGTACTGAAATATTGTTGAATAATTACGCCTACTCGTTTCTGCCTAACCTGGAATAATAAGACAATGCAGAGTGAAGCGAAGCTAAGATTAATAGAGTTATGAACTTTGTGTTATGTCAGTATGTTTAATAAATTGTAATTAAGATAAAATTGTGTGAGACTAACTAATTATGTATCAGATGGATCACCTTGTAATATTATGAACGCCTTCTCCTCTGCAGGTTTTGACCACATCAATAAATATTGAATGCGTCAAAAGACGGGTTTTAATCATTCCCTTCGACGTGCCCGTAACCTGAACATCCTTAACTAAGGCGTTTACCACCTCCATTGTGCATTTTCCGATGATCCACCTCAGCACTTCCCCCACCCCTATAGGCTTACATCCTGGATTCTTATCCAGGGGAATGAGGCGGCAGGCCGTCAGAGCATGGAGGTGTTGGAAGCACGAGGATGCCAGGTTCCTTGCAAGGACGGCGAAGGCCGTGCAGAGATCACTTGCTACGGGGCCAAACTTGTTAGTGCTGAGAATGACTCTCCAACCGTTTGCATCCAGACCTGAAGGGCCGGCACCTCCCTGAGTCTTCAGTGCCTTTTTCCACACCATCTCTCCTGTTATTTTCTCGAACAGGAGAGCATTTGGTGGGATATACTGTAGTCACCCTTGAATCTGATGCCTTCGTCTTCACTTGCAGGGGGATGTTTTTCTTTCAGTTGTTTTAATGTCTCTCTGTTATTGGCAGAACCCCACCGGAGGATTCCTCTGTGAGAGATCTTACCGCCAAAGATACTTTTCCCACACGCATTTTGTTTCCAAACTTTCTTGCAACGTCATCGGTGTTTTGCTTTCCGTCTCCTATAAATTTTAGTCTCTCCTGCAGTGTTCTTGCTTCACATAGGAGATCATCAAGGGCCCCATTCTGCCACATTGTCAATCTTCTCTTCATTGCTGCTGCATTTTCTTTGTGCTTAGTCTTTGTGTGTGTCCTCTGACAGAATAGATGTGGTATTATTGCCAGTATTTGAAGAGCTAAAGGGGCAAGGAAGCAGTCCTGAGTGTACTCACTTATGAGGCGAATCATCTCCCGAATCATTTCTTTGGTGGCCGCACACTTGGGTTGTTCAAACAGGTTAGCTGGCGACCACCTGACAATTTCTGAGTAAGTTTCTTTAACCCATATGTCAGCATTTTTAATCGACATGCTATTCCACTGTGGTGGCTGTCTCTCATTCACCTCGTGGACATCTGCTACTATTGGAGCAGCGTTTATTTATACTACATTTTCAGGATGAGTAGACTCGCTGCTATCATTTAGGAAAAATAAAGATAAGACCAAAAAGTGGAGAAGTAGAAAAAAAAACAACTACAGCAACAATAAAAAGAAAAGAAATAGAAGATGAAAAGAATTTGAAGGAAAAATAGAAGAACAAGCTAAAAGAAGGAGCAAAGAAAAGAAGAAAGAAAAATGATGAAACGGCAGAAGAGGAAGATAAAGATGAAGGCCGAATTATTAGCGTGAGTTGAGTGTTACTGGTATAACCTCTTGAAACATTTGTTGAATCGCTCCTCATAATGATACGTGTGTCGTGAGACCAACCACCTCTCATGACACTATGATACGTGTGCCGTGAGACCAACCACCTCTCATGACACTATGATATGTGTGTCGTGATGCCCACCACCTCTCATGACTCTATGATACGTGAACCATGACACCACCCACCTCTCATGACACTATGATACGTGTGTCATGACGCACGACACCTCTCATGACACTATGATTCCTGTGCGAAGACACCAAACACCTCTCATGACACTATGATACGTGTGCCATGACACCAGTCACCTCTTATGAAACTATGATACGTGTGCCATGACACCAGTCACATCTCATGACACTATGATACGTGTGCCATGACACCAGTCACCTCTCATGACACTATGATATGTGTGCCGTGACGCACGACACCTCACCAATTGGAGTAGTGACCCAGGCTGACTGCCGCTTCCTCCTCAAAGTTATTGCATTCTTCTCTCCATTCCAAGAAGTGAAGGTCAGAATTTAATTTACCAATCCAAGCGTGCTGGCGGGTCCGTCCTCTAGCAGGCAAAGTCACCCTGCAGTAGATATTCATTCTGTAGTAGATAGTCATCGTAGGAAGACTCATCGTGCAGTTGGTAGAGTCATTCTGTAGTTGGCAGGGTCATCCGACAGTCGGCAGAGTCATCCTATAGTAGGTAGGTTTATCCTGCAGTATTTAAATTCATCATATAGTAGGAAGTCATTTCTCGACCCATCATTATCTCTCCAATGAAGATCCTTCCCTAGCAGACAGATAGCCGTAGCTGCCTGGGCCTTCTCCAGCAGGCAAGAGTTCTCCCATCAGGCAGGTTCTTCCCAGCAGTCAGGTGCTCCCCACCAGGTAGGTACTTCTCGTAACAGATAAGGCCCTCCATTCCAGGTGGTGCTCGTCCTCAGGGGTCGAGGAAGCGAGAGCTGCTTTACATACGTAGCCAACCGAAGGGGGTTGTGGGCGTGGCGTGGCTTGGGTTAGCACTCCCTGGTGGGTACCGGCCAGACCCAGATAATGAAACTCACGCCTCCCGACTAGGAATGGATGCTAATCAGACCGGTAGGAGGTAATGCCCTCACTAAATCTTAACTATATTGTTCCACCGGATAGAGGGAAACAGAAGCAGAAGTATGTGTTGTGTTTCAGATTGGATATGTAGTTGGCCGCCGGAATATAGTTGGGATTATTCGGCAGCGAGAACACCACGTATGAATACAGAGGAAAACATTGTGCCATCGCGTAGCTGAATGTATGTGACCACCTCCCTGCATCCTTCTCAGAAGACGACTTATGTGTGTGTGTGTGTGTGTGTGTGTTCGTCCACTTGAAATCAAGGTCATATGTTTATCAAAACTTGACGGATATGAACAGCATTATATATGAGAGACCCAGAGCTAGCTTATGAAATTAGGTCAAAGGTTCAAAGTGAATAAATTATATTTATGTCTATGTCCGTTTTTCTTTTTTGTGAGCCGACACTTCCTGGGTCAACGTTATGTCCCCGTAAAAACCTGTCTCATCTGAGCCTGGAAGGTGGGGGTGGGATCATAGAATTAAGTCAGTTTTAGGAAATTAGGCCGAGGAGTGTAGTTAATGAGGAGAGGATCTGCATTATGCCAGTCTTTTACATCTGTGAAGGCGAGAAATTGCCATAGTGCTCCCTTGGTGAGTCAACCATCATGGCGGGGCTGGTTCATTTAAATGAAACTACTATATTTTGTGGCAGCTTCCATCAACATGCTCTTGTGGACTAATAACCCACAACATATTCTGTGATTAAGGTCAGGTGGAGTGTTGTGATGCAATAAACTAATATGTATGTTGGTGAGCAGTCATAAGTAATTGGATCAATCACAACTTTTCTCGTAATGACGTCATGTAAATTAACCAATTACACTTTTTAAGGATAAATAGTTCAAATGATGTGTTAGAAAAAGAGTGAGTCGCACTAATTACAATATTTACCTAATACACTAAATACGTAAACTAGTAAACTATATCATCTCCCATTCAACTGTTTCACTATATATATATATATATATATATATATATATATATATATATATATATATATATATATATATATATATATATATATATATATATATATATATATATATATATCCCATTTCACAAAAATTTCTCACACATTCCTTCACAACTAAAAACCTGGAACGTCAATGTGGCATTTAAAAACTCATGCACTGTTAAACAAATGTTAATCAAGAACTCCCCCAACAACACAATTGGTTGCATTTATAAAGTTCCTTGCAAGGAATGTAATATGTTTTACTTAGGCCAGACAGGAAAAGATCTTGCAACTAGAATTAAACAACACAAATACAGTGTTAGGACAGGCCAGGAATCCAATGCTCTGTTTGTTCATTTGAGGGATAACAAGCATTGCATTGACTGGGATAATGCCTCCTCAATATTACCATGTAATTCAATTGATAGTAGGAACATCATAGAATCTAGTCTTATTAAACATACAGAAGCATTCAACATGAATTTGAGTAACGGCATGTACAAGCTGGACAATTTTGTAATTAAGAAGATTTGTAACCAGGTGAGAAGGCCGGGTCACCTGACCATCTGACCTGACCACCAACCGTTGTGTGCTATTTAAAGATTAGTAGGGTCATTACCTAATACCTGACCATTGTGGACCTGGTCTCACCCTCCTCTGTATATATACACCTTGGTTTGTATTTCTCTCTCTAGTCTGTACTCACCCCTGAAGATGTGAATTACACGAAAGCGCTTGGGAACTTCGTGTTTTCTTCTTTCCTTGTGGTTATCAGCATATACCTAGATCACGCGCACCTACAGTGATTTACTTGCATATATATATATATATATATATATATATATATATATATATATATATATATATATATATATATATATATATATATATATATATATATATATATATATCTTATTTGTAATGCAGTTATTAAGGAATCCATACAAGGTAACATGTGTGAAAGACTTCAAGGAAGCCACAAAGTTAAATTTTAATCATAAAAAGAGAGAAAGAAAAAAGAAGCATGAGAAACAAAATGGATGATATTAGGGCCTTGGTATGTACCGAAAAAATCGATATAATTGCATTCACTGAAACATGGATCAACCTAGACACACGTGAGTTACCAGTCGAATACCAAATTGCGGGTTACAAACTGTTCCATACCGATAGGCAGACCAGGAAAGGAGGCGGAGTAGCAATCTATGTTAGGGATAATCTGAAGTGTGAAATAAATAAGGAAATAAAAACTGAGCGGAATACAGAAACAATTTGGATAGAATTAATCGACGGTAGAGAAAAATTAATCACAGGAGTAATATATAAACCTCCCAATCTTGATAGAGTCAAAGAGCGACTTATCTGGGATGAAATGCGCAGGGCTTCCATACACACCAAAGTCTGTATAGTAGGCGACTTTAACCTTGGCCAAATAGATTGGACTGACCTTACAGGTAACTCAGAATCAGAGGATTTTCTCGAGACTATCCAGGACTGTTTTCTAAGTCAACATATAACTGAACCCACACGGGGTAATAATATACTCGATTTAGTTCTCTCAAACAGAGAAAACCTCATTAGCAGGGTCGAGGTAGGGAACGAATTTGCAAACAGAGATCACAAAGAAATTAGATTCCAGTTAGACTTTCAGGGCAAACGTAAGGAAAATTCCACTAAAGTACCAGATTTCAGAAGGGCGAACTTTGACAGTTTAAAGAGGCAGCTGAGAGAGGGGGTGTCGCGCTTGGCGGTGAACCTGACAGATGACACGGACCTGATAACGAGATCTGAGATTGCCGAGTTCCACGACAATTTAAATAGTGAGTTACTTAATGCACAAAGGCAGAACATACCATACAAAAAACTCAGATCAGACAACAATGGATTAATAACTATTTAAGGAACATCACTGGCCAAAGGAAGGCTATAGGTAGAAGGATAAATCCTGGCGAAATTCACCTCCGGGACTATTATAGGGTATTGGCGAGTAGGGTTAAAACCGAGATAAGGAAAGCAAAGAGGAATAATGAGGTAAGGATAGCAAGGGAGGCGAAGACAAACCCCAAAGGATTCTACCAAATGTATCAAACTAAAACACGAGAAAAGATTGGACCAATACGGTCAGACACCGGCGAGCTCACTGATAACGACAGAGAAATGAGCAATAATTTGAATAAATATTTTTCAACAGTTTTCACCACCGAAAATTTAAACATGATACCCGAGGCACGGACTCTATTCAGAGATAGTGAAGAAAACAAATTATGTGAGATAGTAGTGACTAGTAACGATGTTAGTAAGCAAATAGACAAACTAAAGCCTAATAAGTCACCTGGTCCCGATGAGATATTTGCCAGAGTATTAAAGGAATGTAAGGAAGAGCTTAGTATGCCCTTGGCAAAGTTGTTTAACATGTCCTTAAAAACAGGTGTAGTACCAGAATCCTGGAGGATAGCCAATGTAATACCGATTTTCAAACAGGGGGATAGATCACTGTCCTCCAACTACCGCCCAATCAGTCTAACATCAATAGTAGGCAAATTACTGGAAGCAATCATCTCAAACTCTATTCGAAATAACCTGGAGAAGCAAAGATTGATCAATGATTCCCAGCATGGCTTCACAAGCGGACGCTCTTGCCTAACTAATCTATTAACGTTCTTTTCATCAGTTTTCGAATCGGTGGACGATGGGCACAATTATGATGTGGTATATCTCGACTTTAGCAAAGCCTTCGACAGAGTCCCCCATGAAAGACTAATTAGAAAGGTAGAAGCACATGGCATCAAAGGTGACATCCTTAAATGGATTAGGGCGTGGTTACAGGACAGGAAACAGCTAGTGAGCATTAACGGCACTAAGTCCCATTGGAGCAACTTCACAAGTGGTGTTCCCCAAGGCTCAGTACTTGGACCATTATTATTTATTATATACATAAACGACATAGATATCGGCATAGACAGCAACATAAGTAAATTTGCTGATGACACTAAAATAGAGCATGTAATTAAATCTGACAAGGACTCCGCAAAACTACAGGAAGAGCTAAAAAAAATTTTCGGATGGTCTGAAAAATGGCAGATGAAATTCAATGTGGACAAATGTAAAGTACTCAGTATAGGAGATGTAAACAGGGAAACCAGATACTAGATGAACAACGATGTTATTGAGAAATCCGACTAAGGCTAATAAAGTACTTGGATTCATATAAAGGAGTGTTAGTTACAAGACTAGCGAGGTCATCCTAAAACTGTATCTTGCTCTTGTGAGACCACACCTGGACTACGCAGTTCAGTTCTGGTCACCGTATTACAAAATGGATATAGAATCCTTGGAAAGAATTAAGAGGAGAATGACAAGACTAATCCCGGGCATTAGGAACCTTGAATATAGAGACAGGCTAAAGCATCTTAATTTGCACTCCCTCGAGAGACGTAGAGCGAGGGGCGACCTGATAGAGGTGTATAAGTGGAAGGCAGGGCTAAACAAAGGGGACATTACAAAGGTACTCAAACTATCCAACCAGGAGCGAACTCGTAACAATGGTTTTAAATTAGATAAATTTAGATTTAGGCTTGAAATCGGTAAACACTGGTTTGGAAACAGAGTAGTGGATGAATGGAACAAGTTACCAAATATCATCATTAACTCTAATACGCTGAATAGCTTCAAACATAGGTTGGATGCTTATATGAGCAATAGGGGTTGGGTGTAAACGGGACTGCCCAGTATGGGCCAATAGGCCCGCTGCAGTTTCCTCCATTCTTATGTTCTTATGTTCTTAAATAGTTTAGAGAAACGAAGGAGAGCGAGTATGAGGCTGGCGGCAGACATCTCGGTAACAGTGCTGGGCAGTCCTCTATAAGTCACCAGCAGTGAGTACACAACTACTTCACTTTCAGGTGGATGTCTTAAACCAGCTAAGAGAACAGGTAACACGAACTGAAGGACATTATACGCCCATTATTTGTTCTTCATCGTGGTAAAAATATGCTGGTGGCCTCAGTAGGTGACAAGGCCACTGTGTTTTTGGTGCTCACCAGCACACTGGACCGAGCTAAGGTCAAAGCATATTAAGTAGTTTTATAAGGAGCAGCATGACTTGTATACCCGTATATGCGTGAGTTTATCGTATTTAATTTAACCATCGTAAGGTAACTTAACATAATTTAACCGAACGAAACCTAACCAAACCAAACAGTCAGGCCTACTGTAACCAAGGTAGGTATCTACCTACCTTGTGCTGTAACATCCTGACGTAACCTTACTTAACCTAACTCAATTCAACACAATATAATTTAAAATAAGGAAATTTAGACTAGCGTAAAATCGCGTAACCCAAGTAATTTAGATATTCATCCTGGGTAAAAATTCATCTCTAATTATAAACCAACGGTGTGAGGAAACCCGAGAGTCGAGCAGCAGACACCAAGAAGACAGCTGAGTATCGACGGATCTCCTAAACCCAGGACTCGGCCGACAGAGTTCTAAACTCTGGGCTCAAGTGCACGTAGCTGTAACCAATGCCATTCAGGTATGTTAAATACAATATGAGCGTAAGATGGTGAAGCTCCTACGGTACTCATTTCTTCCACCCGCCCCTCACTGCCTTTTACACCACTGCAGTTTCGTTTTACTGTATGGCAGAGGTTTCCAAGGCACCTATTTTAAACACCAGCACACAACTTCTTTTAGCATATTGGGGAGTTCCTACCTACATCCTTTATCTGTTTAACTGTATACCTCCTTCTACCCTTTTTAATAGATACTAGTGGAATCGCTCTTTCGCTAGGCCACGGTAGGACGCCACCTTCCGGGAGGCTCCACATTGTCTCACTGTACTGCATTAAGGTAGACCACATTTTTGGTTTTGCCATTAGCAGCAAGTATGTACAGATTTTTGCCAGTTCCCACTCTGGAGCATCCAACATAGACGACAATTATAACAGCCACGACTATGATTATAACACCTCGATTCGCGATTATAAAGAAACAACGACTACATTATAAAAAATCAATACCATGCTTATAACATCCACGACCAAGATTATCTCATAACTATAGAACATCCGTGTCTGAGTGTGTGTCGTTCTGAGCAGCCAGAAACAGCACAACGTTTTCATCAAACTTGCGGATAAATCCGTACCCCGTAGAGTGAAACAAACCTGGTCCCTACGTCCAGAAGGTCTTTAGGAAGGCATTAAGTAACCATTTTATCTAACCTGGAAAACGATGTCGCAGTACCCGCCGCCAGCCTTCCGGCGGTTATGCTACCACGAGCGCTTCAAACTTTCATGCTTTTGCAAATTGTACCACAGGATTCCCGGCACTCTGGCACGAAGTGCCAACGATCACTTGTTAAATTCTATAAACTCTTAGTGATTGTCAACAAGTACAAAAACTGATAATATGTTACACACACACACACACACATATATATATATATATATATATATATATATATATATATATATATATATATATATATATATATATATATATATATAAAATGTATATATATATATAAAATGTATATATATATATATATATATATATATATATATATATATATATATATATATATATATATATATATATATATAGTTTTGAATCGAACTGACTCCGGCGCCTTCAGGCCACGGTAGGACGCCAACCCTGGAGGCCCCACATTGTCTCAATTGTAGTATATTATGGTAGACCACATTTTTTGTTTTACCATTAGCAGCAACTATGTACAGATTTTTGCCAGTTCCCACTCTGGAGCATCCAACATAGAACTGACTATAAGAAAAAGAAAACACCAGGTTTAGGCCAAACATCTAAGGACTGTCCCTGGCTTTGTAGATGTCAGCAAAGCTCACTTTAACCGGGAACAAGTCGCCTGAACTCAAATGGTAGGTCAGTGGAGATGGAGGCGTCCTGGTATAAAGTCCTTGCTTTACCTGTCAGTATTGTAGCTTCCAGCACATGTGGCATCATGTTCTTCACCACCAGTTCCTGTGCCATTACAGAGGATTGGTGGTTCACATTTCAAGACATTATAGAGTTCCAATCTTGAGAGGAGGTGATGAGGAGCATTCCAGCGGGCTCCAAAGAATCAAGTGAATTCTGCAGAGTACTGGATACGGTGCTGGTCGATTACTATCAACAGATTTGGAATGAGGTCTCACGTCAAGCTGTCTGAGAGAGTCATGTTGATTTCAGCCACTGTTTAATTTTGTGCCAGAATTGCACTACACGCAGCCACTTGTGATCCTTGTAGTAGGATAATGTTTGGGTAGACTGTTAGTGAGCTCAAGCGGAGAACTTTATAACATTTCCACATCCTTGAGGAATGATTATTTGTCCTTCTGAATCAACAGGAAAGTTCCATTCCCAATCTGTAGAAAGTTTGCAAACCGTCCAGCATCCTGATCTCCTTGCAGATGTAATTGCTTCAGGATAGGGTGAGTGTCTGAACACTTCTCCAAAGGTACGATGCCTTGAGGCACGATTCAGTTCATCAGCTGGAGTGCTTGAGGAATGACAGATAGGGTCTGGCGAAAGTCTCCAGCACGACCATTGTAATGCCACCCCATGAGCTGGTCATTTTTTCATGTCTTCACAAGTTCCTGTCCATCCTCCAAACGCTAACTTGTGAGGCATAGCGATCATCCCACTATGAGGCTCAATTTTTCTAAGAGTTTTGAATGGCAATGGGTAATCCAATTTCACCTATTAAGCAACCTATATAAGGAATTCTTGAAAAGAAACTATTATAATATTTTACCACCCTCAGCAGTCTAGTTTAGATATGTTGATGATGTATTATGAATCTGGCCATGTAATG
>NW_024722227.1:16892375-16894656 GCF_018991925.1 Homarus americanus | reverse complement strand
TTATTGTTCCCCAAATATGTAACTGTATATTTTCAGCCTTCTGGCTGCCAAGCTCTTTCAATAAACCGTTAATTATTATTATTATTAATTATTATTATTATATCTACCGAAGCCCCCCCCCCCCAACCATATATAAAAAGCGATTCCTTTTTCCCTATTAGCTGGTTATTCAAGAAGTAAACACCGCCTTCATCACACACAGCTAAAAACATTGGGTGGCATCATGGCTGTTATTCACTCATCAGACATGGAGTTACCTGACCCATTGCATCTTAGATCTTGTGTAAATTAATTTACCTTTCATGGTGGGGGTAAAGTTTAACTGAAAGTGAAGCTTTGCTGGGTGAAGCTTAATAGAAGTGTGAATCTTTTTGGGGATAAAATTATGGTGAGTGAAGCCTATGACAAGTGAAGCTTTGATGGGATGAAGCTTATGAGAGGTGAAGCTTAACGGATGATGTAACTCTGTGGGGTAGGAACAGGGGACGGGGGGGGGGGAGGAACAAGGGACTGGGGAGGAGGAACAAGGGGCAGGGGAGGGTGAGGAACATGGGGCCGGGGATGGTGAGGAACATGGGACCGGGGAGGGTGAGGAACATGAGACCGAGGAAGGAACAAGAGGAATTGGGCACCAAACTAAAAGCGGAAGTGCATTGGGGTGTAGAAACAGGTGGGAAGTCGTGCGTAATAACCGGTGCCGTAAAAAAAAGCACCACTATATTAAATATAAAAAAAAGTGACATTGAATACTGTACTGAGTGGTGGGAGTTGTTGTGGGTACGGAAGTAGGAGGTGGTGGGAGAGGAGGGAAGAGAGAGAGAGAAGGAAGCGAGGTCACAAAACGTACTGCTGGGTTAACCACTGGTATTTCTTCTTACCTGGCGTTGTAAATTGGAAAGGTTAAATAGGCATCTCCAGCGTTACTTCCAGATGCAGTGGTATTTACATAGAACCTTCAGAGCAATTAGAGAAATATGAGAAGCTGTGTGTAAGGCCTAGCACGTCAAGACAGGAAGAGAAGGCGTGATGTCCCCAACTAAAGGACGAGATATTATTGTGAGAGTAAAGGAAATGCATTGGGAGGGGACAGGACAAGGAGAACGAACCAACAGTGGATCAAGGAGATTTTCTTCTGGGTTCCACGAGATAAGTAAACTCTCAGTACCAGTATGATATGTAAGTTAGGAAGTTTACTACAGTAGTGTTCGTTGGTCGGGGAAGGCTGATGACAGGACTAGAAGAATGTGGGGCGACCTTCATCCCGTATTGTACTAATACACACAACTGTTGTTTTTGTCACATAAGGATAACCTTTTGTTTTAATGCCATAACTTTATGGGAATTAATTCATATCGTGTATAATTTGGTCGTTTCATGCGATACGTTTTTTATAATACCTAAAGTAGATTAGGCCAGGTTACATTAAAATACATACACAATGATGCTATCCATTTATAGTTGTATCATGATAATATATCAACATAATCTTTTCTGCATAAACCAGTCTAAAGTTGGGAGTAAAAATACGCACTTGTCATGCCTCCATATGCAACTCCAAAGTAATCAGAAAGAGGGGGTGGAGGAGAGGGAGGGGCTCGGAGAACAAATATGAAGAGAAAGACAGAATAAACCTAAGTCGTGCTAGTTGAACACACACACACACACACACACACACACACACCCTTCATACCCAGCCGTCACTCTCACTCACTTGGCTAAATCCTAAAATAAATAAATAGATGTTTTCACTACACTACGAACACCCATCAGCTGCCTGGGGGTCTGAGGTTACAGCAGCACTTAATCCTCACTGACACTTTTTTTCAACACAACGAGATTTTCAAGGATTACAGGAAGCTAGTCTGGTCTGGGTCGAGAGGCTGAGCAACTAGGGTAAAGTAGCTGGAGGGCAGAGGGAGGAGGGTGAGGAATGTGATGGGGGCTTAGGAGTGACGAGGTGAGGGAGGGTGAGGGACGATGTGGGGGTTAGGATAGACGGGACAAGGGTTAGGAATGACGGGATGAGGGAGGGTTAGGAATAATGTGGGGGTTAGGAGAGACGGGGTGAGGGTTGAGGTGGGGTTAGGAAAGACCTGGCTGAGGGAGGGTGGGGGTTAAGGTGGGGTTAGGAAAGACCTGGGTGGGTGAGGGTTAAGGTGGGGAGGGAAGGTGACGTATGAGGTTAGGCGGGGCATTCACTACGGTACTGGTAGTCTGGAAAACTTGATTATCTATCTATATATATAAAACAAAGAAGTATGTCTGTGTGTTTGTGTGTGTG
>NW_024722227.1:16861097-16892276 GCF_018991925.1 Homarus americanus | reverse complement strand
GTTTGAATGGGAGACGTGTCTTCTGTTTTAGAGGAGGGGGGGGGTGTGGGGTGGGAGAGGGAGGGGGTGGGGATGAGGAGGGAGGGGTGTGGGTGAGATGATGGGTGTGGGGCTGAGAGGAGGTGGTGTGGGGTGAGAGGAGGGGTGGGGAAATGAGAGGAGCGGGGTGGGGTGAGAGGAGGGGGGTGGGGTGAAAGGGAGGGGGGGTGGGGTGAGAGGAGGGGGTGGGTGAAAGGAGGGGGGGTGTGGGGTGAGAGGATGGGGTGGGGTGAGGGGGGGTGAGAGGAGGGGGGGGGTGTGGGGTGAGAGGGAGGGGGTGGGGGTGGGAGAGGAGAGGGTGTGGGATGAGAGGACGGGGTGTGGGTGAGGGAGAAGGTGTGGGTGAGAGGGAGGGGGTGGGTGAAAGGAGGTGGTGTGGGTGAGATGATGGGTGGATGAGAGGAGGTGGTGTGGGGTGGGAGAGGAGGGGGGGTGGGTGGGAGGAGGGGTGTGGGTGGGGAGAGGAGGGGGTGTGGGTGGGAGAGGAGGGAGTGTGGGTGGGGAGAGGGAGGGTGGGGTGGAGGGAGGGGGGTGGGGTGAGAGGAGGGGGTGGGGAGAGATGAGGAGGTGTGGGGTGGATGGGATGGGGGTGTGGGGTGAGAGGAGGTGGTGTGGGTGAGAGGAGGGGGGTGTGGGGTGAGAGGAGGGGGGTGTGGGTGAAAGGGAGGGGGGAAGTAGATGATGGGGTGGGGTGGAAAGGAGGTGGTGTGGGTGAGAGTGGGGAGGGGTGTGGGTGAGAGAAGGTGTAGATGGGAGGGAGGGGTGGGGTGAGAGGAGGGGTGTGGGGTGGGAGAGGAGGGGGTGGGTGAGATGATGGGTGTGGGGTGGGAGGAGAGGTGGTGTGGGGTGGGAGAGGAGGGGGTGTGGGGTGAGGGGAGGGGTGTGGGTGAGAGGAGGGGTGGGGAATGAGGAGGGGGGTGTTGGTGAGAGGAGGGGTGTGGGGAGGAGGGGTGGTGAGAGTAGGGGGTGGGTGATAACATAGGGGTGAGAGGAGGGGGTGGAGGAGAGGGAGGAGGTGGGAGGAGAGGAGGGGTGGGTGGGAGGAGGGGATGTGGGTGAGACGAGGGGTGGGGTTGAGAAGATGGGGTGTTGGTGAGAGGGAGGGGTGGGGTGGAGAGAGGGGTGGGGTGAGAGGAGAGGTGTGGGTGAGAGGGGTGGGGGTGGGTGGAGAGGAGAAGGGGGTGGGGTGAGAGGAGGGGGTGTGGGGTGAGAGGAGGTGGTGTGGGGTGGAGAGGGGAGGGGTGGGGCGAGAGGGAGGTGGGGTGGGTGGGAGGAGGTGGTGTGGGGTGAGAGGGAGGGGTGGGTGAGGGGGAGGGGTGGGTGAGAGGAGGGGTGGGAATGGGAGAGGAGGGGGTAAGCAGGAGAGGAGGGGTGTGGGGTGAGAGGAGGTGTGGTGTGGAGAGTAGGGGGGTGGTGGGGTGATAACATAGGGGTGTGGGGTGGGAGAGGAGGGGGGGTGTGGAGGAGGGGAGGAGGAGGTGTGGAGTGAGAGGGAGGGGGTGTGGGGTGAGAGGAGGGATGTGGGGTGAGACGAGGGGGTGTGGGGTTGAGAAGATGGGGTGTTGGGTGAGAGGAGGGGGGTGTGGGTGAGAGGAGGGGGGGTGTGGGGTGAGAGGAGAGGGTGGGTGAGAGGTGGGGGGTGTGGGGTGAGAGGAGAAGGTGTGGGGAGAGGAGGGGTGTGGGTGAGAGGGGAGGGTGGTGGGTGAGAGGAGGGGTGGTTGGAGAGGAGGGTGTGGGTGGAGAGAATGGGGTGGGGTGGAGAGGAGGAGGTGGATGAGGAGGGGTGTGGGGTGAGAGGAGAAGGTGGGTGAGAGGGGAGGGGGGTGTGGGTGAGAGAAGGGGTGTGGGGTGAGAGGGGAGGGGTGGGGAGAGGAGGGGCGGGTGAGAGGAGGGGTGGGTGAGAGGAGGGGGTGGGGGAGAGGAGGGGAGGGGTGGAGGGGGTGTGGGTGAGAGGAGGGGTGTGGGTAAGAGGAGGAGGTGTGGGTGAGTGGAGGGAGAGTGGGAAGGAAGAAGTACACGAGCGGTAGATGGATGGGTAGTAGTGATGGTGATGACAGTAGTAGTATTAGTGGTGATAGTGGAGATGGTAATGGTGATGATAGCTGTAGTAGTGATGGTGATGACAGTATAGTATTAATGGTGATAGTGGTGATGGTATTGGTGATGATAGCTGTGGCGGTGGTGATGACAGTTGTAGTATAAAGTGGTGATGGTTGTGATGCCAGTAGTAGTATTAGTGGTGATAGTGGTGGTGGAGGTGGGGAGGTGGGGGTAATAGGAGTACTAATGGTGATGGTGGTGGTGGTAATGGTGGTGATGATAGTGGTGGTGGTGGTGTGTTGCAGTAAGGAACACAGGTATAGTGAGGGAGACAGTGCTGGTTAGAGTGTTGGGGTAAACAAGCATTAATATGACGACCACACACGGTACCAGGCAGAACAGTCGAGGCAGCTAGCCATTACAGGTCTACAGTTGAATATTTACTCACACACTCACACACACACACACACACAAATTATGTAACTGTATATTGTTACGAACCACGCCATCTATTGTGTCATGATCTACCTACCCAGCACCACGAGCAACGCCATCTAGGGACGCGACCCGAGTATGACTAGTCTTAGTCACCACTCCGGGTTTCCCTTCTCCATATCCTGGTTGTTGCGTCACCTCCTCCAACTCTTCCTCATCAGCTCCGGATCGAGGAGAGTTCAGTTCACTCTGGGAAGTGACCACACTTGGATTACCTATCCTGTAAACCTACGGCACAGTGACTACCTACCATCTTCTTCAATACTCAGCCCTATTCGTCAGACACTTCAGACACTTCAGCACCGCACTTGAGTATTTGTAACCCTATATTACCTCCCACCTCCACTTGCTTCAGATTGTTGGATGTTGTATAAATATGTATATACTGTTAAGCCAATGTTGCGTATGTTTAAGTTAAGTATGGTTAAGGGTAAATTATAAAAAGCTGGATATTTTGTTAAGGAATTTATGGTACTTTATTATACACAACAAAAACTCGCATCCTTTGTCTACCCTTTTATAGTCCGATTGTCTTTGTTTGTTTAGTTTTTTTATTGTTGTTGCCTGTTGGGATCTGGGTAGACTTTTAACTATATTCTAAACCAGTTTCTAAATCCCCAACTCGTAACAATATTTTCAGCCTTCTGGCTGCCATGCTCTTTTAATAAACCGTTAATTCTTATTACTATTATTATTACATACACACTAACCGAGGTGACAAAATACTTTCTGACAGAGAATTCACTAAATCACAAACTTATAGAAAATTCCGTTTATGAGTCTTATAACGCGTTCGACAATTCTCGTAGTAACATTATCAGTGTACTCGTATTTCACGTACATTACATTTCCAACAAGTAATATGGGCTTGTACCATCGCATCACCTGAAGATCGTCTCCCCCAGCTAATTTCACCTTAAGATTAACCACCCTAACGGTAACCTAGCCGAACTTAACCTAACCTAACCCGACTTAATCAAAACAAATCTAACCCACCAGTTAGAATTAGGGTGTTTTATTATCAGGTGAAACAAACTGGGCGAATTTTCAGGTTATTCCTACTATTGTACCTGCACATCCCTCTTTACTTGGACTAATTCCTCAGAAAGCTAGATTTTACAACAAGATTAAACAATGGTTTCCTCGTGGTTCTGAAAATCCAGTTTCAGGCAAGAGCAGAATACAGTACGTCAGAAAATGAAATGTCGAGAGGAAACCAAAACATTTTTCCGAGCTACGAGCACTCTCAAGATTTTCTCAACTAAGGGCCCATTTCATCATCTTAAAATGTCACAAGGATATGAATTATTACAGAGTGCGTTGCAGAAACTGAAAAGTCTCCGGCAAAAGGATTTTAGTCACGTCAAGAGCGGTAGTATAGTAAAGGTGAGCAGCTGGCTTATTGAACCACCCCGAGCAGGAGGAGCTGGGGGTGGAAAGAAAGAGGGAAAGGAAGTGGAAGAAGGAGAAGGAAAGTGCAACAGTAGCAAATAAAAAAACAAAAAAAAACATTCGTGATGAATTAAAAAAAAAGACGAAAATCGAAAATTCGTAGACAATATCAAGAATACTTTTTTGTAACGTTCTGGGATACGACAAATAAATAAAGAAAATGAATGAAAGTAAATATCATAAGAAAGACATATTTAATCAAAAATACAACAACAGTCAATATAATATGAACGTAAACATCGAAGAGGAACACAGGTATACAAAGAGACATAAACCCAAGCGACCAAGATAAAAGACGAAGGTTCAAAACACATCAAGCAGTGTACGTGTGTTTCAAGAGACAGAACCCCCCCCCCCTCCACACAAATCAAATGGGCTAATAACAAAGTGGGCTCATGTCTCTAGCTATGACATGTTATCAACTGGGACTCGGGGACTCCTTGATATGAAGTCTATAGAGAGAGTAATCTCATTAACTTAAAGCTGGGCAAACAGCACGATGAGTGTGATGTTCCAAATACTGAGTGGGAGGTTGACGCCGCCATTATCAGAGGTAGATCTACTGCCCCTGGATAGGATGGAGTCACCTACAATATAGTTAGACTACTAAGGCGTGTGTAGGGCAATCCATTATTGGCATTATACAGTATGAGTCATGCCTAGGGCCAACTACCCACATCATGGACCAACAGTATTGTTGTACCAATGCCGAAACCAGGACAGCCTGATGCTTTTCGTCCCATATCAGTAACCAGCTGCCTGTGTAAAACTTTTGAGAGGATGGTTCTTGGCAGACTCTTATATAGAATCAGAGAACACATGTCTCCTAACATAAATGGCTTCACCCATGGTAAAGGTGTATATAATTGCTTAACCACATTCTTAACTGTGCATGGGGATGAAAGGCACAGATACACCACATTTCTTGACCTAAAAGCTGCATTTGATATTGCCAATAGGCAACTTATATTCTACGAACTAGCCAAATTGGAAATAGGAGGTCGGCTGTTACACTGGATAAGTGGTCACCCCATTAACAGAAAGGCTGATGCACTGTTTCAGCGTTACAAAAGCGAAGTTAAATATATGCAACTTGGCACCCTCCAAGGTGGAGTACTTAGTTCGACTTTGTCCAATGTTCTTAGGCTGAGGATATACTTGCACATACTAAAACTCGTCTTGAAATGCAAACCACTCTTAACCATTTATAACGAGTACACTGTTGGAGTGTTTCGTGAAATTTGGCACCACGGTGTTTGTTTACGTCATTGGAAAGCGAGCAGTATTGGCAGAGTTATCCCCGCTATAGCACCCAGAATAAGGGTAGTAAATTAGCAGTCATCCTCTATCTTTAAATGCACTCATTTCCTGTATGGCTATAGTGTAACAAAGAATACAATGTATATTGTATAATATCATAGGCTCTAATTTCATTTCTACTGGACGGTGACAGAGTGGCGACGTGGTACCACATAAGGAGGAGGGAAATTCATGGTAAGGGAGGGGTTTGGGGCAGGGTAGGGACAAGTGTGTAGCGTACTGTATGTGGCCAGTTGTCAATTCTCTTTGTATGGGCACACAAGCGTACGTACATGGAGATATCTCACACTCAGGAATGAGGTAGGATAGAAACTCACAATGCGCTTTCTGTATATATATTGTTGTACAGCGCAGTGCTTAGGAGTGACTAGGTGAGGAGAAACTTGCTCAGAGGTCCCGTAGGGCGAGGAGGTTTCTGAGGAAGCTGAGTGGTGAGGAGCTGTGAGAGATGTTGCTGGTCCAGTAGCCGAGTGTAGAATGGTCTCTTGACTTGACTTGACGTCTGTAGATAAGGTAGAAGGCTATTGCTTGTAGTGCTGGGTGGGAGGGCCGGGATTAGGATTGGAATTACTTTGGTGGCGATTTGGGGGAGAGGGGTTTGGTTTAGGATCAAGGAAAAGAGGGAGGAAATTTGAAGGAAAGTAAGAGATTGACAGTATCCGGGCTCAACCAGATATGCTGAGGTTATAATATTTATATTTGAACTTACATATTGCGTGATTAGGTTCTAGCTCTCAAGCCTTTGTCATTTAGTTAAAAGTATGTTTATTTTGAGGTAGCCATTGTTTCAAGGAAGGGGTGACGACCTCTAGCCAGGTTCTTGTGGAGCTGGCTGAGCAACGTATCTTTTGTTTTAATAAGAGTGGAAGGAAGGGGCAAGAAGACAAGGGTTGGAGAGGCCAAGGATAGTGTCCTTTGGTCACTCATCTTTTTAATGAAACATTTTCTGTTGCAGTAGCCATTGTTTCAAGGAAGGGGTGACGACCTCTAGCCAGGTTCTTGTGGAGCTGGCTGAGCAACGTATCTTTTGTTTTAATAAGAGTGGAAGGAAGGGGCAAGAAGACAAGGGTTGGAGAGGCCAAGGATAGTGTCCTTTGGTCACTCATCTTTTTAATGAAACATTTTCTGTTGCAGTAGCCATTGTTTCAAGGAAGGGGTGACGACCTCTAGCCAGGTTCTTGTGGAGCTGGCTGAGCAACGTATCTTTTGTTTTAATAAGAGTGGAAGGAAGGGGCAAGAAGACAAGGGTTGGAGAGGCCAAGGATAGTGTCCTTTGGTCACTCTCATCTTTTTAATGAAACATTTTCTGTTGCAGTAGCCATTGTTTCAAGGAAGGGGTGACGACCTCTAGCCAGGTTCTTGTGGAGCTGGCTGAGCAACGTATCTTTTGTTTTAATAAGAGTGGAAGGAAGGGGCAAGAAAACAAGGGTTGGAGAGGCCAAGGATAGTGTCCTTTGATCACTCTCATCTTTTAATGAAGCGTTTTGTTTATATAGTAGGGAAGTTTAATTTTTAGGAATAGTTGTAGGATCCAACTTGCTACTTTGTTCACAAGGAGGTGGTCCTATCTTTTGGTTTAATTGAAAGATTGAAGCTTGGCTTGAAGGTACAGTATTTAATGGCTATACAGTTCTTTGTTTTTGTATTGAATTTGATAATTTTTAGATGTATTTTGGTATTGGTGGTGGGTTGTCGACTTTTATTCTGCTTAATCTGAACCAAGCGTGTTCTTCTCTTGCTCTTCTTTCTGGTACAGTTTCTGAGTCTAAATCTCGTACTTTTTCCCATGTTCTTTTGGCTTGGATGTAGATGTCTACGTTTACTGCGTTGATGTTGGCTCTTCTATGGAGTTCTTCGTTTGTTACTCTTTCTTCGTAACCAATGTTATATATGAATCTTAGGCTTATATTTTGTACCGTTTGAAGTTTCTTGATTCTTGTTGCGCTAAATGAGTTGGTTGGTACAGGCGGGTAGCACATTACTGTTTTTATTAGTGCCGTGTATAATTTCCTTTTGTTTGGTATGTTCAGTTTTTTAAATCTTCTTATTTCTGAGAGTTTGCTACGTAGTTTGTGGACTTTTTCGTTGATGAAGCTCTGGTAACCATTTGTTGAGAGTTTCAGTCCCAGGATGCTGCCTTCGTTGGTGTATGGGTAAATTTCTCCATCTACTATTATTGGTTCGACCTTTTTCTTGGCAATTGGTATGATTTTAAATTTGTTGATGTTTGTCCGTATTTTCCATTTCTTTTCGAAGTCATTTATGTTTTTTATTGCTAAGGCTGTATGGCGTGCCATCATTGCTTCTGATTTTCCGGAATATGATATGATTTGTGTGATGTCATCGGCAAAGATAATGTGTTCGCTATGTTGCGTTGGTTCAGGTGAGTTGCTCGTATATATGGAGAATAGTGTTGGGGATAGGACACCTCCTTGAGGCACTCCGCTTTCTAGGTCGAAGGGTGGACCTAAGTGGTTGCCAATTTGTAGCTGTGCTGTCCTGTTTTGAAGGTAGTCACATAGGATTCTTTCTATTTCTGCAGGTAGGTCTAGTTTTAATATTATATATGCTAGTCCGTTGTGCCACACTTTATCAAATGCCTTTGCCACATCTCTTAAGACTATGTTTACTTGGTTTCCTTGCTGTTTTTCTTTGGCTATGATTTCTGTTATTATTGCTATTGCCGTTTGGGTTGAGTTTGTTGCGGTTAACCAGGAACTTATCCAGTCTGTTATTTAGTATGCGTTCCAAGAGTTTCCCGGTTATTTCCAGTAAGGATATAGGTCTGTAGTTTATTATCTGTTTTTGATCCTTGCCTTCCTTGGGAATGAAGATCATTTTTGCCCGCTTGAGGGCATCGGGAAAGTAACCAGCGGATAAGGTTGAGTTGTAAATATTTAGGAGAGCTTCCATTGGTCTGCTGGGCAGGTTTAATAACATGTTTCGAGTTACGCCGCTCATTCCAGGGGATTTTTCTTTAAATTTGCGTAGGCAGTGTAATAGTTCGTCGTGATTTATGAATTTATTGGGTCTCAGTTTTTCTGGGTTTCCTGTGTGGTAGGGAGTCAATCTATTGCTTTGTTCTCTTAGCCAGTCATTAATTAACTCCTCGTGTTCTTCGTCAAAACTTTCGTTTTCTTCTTCTGATATTCTGAAGATCTTCTTCCATTCTCTTCTGAAGGTTTCTTCTTTTTCATGGTCTGTGTAGAGTTTTTGTCCGTTTTGGTCTTTAATGTAGTTTATTGTCTGTTTTTTCGTGCCAAGTAGTTTGTTGATGTTTTGCCAGAAGTTTTTTGAGTCCTTTGTGGTGTCTATGTTTTTTATTAGATTGTTCCATTTTTCGTTATTAATTTGCCTGTACTCTTCTTGTAAGCCTTGTTGTATTTCTCTTATATTACGGAGTAGATCTCTAGTAGACCCTGTTTGTTCTATGAATGTCCTAATGTTATTATATTGTACTTGTAGCCTCTTTAATTCTTCGTTGGGTTTGTTACTCGGGAGGGTTCTGTATGACGTTATTGGGGTTGTCTGGTTGATTGCTTGTTTTATTGTGTTTTGTAGCTTGTCTACTTCTTCGTCAATTTCCTCGAGAGTTGCATCTTTTAGATTTATTTGAGGGTAGTTTTCCAATAACTCCTTATATTTCATCCAGTCTGTTTTGCTCATCTGGAGCCTTGGTGGTATTTTTGCTTGAATTGGGCTGGTGGAAATTGTGAATATTATCGGAATGTGGTCGCTTGGGGTGATGGGGCCTTGCTCTATGTGGTAGTTAAGAAATGCCTTGTTGTTGCAGAAGATTTTGTCGGGTGTTGAAACGCCGTTTGGTCCCATCCAGGTGGTGAAGTGCGGGCCCAGGTGAAGTAGTCTGCCAGTGTTGATTATACGTTCCAATGCTATGCCTTTCTGGTTACTGTTGCCGTTGCTAAAATTGCGGTGTCTTGCATTGAAATCTCCTAGGATGTACATTGGAATATTATAATTTGTTAGTTTCAGTAGGTCTTCAATAGGGAGGGATGGTCTTCTTGGGGGTAGGTATGTTGTTGCGATTATTATTTCGCCCTGTGTTGCCTTTTTTCATCGTAACGGCAACTCCGTCCTGTTTTTCTCCACTTTTGTTCGATTGGTGGGTGTCGTAGTTAAATATTTTGATTTTGTTGTTTTCGGGTTCGCCGTGTGCACTTATCAGTATTATATCTGGGTTGTTTTCATTGTATATGTTACAAAGCGATGTTTTGCATGTATGCCAATCACGGACATTGTGTCGTAGGATTTTAAGTGTTTTCAGTTGGAGATGGTCCATTATTTCTTTTTCTTGGAAGGTTGAAGTTGAGGGGGTGATCTCATTTCGTTGAGTCCAGATGATTTCCTTTTGTGTTCAGCTGCCGTGATTACAATAAAATCTTTTGTGCTGAATTTTATTTGATCTTTTTTAATCATGTTCCATACCGTTTCTTTGTCATACCGTTCGTCTGTGTATTGCCAAACTATTTCATTAGCCGTTACTAAGTTTTCAATTAATTTTCCAGTTGGTTTTCTGTGTGGTGGGTATGGTATTCTTGAGGTTTGATAAAACCTTAGTCCTATATCACCTGCTTCTTCAGGCACTGGGGGGCAGTTGTTGTTGGGAAGTCGATTTCCATTTCATTGTTCTTGGCCGCTGATTTCCTTTTTGCTCCTGTTCCTTGTGTCAGTCTTGGGTCTCTCGCCCTCTCATTCAAATCTCCAAGTTGTTCCGCTTTTTCCAGTATGTTATCCTGGTCTGTTGATGATGTGTCCTTGGGCGTGGATAATCGTTGTCTGTAGTGTTTTGTAAGCTCGGGGGTGCTGGTGGCGTGTAGCAAGTTTGCTGAGTTTGGGTTTTCAGGAAAGTTCATTTGTGGCATGTTGTTTATTTCAAGCATCCTATTAAGTTCGTCGGCATATGATCCTGAGGCTATGATATTATGAAGGTGAGCATGTAGCATGCTCACCATTACCTTGAAATGATCAGTATCACTTAGTTTGATTATGGTGTCAGTGGTTGGCTTTGTTGCCTCTTTCACGGCCCTCTTTGCTATTTCAGCATATGTGCTTTGGTCTCTCATCCTTTCTCGTTGGTCTTCCTGCTCTTGCTTGTATTTGATGAGGGTCTTTTTGATGGGGCAGGACATGGCCATGGTTGGGTGGGTGTGGTGCACGTCCCCGTTCCTTTTGCAGTTTATGCAGCCTTTGGTGGTGTTGTTGCACTGCGTGTAAGCATGTCCTTCCTCTGCACAGTTGGAGCAGAATTTCTTTTCCTTTTCAGGGCAGTCTCTTGTGGTATGCTCTTCATATTTATAGCATGTGAAACATGTCAGGAGACTGGTGTATTTTTCCCTTTTTATTTGATGAGGGGATATTGACATGTTGCACGCCAAAAACCCGCTCTGGAGGACCTTGTCTGCCATAGTCGTTTCTTCGAAACAAATCTTCATTACGTGCGTGTAGTCTTTTATCTTAATTATTTCTTCTACTTTAAGTCCTTCGTTGTTATTTTCAATGTCTGCCTTCAGAGAGTCTGCGGTTCGCCCTCCTACTTGAGAATCTAATTTCGTTACGAAAACAGATCTCCTGGCTCTTAGCTCGGGAGGCATGACCACGATTAATCCATTCTTATTAAGGATTTGTTTCGCCTTAGTGGTTAGTAATTTGTCTGCATCATTTTCATTTCGGCAAATGACTTTGAACCCTTCGTTCAGGTTGAATACCCTATTGAAGGGCACACCCAGTTCCACATATGCTAGAGTAATTAGCCTAGATTTATCAATAGGTTTGTTCTTGTCTTTTACTTTTATTCTTATATTTACTGCCATTGTGCATGTAGAAGGTTATTGGAGGCCCTTCTCTGATTTTACAAAAGACAACCCCCGCACAGTGGAGTGACTGCACGATCACAGTCGTCACTATGGGATCGGCCTGTTATTCCCCGACCCCCAGTGAACACACACAATCCCACTCAGCTGTGAGGTGTGCGCCACTGGAGGGGCTCTAGCACGAATACTTAAATAAAGTAGGTGCCTCGGCCAGGGTAAGCAAGGAAGGGTTTTAGTAAGAGAGAAAGACCCCAAAACCACGTCAGCACTGCCAATCAATAGCTGCCCTCCAGCGGGAGTGTGGGTCACTCACTCTACCCGTGGGGAGGGCTAACTAGGGTTGACAATCCTGAACGCTCGTGAAGTAGTCAGGTGACAGTCGTGGTCGTTTTCCAAAGGTGGAGGCCCACAAGGGGCGTTGCCCCAAACAGGGTTTCTGGAAAGTCCAGTGGTAGACAGAGAGGACGAGTTGTGGTCCGGTCGTCAACAGTAGAAAGAAGGCTGGCTGCTTTGGCGGTGAGGGGTCTGAAGAGAGGTCCGTTCACGGCGAAGGCTGGCTGGGCTCATCCCAGGCCAGGCATGGCCGTATTTATACAATTTACCCCGGACACCGCTACACGGTCTGCCCCAACACAGTAAAAAAATGCGCTGCCTGTGGCGGCCCACACTCCTCCGCCGATCGGACCTGCCCGAAATGGAAGGAGGAATGCAGGATAGCCAAGGCGCGACTCGACAAGAAACCGAGCTACAAAGAGGCCCTCCTTGCTGTACGCTCCCAAGGCAAGAAAATTCCAACAGAAAAGAAAAACCAAGTAAAGAAAACCCAAGAAAAGAAAACTCAAGAAAAGACACCCGCCACACAGAACCAAGAACACCACGAGGCCCGTGGAGCTGAAGCCCACGTGGTCAACCTCACCGTCTCCGACTTCCACACCTATGAGGACTTAAGACACGAGGAAGACGAACAACAAGACCCAAACACGAACGAATGGACACTTCAAGAGAGCAAGAAGAGGAGGAGAGTTAGAAGAAAATCAACTTCAAGCTAAGAAGAAGACCAAGACATTTCCTCCACACAAGAAAACAACACACACAATTTAGCCGACCAAGCACTGAGAATCCATGGCCCAACCCAACACGCACCTGACGCTAGCCTGACTCTGTCCTGTCGCCTCCCGGCCGCGTCCGGGCGAGTTGCTGCTGCCTCCAACTTATACTCCCTCACGTAAGCGGTGTTTAGTCACTGCACCTATTCTCTCCTCCTAAAATTCACTTCAATCCTCTCTTTATTCTTCCCCTGAACCTCCTTCCCCCCTGTCACTAGCATTTTTCGATTCGATTCGGCTGTACGCTGATTGGCTGGTAGGCGCTCGGCCGGAGCTCAGTTGGGAGTTGTAAGGGAGAGGAGCCACTACAAGTGCACCGACACTCACGTTTGGTAGGATATCCACAATTTGTGAATCTAATATTTATTGAGGCATTAGGGGACACTTTAAGCCTTGATGATGAATCCTGGGGCATATTGCCTCAATTATAATGTATGTTCTGTAGCCGAGAGAAAATAGAGATAGAAATAGGGAGATTCGTCTCAGGTATGATTCGATACTTTGAACAAGTGCTTCAGTTACGTCCAGTGAGCGAGAGCCACTGCCACCGCCACAGGACGCGACAGACGCTACAGTTCATAAGAAATGTCTAGCACTATCCCCGTTTATGTTGACATCGATACACTATGCATGTTTGTGCTCTAACATTAAAACAACACTCATAGACTGTGTAAGTCTCCACTGCTACAGAAATATTTAGGTGACGTGGTGGTGGTGAGTCAGTGTGAGTGTGTCCAGTCGAGGGGGGGTGGTGCAGTAATGCATTGCACTGACCTTTACCAACTCATTCTAATATAGTATGCTTAGTCATGAATGTTGGTTTCTCTAATAAACTGATATTTAACACACGTAGTAACAGCTTTCATAATATATATATATATATATATTTATATATATATATATATATATATATATATATATATATATATATATATATATATATATATATATATATATATCATATAGATCCACAATGAAAACGTGGATAAGATAAATCTTGATAAAATCACACGGGAAAAGGGAAACAACGGAGCCCCTTAGCTTTCGTCTTTATTCAAGACATCTTCAGAGGCAACTGGATTACATGGACAGAGAGAGGCTTAAATATACAGGGCGACCTTAAGAACATGAGGTCAGGTCATAATGATGTCATCCACTAATCCCCACACCAACACACACGTAGAGGAGTTAAAGAAAAGGGGGGGTGACGTGACTAGTCAGGTCAGGTAAAAAATAAGGGACCCACTAAATAACTACCATACATCTAGATCAAAGGTTTTCAAAGCATTTTTAACCTTGGGCCACTGACAAATAAATTTACGTAACATATCAGTTTTGAACTGACCATCACTAAGGTTTATTGATTTTAATTCCTTTATCAAACTAGCTTCAACCAGAAGTCTTTCTGTGACACAAGATGATTTAAATAATTCTAAGCTTTTTTCCCAAGCAATGGGATGATTATTATTCCTAACATGAACGAACAAGGCACTGCTTTCAGATGCTGTTCAGATATTGTACTTATGTTGTTTGATTCTGAGCTGCAGTGTTTTTCCTGTCTGTCCTACATAATTACAATTACATTTGCTACATGGAATTCAATAAACACTTCCATTTACATTCAAACTTGGGCTATTTCTTATTAACATATTGGTAATGGTTGAGTCATACTTGAAAACAACATTAATATGTAGTAGCTTGAGGGACCGAACTAACGGGACAAATTCATTACGATAGGGCAGAATCAAAATATTCTTAAGCGTAGGAATTTGCCTGGTTTGAGAGGAATGAAAGGATTTTTTAGCCCTTTTAAAACAACGATCAACAAACACAGAAGGGAACCCGAGTTTCTGTGCAATGGAACTAATGTGTTTCAATTCATCGTCAATAAATTCAGAGTTACAAATACGCAGACATCTTAAGAACATAGCAGAAAAAACTGACATTTTGGTAGACTCCAGGTGATTCGATAAAAAGTGTATGAAACTGTCTACCTGTGTGGGCTTTCTGTATACCTTAAATTTGTAGTTTTGGCCATTTCTCATGATAAGCATATCAAGAAATGGAAGGGATTCATTTATTTCTCTTTCAATTTTGAATGTGATACTTGGGACAATATCATTAAGCTTGTCTAAAAATTCCAAAGAGTCACTGTTTCTAGGCCAAAGACAAGCTTAATGATATTGTGATGGTCAGTTCAAAACTGATAATATGTTACACAAATTTATTTGTCAGTGGCCCAAGGTTAAAAATGCTTTGAAAACCTTTGATCTAGATGTATGGTAGTTATTTAGTGGGTCACTTATTTTTTACCTGACCTGACTTGTCACGTCACCCCCCTTCTCTTTAGCTCCTCTACGTGTGTGTTGGTGTGGGGATTAGTGGATGACATCATTATGACCTGACCTCATGTTTTTAAGGTCACCCTGTATATTTAAGCCTCTCTCTGTCCATGTAATCCAGTTGCCTCTGAAGATGTCTTGAATAAAGACGAAAGCTAAGGTGCTCCGTTGTTTACCTTTTTCCGTGTGATTTTATCAAGATATATACAGTACATATATATATATATATATATATATATATATATATATATATATATATATATATATATATATATATATATATATATATTTCATGTAGATCCACAATGAAAACGGGATGTAGGTGAGACAAGTCATATTTCGCATTAAGGCAAATAAGACTCCCGCTAATATTTAGACCCAGGACAGGGAGGGTCTGTGGCCTCCACTTCGCCCCTTGTCTGCCACACCCCAGGTGGGAGAGGTAACGTTCTCCCTTCTCATAGCAGTGCTACATGGCCTCTGATGCCTAGTGTGGTGGATTAATTTCCATTTGCACTCTAGGTAGGGCAGACGAAGGCGACAGATGATATACACAGAAAATGTGAATATTGTTGGTCATTATCATGAGTGGTGATCTGTTCTGGTGACAGTGGTTGCACAAAGCAAGAATGAGTAAATATTAGCTCACAGCCAGTATGAGTGTATTAAGCAACAGGTTAATTTATTATATGCTACCAAAAGATAAACAAATCCAGTCTTACTAGCCCACCTCCACTCCTACCCTCTTCGACCCCCCACCAGCCCGTCACCCTCCTCTCCCATCGGTTGTTCGTCCCCCACTCCACGTCACAAGCGAATGCTTCGGACACGGGTTCATATTCCTGTGGTTCACAACTTTCTGAGATGATGACTGACAACGTTGTCTGTGGCAGGTGGAAGTGTGGGAGGCTGTACTTGATACCCTGTATCTCATCATGATATGCCTTGCCTCTCTGTGACCAGACTGACGTAATGTACTTCCTCAGGTGCGTATTTCGACAGCCAGCATTCCTACCATCCGGTCTGGCACCAGACGATCTTTTCGGAACACCTGAGGGCGGTTGCAGGAGCCAACGTTTCAAGTTTCAGGGAGGCAGCCACTTGGCGATGGACAATCACATCCCAAGCACCAAGACCAACGCTCACAAAGAACGGTAAACAAACCCATCAAGAAGAAGATTGTTTCAGACATAATTGGGAAGGCACCAAATGACCTGGGGAGAGCTTGTCCGCAGGTACAGATGCTCCTCATACTTGGGGACTTTTACTAGCCATCCCAAACTCTTCCCCTGGCCCTCCAAGCTGGAATAGACGTACGTCTTGCAGGTTCACTGTCATACCCCTGTACATTTTTTACTGGATCTTCAATATTATCAACATAAGTACCAAACCAGTAATTAGCTACACGGAAATGTCCAGACAATAGATCCTGCTCCTCCTCCTACAGTACCATACAAGCAGTGACTCATCAGGGATCCACCTTGAAACAGTTCAGGACTGTTTCCTAAGTCAACATATAGCTGAACCCACCGGGGGTAATAATATACTCGATTCAGTTAGGTCAAACAGAGAAAACCTCAATAGTATTGGCGAAGTAGGGAACGAACTAGCTAACAGCAATCACAAAGAAGTAAGATTAAAATTAAAATTTAGTGACAGTCGCAAGGAAAATCCCACTAAACTCCCAGATTTCAGAAGGGCAAACTTTGATAGTTTGAAAATGCAGCTGAGGGAAGGGGTATCACGTTTGGGGGTGAAGTGTGAGAAACAAAATGGATGAAATCAGGGCGTTGGTATGTACCGAAAACATCGATATAATAGCATTCACCGAAACATGGATAAACTTAGACTCAGTGAGTAACCTGTCGAATACCAAATTGCAGTTTTCAAATTATTCCATACCGATAGGCAGATTAGGAAAGGAGACGGAGTAGCAATCTATCTCAGGGATAATCTGAAGTGCTGAATAAATAATGAAATAAAAACTTAACTGAATACAGAAATAATTTGGATAGAATTAACTGATGGAAGGGAAAAATTAACCATAGGAGTAATATATAGACCTCCTAACCCTCATAGAGTTAATGAGCAACTTATTTTGGACGAAATACGCAGGGCAGCCAGACATAGCAAAGTCTGTATAGTAGGAGACTTTAACTTTAGTCAAATAGATTGGATCGACCTTACAGGTAACTCAGAATCAGAAGATTTTCTTGAAACAGTTCAGGACTGTTTCCCAAGGCAACATATAGCTGAACCCAGCTGGGGTAATTTTATACTCGATTTAGTTCTGTCAAACAGAGACAACCTGATTAGTATATGTCGAGGTAGGGAACTAACTAGCTAACAGCGATCACAAAGACGTAAGATTCCAATTAGAATTTAATGGCAGTCGCAAGGGAAATAGCATTAAAGTCCCAGATTTCAGAAGGGCAAACTTTGATAGGTTGAAAAGGCAGCTGAGAGAAGGGGTATCACTTTTGGGGGTGAATTACAGAGCATCACATGAGGTGACCTCACACAATGCACCCACTGAAGGCGACCTCACTTTACCTGGAGACCTGACAACGATAACCTCGCAAAATCTGATGATTGAGGATGACCTGATCACGAGATCTGAGGTTGACGAGTTCCACAACAATTTGAATAATGAGTTACTTAATGCACAAAGGCAGAATATACCATACAGAAAACTCAGATCAAACAACATTGTCCCTAAATGGATAAACAATTATTTAAAGAATATTATTGGACAAAGGAAGGCTATAGGTAGGAGAATAAATCGTGGTGAAGTTTACCTCCGAGATTATTATAAAGTATTGGACAGTAGGGTTAAGACCGAGATAAGAAAAGCAAAGAGGAATAATGAATTGAAGGTAGCAAGGGAGGAGAAGTCAAACCCCAAGGGATTATTTCAAATGTATCTTACTAAAACACGAGAAAAGATTGGATCAGTACAGTCAGATACCTGTCAGCTAACTGATAACAACTGAGAAATGAGCAATAATCTGAGATATTTTTCAACAGTTTCACCACCGAAAATTACATGATACCCGAGGCACTGACTATATACAGAGAGAGTGAAGAAAATAGATTACGCTAGTATTAAAGAAATGTAAGGAAGAGCTTAGTATGCCCTTAGCAAATTTGTTTAACATGTCATTAAAAACGGGGTGTAGTACCAGAATCCTGGAGGATAGCGAATGTAATACCGATTTTCAAGAAGGGAGATAGATCACTATCCTCTAACTACCGTCACATCAGTTTAGCATCAATTGTAGGCAAAATACTAGAAGCAATAATTTCAAACTCTATTTGAGATAATCTGGTGAAGCACAAGTTGATCAATGATTCCCAATGTAAGGGATGTAACGAGTAGGATGGTTGTTCGCCGCTCATTTGCTTGTTCGCGGACCCCACTGGCGGGGGTAGACGAAGGTGAGAAGGTCGCTGCTCCTTCGTCACACATCAGACACTACCCAGCCGTCAACACAGCTGTACTTGCACCCTGCTGTTCGTTCAAACTCTGGTCGTGTACTCATCTGGGGCTCATGGGCTGATTCCCATTTCCTTCACTATTTGGCTGTCAATCTCCGGACACCTGCTCCAGCTACTACTGCGGCTGCCACGTCATCGCTACTTCCTCCACGCCCTATCCACCGTCCGTGCCCTGGCGTTTCTCCTGTGTGGCAAGATATCACCCACCAACGCCTGCACCAAGTGAGGAAGCTGCCTTGGACCTTCCCCCTGAGAGTGGACTACAGCGTCAACGGAACATTCCACTGGGCTGCAGCCGTAGAAAATATCTGTACTTTGTTTGACTCCCGTAATTGTTTATTTGATATTTGTGAGTGGTATCAATTATTGTGATTATTTTCGTAGAAAAGAGATGCCAATCTCTAACCGTTGTTTGTTACCCCTTGGAAACCCATCGTTCTTGACTTTCCTTTTATACGATTCTGATTAGGCTGGCAAGGGATTTATATCCCAAAGTCCAGGCCTTTACACCCAACATTGCTTCACAAGCGGGCATTAATGTCTGACTAATCTAATAACATTCTTTTCAGTGGACGACGGGCATGATTATGATGTGGTATACCTCGACTTTAGCAAAGCCTTCGACAGAGTCCCCCACGAAAGACTAATACGAAAAGTGAAGGCTCATGGCATTGGAGGAGATATTCTAAAATTGATTAGGGCGTGGTTACAGGACAGGAAAGAGCGAGAGAGCATTAACGGCACTAAACCCTATTGGAGTAACGTCACTAGTGCAGTACCCCAAGCCTCAGTACTTGGACCATTATTATTTATTATATACATGTAATATTCAGAAATTTCAGTGTAATTTCAAACGCCGCGCCATTGGTGATACTGAGTTTTCAAGGTCGTCTGAGGGTAGACCGCGCTCCAGCATGTAGCGAAAGGTTGTGGAACTAGGTCTCTACGATATTAAATGTAATTTACCGAATTAATATGGAGGCGAATTATGAAATTAAATATCAATTATTAAATTAAAAGTAATCATAGATCGTTTCCCAGTCTGAAAATGTTGAGTACGTCCTAATTAAGCTGTTAATCGTCTGGTAAATAAGTCACTCCTGGAAAGCGTGAACCAGTGAGCAAGCGTGGCTGAGGAGTTGTGAGGGAGGTCACGCCAGAGGACCATCTCTGTTCTGTACCCAGGAGAGACGGACCACGTGAACTGGTGCCTTCGTTATTTAACATCAGTATTAATAAGTAAGTTTTATTCAATCTCAGACAAAGCTAGATAGGGAGGTAGGAACAAACGGTGATGTGAGACAATAGCTAACAGCTCGGGTTTTTCAGGGTTCTGTAGAGCCCACGCTGTGTGGAACGTCTGCTGTATGATAACATCCACTGGCGGTATGAGACGATTGGTGAAACGAGCTGTATGACAGTTCACTGACCTGGGTTTGAGCCACCTGTTGAGTATGGTGAGAGTTGGAGTGAAACTAGCCGTCTGGATGCCCAACTAACGACGTGACGATCGTTTGGGGTCATAAGCTCTCCTCTACCTCGGCTCGCAATACCACATATCTTCAAGCAGCTTAGTGAAAACCTTTTGCTAACGGGAAGCTAAAGCTTCTCTCAGCTGTACAAGGTCTGATTGGCTCACTCCCTTCCGTTTCATGGATGTACTGGGGGTAAAGTGAAGCCAGCTGAGTGATACAGGGTCACACACTGGGACCAAGAGTCCAGTGGAACTTAGAGGTACATTTACAAGGTTGAGAAAGGCTGGCTTGGGCCTTAAACTACGGGTGCCTGTTGGTTGTGCCTTAAAAAACTAAGGAGTGCAAGTGGAATCTATGTGTTAGGTTAGGGAGCATGGTTCACGGGTATTGGTGGACTCGGTAACTTCTTAATCTAGTGAAAATATTTTTTTTCAGTTACTGACATTGTCCTGTTGTGTGTAATTAATATTTCTTAAATAATTGTGATAGTATTGTTTTAATGTGTGTGTCACTAATTGAAACCAGAGAATGAGGGAACTGCTTTTCAGATGAGTTTTCTCCCTTATGTTGTAAGTGATACTGCGATTTAGTTCCTTTAATGCATTTAGTATTTCTTTACAATTTCAATCTCGGGTATAACCTTTGTTCCTCAGAGTAGTGTTTAAGTTTGGTTAGGAGGTGTGTATCTGTTGGGGTAATATAATTTTGTTGAGTGCCCTGAAGGCCTATTCAGGGGGGAGTTAATAAGTTCTTATTTTTCTATACCATTTTCTCAGTTCTTGATATAATTTTGTTGAGTGCCCTTAAGGCCTACTCAGGGGGGAGTTAATAAGTTCTTATTTTTCTATACCATTTTCTCAGTTCTTGATATAATTTTGTTGAGTGCCCTTAAGGCCTATTCATTGTAGAGTTATTAATATCTTATTTTTTTAATACCATTTTCTCAGTGGTTGATAATATTTTGTTGAAAGCCCTTAACGCCTGTTTCATGTGTGCAAGGAACATTTCTTAATACTTTAAGAGGTGCGCATATTGGTGTACCATTATTTGATTGTGTCTGTAGTGTTGGAGGGAATATAAGTGTCTAAATTTTACAGTGTGTCCCATTCATCCCAGTCGCAGATGCTATCCTTCCACGGGTCACGGACAATTCATTTTGCTAGTAAATTTAAATGTTCTTGTGCTGGTTCGGAAATTTCTCCAAGGAGCAATTTCCATCTAATAATTAATAAACCCCAAGTCAAGTGAGAAATTAAAAGTCCAGTAATTCCGACCGGTTACATACATAAACGCCATAGATATAGGCACAGACAGCAACATAAGTAAATTTGATAATGACACTAAAATAGGGCGTGTAATTAAATCTGATGTGAACTCCGCAAAACTACAGGAAGATCTAAAAAAAATATTTCCGAATGGTCTGAAGAATGGCTATCTCACAGTACAAGAAGGGTAAGAAGGCGGCCAACAACGTGAAGGCTGCTGCATGTTCTTCCACGCCTCTGCCTAGTGCTTCCTGTGGCATCTGTGGAAAGCAGCATGGCCCCAAGACATGCCCGGCCGCCGACGCACTGTGTCGTGGATGTGACTGTAAGGGCCACTGGTCTAACACAGACAGGTGCCCTGCACAAGGCCACAAGTGTCAGGCCTGCGGCCGCTATGGACACTACGACAAGTGCTGCCGCCAACCCAAGCCCAAAATCCCAAGACGAGGAGGAAAGCAGCGCACTTCCCCCTGGGTGGTTCGCATGCAGCCCCCTTCAGATGGCCCACGCAGCCCCAAGCAGCAGCTGAGTCACATCAGGAGGGTGGAATCGACCACACGCCCCAGGGCTACCCCTTCCCCTACCATCCGCGTCGCCGTCACACACGGTGATGTGTCGGGTCACATCGAGGTGATACCGGACACCGGCGCTGATACTATGGTGATAGGCCTGAAGCACCTCCAGAAACTGGGCCTCGCCAAACGCGACCTGGGACCACCGCCGCAGCTGCAATACTACAATGCGGACGGTTCCCAGATGCCGGACGCTGTGGGCTCCTTTCAAGCGGAGATTACCTACGGCGACAGGTCGTGTCACGGATGGATGGACGTGCAGCCTACTCTCGCTACACCCTTGTTGTCGTGGGAGCACTGCAAGGAGTTAAGCGTGGTGCCCAGAGACTTTCCTGAGCAGATCCCAGCTGCTCAGTACACCGCCAGCAGGGTGTGTGAGTCAACGAGCGATGCAGCTGCCGCACAGAGCTGCCCAGAACCTGCGTCCACTCCCGCCCCGCCTCCACCCAAGTCACGGCTGCTTCCTCTTCACAGCGAGACGTCTCCTTCAGCCGCAAGGGCCTACTTCCTGAAGGAGTACTCGGATGTGCTAGTGACGAAGGAGCCCCTACGGACCGCGCCACTGAAGGCTATGGCGGGTCCGCCTATGAGGATACACCTGCTGGAAGATGCGCAGCCGTTTGCCATACACACTCCCCGGTTGATCCCTCTCGCCTTCAGGGATTCAGTCAAGAAGGAACTGGATTCCATGGTGGCCCAGGGTGTCATTGTACCCGTTGGTGACGACCCGTCCCCTTGGTGCCACCCTCTAGTCGCTGTGGCTAAGACTAACGGTGGAGTGCGGATTACTACCGACTTGTCTAAGCTTAACAGCTAGGTGTCCCGACCCGCCCACCCACACCTTTTGCAGCTATACGGAGTGTGGACCCGAAGGTATGGTACTTTTCGACAATACACGCCCTCTGTGGTTACTGGCAGATCCCACTGAAGGAGGATCAGCCACTGACCACTTTCATCACGCCTTACGGACGCTTCCGCGACTGCCGAGGCCCTATGGGATTCGCTGCTACGGGGGACGCCTTCTGTCTCTGTGGTGACATGGCACTTCAAGGCGTGACCAACTGTGTGAAAGTAGTGGATGACGTCCTTCTCTACGACGAGGACTACCTGACGCATCTTCGCCGCATCGACGAGGTACTGACCAGGTGTAGGACGCACGGCATCACTCTAAATGCCGAAAAGTTCGTCTTGGCCGCACCTGCAGTGTCCTTCTGCGGCTACCGACTCTCAAGGGATGGCATTGCTGTGGACCCGGAGAAAGTTCGCGCCATAGCGGACTTTGCCAAACCTGCCAACCTTACGGATCTCAAGTCTTTCATGGCCCTGGTGAACGAGCTGGCAGAATTTTCTCCTGGCGTCTCCGCCGCTGCCGGGCCTCTCTGCCCCCTGATGAGCCCCAAGAGGACTTTCACGTGGACCCCTGACCACGACCTCGCCTTTCATAAGGTGGAGGCCCTGTAAAGTCCACCTATCCTTGCTACTTTCGACCCAGCGCTCCCCACCGTCCTCCAGACAGACGCCTCGCGCCTGTACGGGGTTGGTTAAGCCCTTCTCCAGGATCACGGCGGAGGAAAGTACCGGCTCGTACAGTGTGGCTCTCGCTTCCTCACCGATGCTGAGTCTCGCTACGCTACCATCGAGCTGGAGCTGCTGGCAGTGGTATGGGCCTTATCGAAGTGCAAGTTTTACTTGATTGGCCTACAGCACTTCGACCTCATCACAGACCACAGGCCCTTGGTCCCCATTCTTAACCACTATTCGCTGGACGCCATCGAGAATCCCCGCCTCCAGCGCCTGAAGAAGATTTTGGCCTTCGTCTTCACCGCGGCTTGGCGCGCAGGTAAGGAGTTGTGCATCCCGGATGCCCTCTCCCGCTCCCCAGTCAGCCGCCCGACACCCAGGCCTCAGTGTCGCCACCCGACAGCGATCCGGCCCTTGAGGAACTACGGACTGCGGCACGCGACGACCCCTCCTACACTCAGCTCTTGGAGAGTGTGAGGACTGGGTTCCTTCGCGACCGTTTTGACCTCCACAACGCCCTACGCCCGTATTGGAAGATATGTGAGGACCTGTACGCAGATGGGGACCTCGTCCTGTATGGTGGCCGTGTGGTCGTCCCTGCAGCTCTCCATCGTCGCGTTCTGGCCAGCTTACACGACAGCCATCGTGGAGCAGAGGCCACGAAGCGCCGCGCAAGGCAGGCTGTGTACTGGCCCGGCATTGACGCGGATATCGGCAATACGGTCCGTGCCTGTGAGCCGTGCCAGATCATGCAGCCCAGTCAACAGCAGGAGCCCCTCTTGTGCGACGACGAACCCACCAGGCCCTTCGAGTCTGTGTCGGCTGATTTCTTCAGCACAGCTAGGAAACATTTCCTAGTTGTCGCCGACCGACTCTCTGGCTGGCCTGTGGTGGTAATCTGTGGCTCGGACACGACGTCCGCGGCCACCATTCGCCACTTCCGCACCTCTTTCGTGACCTGGGCGTCCCCGTACGTCTGCGAACGGACGGTGGGCCACAGTTCACCAGCCGGGACTTCACAGGATTCCTGGAGCGTTGGGGAGTCCGCCACATCATGTCAATACACCACTACCCACAGTCAAACGGCCACCCTGAGGCTGCGGTAAAGACAGTCAAGCTACCTCATCCTCAAGGTGGCCCCTTCAGGCAACATAGACTGTGAGGCGTTTGACAAACGACTCCTGGAGTTACGTAATACTCCCACCCACACAGGACGCTCCCCTGCCCAGATCCTTTATGGTCACCCTCTCCGTGCTTGCGTTCCTGCACACGCCAAGGCTTTTGCGAAGGAGTGGCAGACCAGAGCCGAGAGCTGCGACCGCCGCGCCCTTACACGTGCCCAGGACGCCAAAGCTCGGTATGACGACCGTGCCCGCCCTCTTCAGCCGATGGAGATTGGTGTCCTTGTCCACGTCCAGGACCCGACGACGACACTTTGGGACAAGGTTGGCATAGTAATGGGCGTCGGCAGGTCGCGGGACTACAAGGTCAGGATGCCGAGCGGCCGCGTCTGGTGGAGGAACCGCCGCTTCCTCCGGCCAGTCCCACCCCCTGCTGCTGGTCCCCTGACCGAGGACGAGTCCCCTACACCCCACGAGGATCCGCCCCCACAGTGCACCTCGACGCTCGGAGCGACTTAGGACTAAGAAGTCCGCTCAAGACAAAGACTATGAGCGTGAGGGGGGGAGGGAGATGTAGGTTATGTATCTAAGCTAGTGTGCCGAGTAGCAACCTTGTATATAAGCTACTGTGCCGAGTAGCATCTATATATGTAATTACGTGGCAACATTGCCCCGAGGCTGCCATATGGCAAAGCAGCCTCAGTCTGACTCCGTGCCTCGTGCATGGCACACGCTAGTCACTACTTGTATTTCTCCTATCCGTTAATAAATGGACTTCAGTGTTACCCGGTGTTTCCCTACCCATCACTGCCTTCTTCAGGGAACACTTGGAACCTTCAACCATCACCTCCTTCACTACCACCATCATTACTTTCTTCACCACCGTCCCTACCACGATCACCTCCTTCACCAACAATACCACCACCTCCCCTACCACCACTAGCCCACCATTAACTGCCCCACCACCACTTCCTCTTGCTCGAATGTCAACTCTAGTAACTGGGAATATTTCATACATCGACCATTTATAATATCACCTATCATTTTTGTTTCTTAAGTATTGCTGTATTTCTTGGGTGGACAACATAAGAGCGTCTCGTAGTGCCAAAGTAAAGTTGTTGGTGGAGGCATTCCTGTGTAGTTTACCCCTCCCCCCTCGCCTGGCCACGCGACATTGTGAGTTTGTAGTGCCTACATTACACGCTCTCACAGCCTGGTGCTCCTAGGTCCTTACACCTCAGACTCCAGCTACTTTGGTCTTCCTGCACGACTTTCCTGGAGATTGACTAAAAAACATTACATAATGTCTCCTTTTTACGAAAGGAAATATATTTTGTTGTATGAGAATTTTGTCACTACAGTATATAAGAAATATCAGTTAAAACCGTAAGGTACAGTACATGGTCATGTTTCCAGTAGCTTATACCCATATTATGAATGTGATTATAAATGTTGGTATTCTGTTTCAAGAAACTAAACATTTTGAATCATGCCTTTAGGTGTTGTAAATGTTCCACTTTATATCGTGTACACGTGTTATCACAGGCACGGCGGGGAGGTCCTCGCAGGCCAAGGTTGCACAATGTTCCAAATATTTTATTAAGGAAACTGTTGTCAATGGCTTGTGGTGAGAATTAATAAAGTAAGAGAACGTGGCCACCTGTGAGGACCACCTGGACACACGGGCCTAACATCGTCTGTACCGATCACGAATAACAAGTAAGTAAAGAAGAAGGCACAGTAGAGAAAGATATCAGCGAAACATTACAAGAAAAGATGGAGAAGGGGACATAAGAATATATCGAGTGCATAATAACAAAGGAGTTTTGCCACTACAGCTGTGAACCTGACACGTGTCCTGTCCAACACACCCAAGAAGTTGAGGAGAGATGAAGTTCACTTGGAATTCCAAGTTATTGATATAATACTATTGCTATTTTTTTACGCTGCCTATATAAACCATATGATGCCATGGAAGCGTATTCTTAAGATGAATAACTGCAACATATATATTTGTTAACGATTCGAAATAAAATACAAAAGCATCAATATTAGGAACAGTATGAAAAATAAAATTATTTGTAGCATTTGGTGCATTACTATAAGCGCCTTACGATAAGGAAAAATTAACACTGAACACTTAAACATTGAAATATGAATTGCTAAAAATTCATACATTTACCATACGTAGCAAAATGACAGAGAGTGAGAACCTATTACCAACTATAAATATACGAAGATAAGCAAGCACTGTACTGTACGTACGTTACATACTAGTAAGGATTCACGGGACTGGCTGGACCCTCTAGGTGAGGAGCGACTCTACTGTGACCCGCGTCATGCGGCGGGGGTCAGTGGTGAGGATGATGATGATGATAATGAAGTAAAGTGGCAAATGACTTTGCACTGGGAAAGGAGAGGAGAGAGAGAAGTAAATCAGAGAAACGGGAAGAAAAGTGGGAGGGGTAGATAGCAGGTGGGCTGTCCACCTAGCGGAGACGAGTTGAAATGTTGGGGTGGTGGCCGCGCAGCACACGTCCGCCCGCTCAAGGGAGGAAGGTGGAGGGGAAGGAGGGAAGCTAAGCTAGCTAGGTATTCATTATTGTAATGGGTGTTAATTTATGTTTGTTAGATGGTGGTGTTATTTGTTCACATATATGTGTAAAGTGGGTCTTGTTCTACTATGTCAGCATGGAGGCTCTTGGGCCACCAGCTGTGTGTTTTAGTCGTTCCTTCTTCTTTTAACTGGGAGAATAATGGGTCCTCCATCTCTTCAAGTTTGCTCCATATTCTCTGTGCTTGGCTGTGTGTACGTATGTTCAGTGGTTCGATATTGTATAATTCGTGAAGTTCTTGTATTTTGGTGGTGTATGGCGGGAGTTGATTTGATGCTCTACGGATAGCTTTGTTTTGTACTGATTGAAGTTTAAGTTGGCTGGATTTGCTGATCGTGTTGATTGGTATTGGTGGATACTCTAGGTGAGGGCGGACAAGTGCTTTGTATAGATGTAGTTGAATTTTGGTGTCCATTTTGCTGAATCTTCGTAGTTTCGTGAGTTGTGATTGGGCAGTCTGTTTGCGTTGTTTTACGTGTTTTGCTATGCCTGTTCTTGTTATTGTGAGTCCCAGAATTTTGCCTTCGTTGGAGTATTGTATAGGTACGTTGTTGACTGTGATTGGTGCAGGGCTTATTTTGGATTGAGGAGTTTGACTATTTATAGGGTGATCGGCTGATCGCATGCGTGGCTGTGGCCTCTGGTGGATGAACCGGACGATGTGGACAACAGGTGACTTGTTTTGAACAAGCGACCTGGTGTTCGACAATTCTGACCCTCAGTTGCCATTTTGGTTTGACTAACAAACAGTACGTCGCATTACAGCCTTAACATGGACGTTATAATGTTATTACTGTGCTCTAGTTAATCAACTATTAAAAGTTATGAAATAATTAAATCTAATTAATTACAGCGACTACAATGAATAAATAAACCACCCAGAACTATACGTCATCAAACACGATATTTCTATGTAAACCACTTGAGTAGTGTTCTCTGATGGAGTGAGTTCCTGAACAAGACTTATTACTCTGTGTGTGGGGGGGGGGGGTCGTCCCTCCCTCCGTCACTCTACAAGACCCTCCAGACAGTGGTCGTCCCTCCCTCCTCTCTATTCCTCTACAAGAATTTACTCCAGGTTATGATGGTCGTCAGACTTGGGTCAACTGGGTTGTTACGTTGTTTGGGTTCACAAATTATTTTCGTTGAGTTTCAAGTATGTGGTGAGAGTGAGGACGACCTGGGTGGTGGGCGGCGGGGAAGAGGAGATGGGTAGGTAGGTGGGTGGCGGAGGGTGGTAGGGGTTGGTCGGCTAGGGGAGAGGGAGGGGGGGGGGTGCTGGTGCATCTCTGGCCGCCCCAATTTAACTTGGTGCAACTCTGCTCTGCTGGACTGAGGCAGCTGATGCTAGGATTTTCTTTCCTAACTTTCTGGTTATTTTTGGTGACACTATTTGCCCTCACAGTGTCTCCCTCGCCACGACTCTCTTTTTTCGCCACATATATTTTCGTTTTTTTCCAACTCAGTAAAAACCTCTTGTACTCATATATCACCTGATGTGGTCACGTGAAGGTGATATAGTGTCCAGACCATTAACGAGGCGAGATCAGTTGAGGTCAGGAGAAGTCAGGAGAGTCTATGAAAGGTCAGGAGAGATCAGGTGATGTCAGGTGAGTTCAGGTAACTTCAGGCGAGGTAAGGAGAGTTTAGGAAAGTTCAGATGAGGTTATGAAAGTTCAGTTGAGGTGAAGAGATGTTAGAAGAGATCAGAAGAGGCCAGGCGAGTTCAGGGAAGTTCAGGCGAGGTCAGAAGAGGTCAGGGGCGTAGGGAAAAGTTCAGGTGAGGTCAGGAAAGTTTAGTTGAAATCAGGAGAGGTTAGGAGAGTTCAGAAAGTCATAAAAGTTTAGATGAGGTCAGAAGAGGTCAGGAGAGTTCAAGAAAGTTCAGGTGAGGTAAGGAAGGCTCAATTGAAGGCAGGGGAGGTTAGGAAAGTTCAAAAAGTCAGAAAAGTTCAGGTGAGGTCAGAAGAGGTCAGGAGAGTTCAGGAAAGTTTAGGTGAGGTCAGGAAAGTTCAGTTAAAGTTAGGAGAGTTTAGGAAGTCAGAAAAGTTTAGGCGAGGTCAGAAGAGGTCAGGAGAGTTCAGGAACGTTTAGGTGAGGTGAGGAATGGTCAGGAGAGTTCAGGTGAGGTTAGGGGAAGTTAGATGTCAATCCTCGTTAACACATAACACTCAGGTGTACAGAATCACAGGTGTGTTACATTAGACTGTTGTTGTGCTGTTGCTTCTGAACTGTGTTGCATCTTATCACACCAGCCCTGAACTGTGCTCCAATGTGTTATTTTAAGGCTGTGTAGAGGGTGTATGCTGTGTTGAGGGTGTGTGCTGTGTGGAGGGTGTGTGCTGTGTGGAGGGTGTGTGCTGTGTGTGCTGTGTGGAGGGTGTGTGCCTTGTGGAGGGTTGTGCTGTGTGAAGGATGTGTGCTGTGTGGAGGGTGTGTGCTGTGTGGAGGATGTGTGGAGGTGGTGCTGTGGAGGGTGGGGCTGTGGAGATGGGGTGCTGGGAGGGTGTGTTGTGGAGGGTGTGGTGAGGGAAAGGTGAGGGTGTGCTGTCCGAGGGTGTGGTGCTGTGGGAGGATGTGTGGAGGTGTGTGTCAGGAGGATGCTGTGGAGTGATGTGTGCTGTGTGGAGGATGCTGGAGGGAGGTGTGGGGAGGGTGTGAGGTGTGGTGGTGGAGGATGTGTGTGGGAGGGTGTTGTGGGAGGTGTTGTGGGAGGTGCTGGGGGTGGGAGGTGTGGAGGGCTGTTTGGCGTGATGTGTTGTGTGAGTGGGGTTGTGGAGGGTGTGGGAGGATGTGTGGAGGTGTGGGAGGGTGTGTGCTGGGTAAGGATGGGTGTGTGGTGGTGTGCTGCATGGTGTCTGCTGTGAGGATGTGTGCTGGGAGGGTGTGTATGTGGGAGGTGCTGTGGAGGGTGGCTGTGAGGTGTGTTGGAGGATGTGTGTTGTGGAGGTGTGCTGTGTGGAGGTGTGTGTGTGGAGGGTGTCTGGCTGTGTGAGATGTGCGGGGAGGGTGTGCTAGGTGGAGGTGTGTGCTGTGTGGGAGGGGCTGGGTGGAGGATGCTGTGTGTGTGTGGAAGGTGTGTGTGCTGTGTGAGGGTGTGTGCTGTGTGGGAGGGTCTGTGCTGTGGGAGGATGTGTGCTGTGTGAGGGTGTGCTGGAGTGATATGTGCTGTAGGAAAGGGAGGGTAAAGGGAGGGTGTGGGGTTGTGTGAGGGGTTGTGTGTGGGAGGGTGTGTGCTGTGTGGAGGGTGCTGTGTGGAGGGTGTGTGTTGTGGGAGGGTGTGTCAGGAGGTGTGTGCTGTGGAGGGGGTGTGCAAGGTGGCTAGGAGGATGTGCTGTGTAGAGGGTGTATGCTGTGTTGAGGGTGTGTGCTGTGTGGAGGGTGTGTGCTGTGTGGAGGGTGTGTGCTGTGTTGTTGTGTGTTTTATGTTGACTTTTTAATCTGTGTCTTTTTGTTCCGGTTTACTCTGGGAGATTTGTTTTTTTCAAGCGGTTTCAGGCAATTCTGTGGAAGCCTGACTGATTGATTTACTGACTGACTGGGTGGCTGACTAACTGAGTTGACTTAGTGATTGACCGACTGATTTACTAGCTGACTGACTAATTGACTGACTGACTGAATGAATGATTAACTGACTGACTGGGTGCCTAACTGACTAACCGACTGACTGACTGATTTACTAACTGACGGAGACTTTTCCTTTTTTTAACATCATATGGTTAAATCTCACTTGCCTAATGTACTCATACACTCATCCGGGTAGACGTTTTTCGAGGCTTCAGCTGTTGCTATTTTACATTTCAAAACATAATCATAGAAGAACTCACATCGTCTTCAGAAATACAAATACAAGTAAAAATAAATAGATCAAATGAAGAACAAAGCATTATGATGTAGTTTAAATTCTGTGGGTAATTATACTTCAGCAAGGTGAGGCGTTATTTGTTAATTAACTAATTAGTGTACACATAGGCAAACAGGTTTTATATCACACCGTAATTGGGTTTCAACCTGCCACGTCCCACGAGATGAAAATTAATATGATTTTATTTTTTTCTTCAGAAACTTCGGAAAGGTGATCAATAGTTGTATTTAGTTATACATATATTGGTCCTACTCTTAAAATAATCGTGTTAAATGTAGTTAGTGAGAGGTTGTGTGAGTGTTACATCTCCTCTGTCTAGGTGTTATCATGGTTCGTTGAGAGTCGTTCATTACCCATTGATGTCAAACGTTTCCGGGTTGGCTGTGTCTCGCCTAGTACACTAGGAAAATTTAACATAGTTCAGGGCACTAAAGCTGCACTCACAGCATGATGGGTTTGGTAAACTCCAAAGCGAATCTACCAACTTCGGGGTATTTGCATTTTTTTTAATTCAAGAAGTAATTTTGGCCACGGGGAATTGAATTGAAGTTTTAAAATGCAATACATTCTCCTCCTAACGCTCATCGAATCAATTCATTCATTCCTTGCCTAATTCTTAACA
>NW_024722227.1:16847030-16860997 GCF_018991925.1 Homarus americanus | reverse complement strand
TCTTATATCAGTAGTCTCTCTCTCCTTATAACTGTAGACTCCCTTATAACTGTAGTCTCTCTTTATATCAGTAGTCTTTCTGTCTCTCTCTCCTTTTATCTGTAGTCTCTCTCTCTCTCCTTTATATCAATAATATCTCTATCCCTTATATTAGTAGTCTCTCACCCTTTCTTATAATTGTAGTCTCTCCCTCTCTTATAATTGTAGTCTCTTCTCTTATAACAGTAGTCTCTCTCTCTCTTATAACAATACTCTATCTTTATCCTGAGAGATTGATAAGGAAGGTAGAAGCACATGGAATAGGTGGATCAGTATTAAAATGGATTAGGTCATGGTTAACTAGGAAAACAAAGAGTCAGCATAAATGGATTAAAGTCAGACTGGGGTGCGGTCAAAAGCGAGTTCCCAGGGATCTGTATTAGGCCCTGCTGTTTGTTATATTCATTAATGATCTTGATTTAGGCATAACTAGTAGGATTAGTAAATTTGCAGATGATACCAAAATGGGGAGAGTGATAAATTCGAACAGTGACTTTGAACACCTTCAAAGAGATCTAGATACCTTTACATGAGTGGTCAGTAGACTGGCAAATGAATTTTAATACTGATAAATGCAAGGTACTACAGATAGGAAGACGAATACAAACGTTAAGTATAAACTAGGTAACACGGAAATAGAAAACTCAGTTTCTGAAAAAGATCTAGGGTGTATTTGTTAGCAACGACTTGAAACCTAAAAACAATGTATTAGCGTTCGCAACAAGGCAAACAGGATTCTGTTCATATCTAGGTCTGTGAGTAACAGAACTGGTGACGTTATCTTGAAACTTTACCTAGCATTAGTGAGGCCACACATGGATTATGCGTTTCAGTTCTGGTGTCCTTATTATAGAATGGACATAGATTCTTTGGAGAGTACAAAGAAGAATGACAAAAATGATCCATAATATTAGAAACCTTCCAGATGAAGAAAGACTGAAAGTTTAGCTTACATTCATTAGGAGAGGCGTAGAGTTAGGGAATATGATAGAGGTGTACAAGTGGGTAAGTGGGATTAACAAGGGTAAAATGGAAGATGTTCTGAAGCTCAGTAATAACGAAATAACTAGAACAAATGGCTTTAAATTAGATAAATTCCGATTCAGAAAGGATATAGGCAAGCACTGGTTTGGTAATAGAGTTGTGGATATGTGAATAGGCTACCGGAGTGCTATAGTAGGATCGGGGACGCTAGGGAGCTTCAAGACGAAGTTGGATAGGCACATGGAAGTGCTGATTGTGAAAGGATCTGCCCTGTATGGACCAGTCGGCCTCCTGCAGTATCCCACTTTCTTATGTTCTTATGTATGTATGTTCTTATATAAGTAGTCTCTCTCCCTCTTATAATTGTAGTCTCTCTCCTTTTCTTATAACAGAAGCTCTCTCTCCCCTTATATCAGTAGTCTCTCTCATCCCTTATATCAGTAGTCTGTCTCCCTCACTTATAATTGTAGTCTTCTCTTATAATTGTAGTCTCTACCTCTTTTATAACAGTAGTCTCTTTCTATCCCTTATAGCAGTAGTCTCTCTCCCTCTCTTATATCAGTAGTCTTCTCTATCCTTATATCAGTAGTCTCTTTCTATTCCTTATATCAGTAGTTTCTTCTTCCCCTTATATCAGTAGTCTCCTCTCATCCCTTATATCAGTAGTCTCTTCCCTCTTTTATAATAGTAGTCTCTCTTTTATCCCTTATATCAGTAGCCTCTTTCTATCCTCCTTTCACAGAAGCCTCTTATATCAGTAGTCTTTCTTTCCTTATTTCAGTAGTCTCTTTTCATCCCTTATATCAGTAGTCTCGCCCTCTCTCTTATAACAGTAGTCTTTCTCTTTCCTTTATATCAGTAGTCTCTTTCATCCCTTATATCAGTTGTCTCTCTCCTCTTATAATTGTAGTCTCTCCTCTTATAACAGTAGTCTCTCTCTCTCCCCTTATATCAGTAGTCTCACTTTCTTCCTTATATCAGCAGTCTCTCTCCTCCCTTATATCAAACAGCGATCACAAAGAAATTAGATTCAGTTAGATTTTCAGGGCAGCCGTAAGGAAAATCCCCAAATGTCCCAGATTTCAGAAGGGCAAACTTTGATAGTTTTTCTTATGTTCTTATGTTCTTATGTTTAGCTTCCCGTTAGTAAAAGGTTTTCACTAAGCTGCTTGAAGATATGTGGTATTGTGAGCCGAGGTAGTGGAGAGTTGATGACCCCAAACGATCGTCACGTCGTTAGTTGGGCACCTAGACAGCTGGGTTCACTCCAACTCTCACCATACTCAACAGGTGACTCAAACCCAGGTCAGTGGACGGTCATACAGCTCGCTTCACCACTCGTGTGTCATACCGCCAGTGGACGTTATCATACCGCGTGGGGTCTACAGAACCCTGAAAATCCCGAGCTGTTAGCTATTGTCTCACATCACCGTCTGTTCCTACCGCCCTATCAAGCTTTGTCTGAGATTGAATAAAACTTACTTGTTAATACTGATGTTAAATAAACGAAGGAACCAGGTCACGCGATCCGTCTCTCCTGGGTACAGCACAGAGGTGGTCATTGACCTCTCTCACAGCTCCCCAGCCACGCTTGCTCACTGGTTCACACTTTCCAGGAGTGACTTATTTACCAGACGATTAACAGCTTAATTAGGACGTAAGCAACATTTTCAGACTGGGAAACAATCTATAATTATTTTAAATTAAATAACTGATATTTAATTTCATGATTCGAGTCCCTATTAACTCGGTAAATTACATTTAATATCGTATAGGCCTAGTTCCACAACCTCTCGCTACGTGCTGTCTTCCCTCAGACGACCTTCAACTCAGCATCGCCAATGGAGCGGCGTTTGAAATTACACTGGAATTTCTGAATATTACAATCGTCCCCCCTAAAAAAAGACAGCACTGTCCTCATGTGCTGAGAAAAACATGCATACGACCCCCCTAAAAAAAATTTCTAAGAAACTGCATCTCACCCCTTTAACGTGCTAAACGCAGCATTCCCGTCTTCTCTTCTCCCCTTCTCTCTCCCGCTAACATATATGTTCAAAGTCCGCGTGTTATATGGACTAAAAATGAAGTATATATATATATATATATATATATATATATATATATATATATATATATATATATATATATATATATATATATATATATATATATATATACTGATAATGAATAAGATGTATTTCTTTGTGTTTGAACCTCTGTCCTGCGTGGCATTGAGAAGTGATACCACCCTCAGTGTCGAGACCTGACTGAATTTCTCAGAATGAGCAAACTGTACTCCAAGCTTTGTCAATAAATTTGTTAAACTAAAAAGGTGTTCTCGGCCTGGTGAGGCGGACGGCCAATGCCACAAGTTTTCCGACAAAACCTGGCAAAGTCCACCACCACCACTAGAAATTTCCTTTACCTTGCACTATGACTTCATGGACTTTGTAATAAACTTTGGGCTGTCAGAGGTGGCTGCAATAGCTGTATTTCCCGGAAAAACAGAGCTTCACGAATGTCTGCTGTGTTGACTCCCGTTTTATCTCAGAGAATTAATTAGGAGGCAAACGTTAAACATGAGTCACACATGGCGAATCAATAGAACACTTCATGGAAATCCTTGAGATAATAGAGGAGGAATGCATATCCGGAAATCAAGAAGAGGATATAAGACCAGGTGGATGAATCACAGATCTAGGGAAGCCAGTAAGAGAAAATAGCAGATGTAGAAGAAATACCGGAGGACAGGTCATCATGCAGATTATGTTGTATGCAAAAGAACCCTAAATGTGGCCAATCAGGAAATTGGATCTGCCAAACAGCACTTCGAGATGAAATTAGCACAAAATATTAAGAAAGATCCTAAGTCCATTTATGCTTATGTCAGGAGTAAAATGAAAACCAAGGATACTGTCAGCCCTCTATTTGACGAAAACAACGTGGTTCTGGAGGATTACAGACAAACAGCTGATACCTTAAATGAATACTTTGAGTCAAGGATGAAAAAAAGAATTAAGAGAGATAGCCAATACAGAAGATAGCATGAAAAGGAATGTAGCCAGCCTCAAAGAATTCAAAACCCCTGGAGAGGACGGAGCTCAGATCAGGTGATAAAGAGGTAGTAAACGAGATTTGCACCCCTCTAAGATTCTTATTCAGGAAATCCCTGGATCAAGGTAAAGGGCCATATGGACTGGAAATCAGTCAACGCCACTCCAGTATACAAGAAGGGGAGGAAAAGTGCAGCAAAAAACTACAGGTCGATCAGCCTAACTTTACATATCTACATACTCTGAGAAAATTCTGAGGGACGCCATCATCTATTACCTGACCGAACACAATCGTATCAACGCATTACAACAAGGTTTCGTGGAAAGATAATTCTGTCTGACAAACGTAATCAAGTCCCATATGCACGACAAGCCTCTAAGTTCCAGACACATGGCATCAAAGGCATGATTTTGAAGTGAACTAGCTCGAAGACAGGCAACAAAATGTGGTAATAAGTGGAGTACATTCTGAATGGTAAAAGGTTCTCAGTGGAGTACCACAAGGCTATATCCATGGACTCACCTTGTTTGTGATCTGCATAAATGACATCGATGAAAATATATCGAAGCATACTTTCAAATTTGCGGACGACACAAAAATATTTGGGAAGGTAAAAAGTCAAAATGATATCGCAATAATGCAGAAAGACCTGCATAAGTTGTTGAAATGATTCAAAAGATCTTTAAACACGAACTCTGGGATATTTCGTCTTACGTGCAAGAAATGTCAAGTCGTCAACAAAAGGAACATGATTTAAGAAGCATTGTTAATGTTCACGCCTCTGTCTTCTCGAGTAATTAGTTTGAAAACTTCTTCCAAGACCACGACAAAGAGCTTTCGGGAGAGGTCGTCAGGTTGCCTTTATTTTTCTTTCAGTCTAAGCTTTGTGTTTCTATGAACTGACTATAAAAACAAGATTTCTGTTGTATCTTAGTAGTTATGTGTGTGACTCACAATCCTTTCCCAGTCGACGAATCAAAACAGAACTATAGTTTGTATATACTGGATCACTGCAATACTTTCTCGACAACTTCCAAATGACCTCTCGTGCTGTGATTACTCCTAAACTCGGCCAGGTTCCCTCAGTTGTTTGTAATCAAGGTTTGTTTGGAGTCTGTTGGTAAAGACATTTTTTTTTATACAGTGAGGTAGTGGATAGTTTATCGAATGTTTTTATGCTCTTTTTTACTTTTTTCTGGAAAAAAATACAACACTATAATTATCCCAACTTTCTGGTTCTTTGTTTAAGGCATCTTTTCAAGAGTTTCACAAGAACTTTTACTGTTTCTTCTCTCTCCTCTATACCGATACTTGATAATGAACGTTACTTTGAGTTTTATAGATATGGTCGTGCATGACGCAACAAATGGTGGTGGTGAGGCGGTTGTGTTGGCTTTGCTCATTGTTTCTATACAGCAGAGAATCACCCATAGCACACACACACACACACTCATGGTTCCTCTTTCAAGCTTTTCTAAGTCCGGCTAAAAATTATAAAGATTTTTTTATCTGTAAATGGTCACGAGTTGCCTATTCGTCCCTAGAACATTTTTCCCACGGCAGATGTAAGTAGTAGTGAGTGAAAGTGCACAGTGTTATTGTGGTTGAGTTATGACAGTGGCTGTAAAGAAATGTACCTCGTAACTAAAGAACAGAAAGGAACACCCAAAATAACCTGGAAATTATACCGAGACTCTCCCTTAGGGGTTCCCACTATTGTTCTTGGCGACTTTAATGCCCGCCATCCCACTCTTACTCCGGATCATCCCACGTCATGTACTCTTAACGGATCACATCTCTCCCAGTTTCTTAATGGGGATGATGATGTTCGCTTTCTTTGTCCTGACGATCCTACTCGCCTCCCCCATAGTTTCCTTGATGTTGGCTTACTATTGAACGGTCATACCTCCTTTCATCCTGCCGTCTGCACCGAGCCTGCTCTGTATAGTGACCATCTTGCCGTTACTACCCATCTCAGGCTCTCCTTCTCTGCCCCGACATCAGCTCCTTATCGATCCCCTCGCCTTCGTCTCACACAAGATGCTGTTCCGTCCTTTACCCAATACCTTTCTACCTGGGCGGATTCCTATTTTGTCCCCCAGTCCCTTGACTCTTACAGCGCTGATTTTGTTGATGCCGTGTATGACTCTGTCAATCGCGCTACCCCTCCACGCCCTCCCCGTCACCCCAGAAGTGCCACCAACTACTGGTATCGTATCCCTGCCATGAGACATCTCCGGCAGGTAACCCGTGATCTCCACTCAGCCATACGGAGGTCTCGCTCTCCAGAGGATTGGGAAGACTTAAAAAATTGGTGCTCCTTTGCAACTCAGGGCCGTCGTCGGATTCGTGAGGCGGACTGGCTATCCTTCACGGGGTCTCTATCGGTCCAGTCGTCACCCTCTTATGTATGGAATCGGATTAATGCTATACGGGGTACTCGACGGAGGCCTCCTCCCCACCCTGACCCCGCCTCCCTTGCCTGCTCTTTAATGGAGGACTGGGCACGAGCTTCCTCCCCTGAGGCACTTCCAGATCCAATGCAGGAGGCAGTGCAGGCTCACATCGATGCGTATGAGCATGTTGTTCGTGCTGCTCTTACCTCCCATGCCCCCACTGATCATCCCATTACACAGTTCGAGCTTGACAGTGCTCGTCGCTCTAGAAAAGACACCTCTCCTGGGGATGATCAGATAACCTACTCCGTCCTCAACGCCTGTACTAATATTCCTAACGGCCCCTTGCTTGCTCTCTACAATATGTCTTATGAATATGGGGTTCTCCCGTCTAACTGGAAAAATGACACTATTATCGCCATCCCTAAGATGGGAGATCCTGGGAAATATCGACCCATTAGTCTTACTTCCTGTGTTTGCAAGATGATGGAGAGGATACTCCATCGTCGCCTTCTTCACACCATAGGCGGCTTCCACAACTCCCTCAATGGTTTCATACAACATCGCAGCACAGCACACTCCATTGCTTCCTTTTATTGCAATCAGACTGCCCGCGTCTCCGTCTTCCTTGATATCAAGGGAGCCTTTGATACGGCTCAACCTGCCCTCATTTTAGCTGAACTTGCGCGGTTAGGGGTTAAAGGGAGACTTCTTCAATGGATCGCCTCTTACCACACTGGACGTCAGGCCCGGGTTCGCGTTGAAGGCTCTATATCTCCTGTTCAAGAAATGAACCTCGGCACCCCTCAAGGTGGAGTCCTGAGTCCCACCTTGTTTAACTCTCTCATGCACACCATTGCATCTCTCCCGTGGCCGACAGAAGTTGTCCACTCAGGATATGCGGACGATTTCCTCCTCCAAGTCCCTGACTACCCCAGCATGCAGGAAGCCCTTGATCTGGTCTCTAGAGAGTGGGATTCACTTGGTTTCCTTCTCTCAACTGCGAAAACAAAAGCCATGTGGCACGGTCGTGTTGTACCTCCACCCCTTCTTATCAGGAACACCCTTGGACTGGGTTAATGAGACAAAATACCTGGGTGTGTATGTAACTCGCACACGTTGTCAGATCTCTGAAATCCGCTATCTTCGAGACATATGCTTTCGGCGTCTCGCTCCCCTCTCTACGATGTGCAGGGGTTCCCTTGGTGCCACCATCCCTGTGCTTCTCACCATGTACAAGTCCTTTGTCCGTTCCTGTGTCGACTACGCCGCCCCTGCCCTCGTCAACATTAGTCGGACTGCTGTCAACCGTCTCGAAGTTATCCAGAGGAAAGCTGCTCGTATCATCCTTGGAGTTCCTCAGTGGACACGCTCTACTTCTCTATATACCGAACTTGGTCTTTTCCCCTTACAGGATCGTGTCCGGGAAATTTACCTAAAAACTGCCGTTTCCATTCTAAGGGATCCTCGGGACAACTTTGTCCAAGCCAACTTGACTCCTGCTGTCCAAGGCTGACCTCCATCTAGAAGACAGTGGCGAGGGTCACTCATCCGAGCCCTTCAGGAACACGACCTCCTGCCTGATATTGTTGTCACCCCTGCTGTTGGTTCGTCTCCTTCTCCCTGGCTGGATTTTCAACCTGAAGTGATTGCCCTCGGTGGATCGCCCCCGAAATCCCACGTGAACCCCGTTATTCTCTGCAAATACCACCTCTCCAGGATCGCCCACTGGTCCCCAGGTAGGGTCGTCCTCTACACTGATTTTTCTGTTGACCCCGCTACAGGTCGGGCCGGGGCTGGTGTCTACATTTCCCGTCCTGATGCCCCTGAACCTATCAAACTGTCTCTCAGAGTTTCTGACGGGGCATCCTCCACTCAGGCTGAACTAATAGCCCTCCTTGCTGCCCTTCTCGCTGAGGAAGAAGCAGATGGTTTCTGCCCCTTGCTTGTCTGCTGCGATTCCAGGTCTGCACTCGACGGGATCGCATCTGGATGAGGGGAAAATAAGGACCTCATCCTTCGAATACGAGGGTTAACATCCACACTTCAGGATACATGCTGTCCTGTGATATTCCTATGGATACCCAGTCATGTCGGTATCTTGGGGAATGAGGCAGCAAATGGCCTTGCCAAGACTGGCTGCAACAAGGCCACACCTGACTACGTTGTTCCTCGAACACTTTTACAGCTTAGGACCCAAATTCGCCGCAAACAGAGAGAAGCTCGGGAAGCAGCCATCCCCCTGGACTCCCCGCCCACCTGGTACGATGTCCTCCGTAATCTTCCTGACCTCTCGTATGTCTATGGGAAAGGGTCGCGGAAAATGGACGTGATTGCTGCCCGTATCATCATTGGGTATGACTTTGTTTGGGAGATTGGTATCCCCGCATCCCCTGACCAACGCCCTTGTGCATTATGCAGAAGACCCGACAGCCGCACCCTTATCCACTACCTCCTAAGATGTCCCCACACACAACGCTTCTCTGACACCTGCTGGACCACCACTCCACGACCCCCTGACAGAGACACGATGATCCTCCCCATACTGGCCAGATATTTGGTAAATAACATTGATTATGTGTTAAAGGAATATCTTTCCTTCCTTAGGCTTTAGTAAGCCCCTTTATAATATTTATACTGTATATACTTGTCACACTTGCCAGATGCTTCTGGTGTTATTGTACAGGAGTACCTAGTGACAGCACTAGGATCCAGCTTCCTCTATCAAGGAATAAACAATTGAAATTGAAAAAAAATTAATTGACTCTCCCTTAACGTAGCATCGCACAAAACAAGGCATATATTGTTTTAAGAAAGGTCCTATATGGTATTTTTTATACCATAAATAGTGGCAAGTGACAGCAATATGTTAACAAAAGCCTCTCATTGTAATTTAAGTGTTATTTTTGGACGTTATATTCATGCTTTAGTTTGAGTTAGCCAGGTGCAGTAGGTGCATCCTTACATCCTTAGTTACGAGGAACATTCATTGTGCAATTCTTTGAGACTCCGCCTCCAGAATGATGGTGTGGGTTTTGTACCCGAGACGCGTGTGAGGAGTGCTTGTCTACTACAGCCTCCTGGCGGCGCGGCGCCTTCGTGTCCTTTATACCTAGTGCATGCAACACAGAAGAGAATTACCACGCCCAAAATAAGTCTTTTTATATCATCCCGCGTACATATTGCTGCAGCCTCCCGTAAATGGCCTTCACTGTGATCAATATACTATTAATAGTCAAATCGTATATTACTTTTTTTTGCAGAGAAAACAACAATTAGCACAATATCATTATGCGTCGTACTTATTCAGATGAGAGTAAGACTACGTTGTATGACTATGATAATACTGTACTGTATCGTGTATACACAAAATATAAATATAACAGCAGCGGTTCAGTATTATCATTGCACAGTGCTGTGATTGGCGCAGAGTTAGTCATAATGTCCAATTAAAGTTAATGGGAGGAATTAAACACAGGTGAACAAATATTAGGATAACTCCTGCTGCCTCACTACACACAGCACAGATCTAAACGATAAAGTCGAGATAACCTGTTTGTTCTGCCGAGTCACGAAATTATTCCCCGCTAATCTCTCAGTGAACTGTATGTTATCGTAATAACAATTTTACGGTGTAATGCATCTGATAAAATTCATTACATTGGACATGGAAGAGACAAAGCGAGGACTTATTAATCTCCGTTTGTAAGATGAGGGACCAACTGATTATGCTGTATGTAATCTCTGTGTGTGTTGTGTCTGTTTGTGTGAGTAAAACGTTTATTAAAGAGACGTAAAGATTACCCCTGTACGTTTGTGGTTGTGTGTGTCACCGTCCAGCCAGCCGTAGAATGGAACCATATATTCTTATGGTTTCAAGAAGAATAAGACGTTTAATTTTGAAATAAATGAAACACTCACAGAAGACCATTTACAGAAAAAAAAAGTATCTCAGCCTTAGCATATTTTCCATTAACAGTCCCACCGAGTGATGACTGTGTGTGTGTGTGTGTGTGTGTGTGTCCAACTACAACTACTGGAACCATACAAATAATACATATATACTGTATATGGTTATACAGTAGACCAGCATGTACTGTACCAAGCCTCACTAAGGTGTGTGGGAAATTAGGTCAGAGGTAAAGGAGAAATTTTTTTTTTTAATTTCCAGACGGCGAAAAAAGGGGAATTAATTGTAATGAACGTGGCAGGCGGCCGCGTGTTGCCTCACCAAGAAGCTATTTAATTTTCATATATATAAAAAACACATGTTAAGATCACACTTCATGATTTTGAACATTAACTTTATATATCCAACACTACCTAGAGAGGGTTAGGTTAGGTGAGGTTAGGTAATCTTATCTTAGGCTAGATTAGATTACGTTAGGTTACGTTAGCCTTAAGGTGTTTAATCATCACGTGAAATAACCTTCACGTGATTGAATAGGAGATACGACTTCAATACACAAGTATGAAAGATGATAGAAGCTCCACGTAGTTTAGCTCGAGAGAGAGAGTTGGTGTAAGGAACAACTAAGTCACACACACACACACACACACACACACACACACACATTACTACTATTACTACTACTTTGCTGTCACTCAGAATCGAGTATGACGATCGTCCAGGTAAGATACAATGATATGAGTTATTAAGGATGTCATCTTCATTGGTGAGTTTTAAGGTGACTAGAGAGGCCGATGTTGGACCGGCAGGGTCGTCCACAGATGTCGCATGGGTGGAGGGCTACATCTAGTGCGGGAAAGGCGGCGGCAGTGTCTTTCCAGCGTTGGCGCTTGTCTGTCTCGGTATGCAGTCGGGCTAACTCGAAAGTATTGATACATTCTCGTGTGGTGCTCCTCCAAGTGTTACGGTGTGGAGTAATCATCTCTCTGGTGAGGGGGTCGATCTGGCACTTTTTCAGGTTTGTCTCAAGACTATCCTTATACCATTTCAGATGCCCGCCAGCATTCCATTTGCTATTCGTTAGGTGACTGTAAAGCAGCTAGCTTGGCAGTCTACTGTCGTCCATGCAGGTAACATGGCCAGTCGAACGTAACTGCTCCTACAGTTGGTGTCAGCAAGAAAATTGGCATTTGTTCTTTTGTCTTCCCAGTGAGCTCGGAGGATGGAACGTAGACTACGTTGGTGAAAGTTTTCAAGTGCCTTGAGGTGCCTCCTGTATGTGACCCATGTCTCGCTGCCATATAGCAGGATGGGGAGGACCACTGCTCGATATATGTGCAAATTTGTAGATAATTTCAGCTCCCTACAGCTGAAGACACGGGTACGGTGTCTGCCAAAGGCTTGAGATGCACATCTGATCCGATATTGAATATCTTCATCGATGGCCGCAATGGTGGACAGGTAGGAGCCGAGATACTGAAAAGTGGGTAACATTGGAGAGGGTAGTACCGTTAAGCCAGATGGATTGTAGAGGTGTTGCTGAACTGGGGACAGGTTGAAAGAGAATTTGAGTCTTTCATACATTCACCTCAAGACCGAAGTGTGCATACACATCTGCGTAGGTGTTCAGGATCTCCTGTAGGTCGTGATCAGTGTGCGCAACAAAGGTGAGGTCGTCTGCATACCGAAGTTCAGTAATGGAAGCTGCCAAAACCTTTGTTCCCGCCTGGAGTCGTCTTATGTTGAAAAGACCCTTCATACGGTATTGGATGTCCACCCTGCCGGGTAAATTGGCACTGGCACGAGTAAGGAAGGCAGCCAAAAAAGGGAGAAGGAGAGTTGGTGCCAGTACACACCCTTGTTTTACCTCCGTTTGGATGAGGAAGAACTAAGACTGGGTGCCATTGTGCAGGAACTGCCATTCATGCCATCTTGAAGTTGCCTCATAATGGCGATGAATTTTGGTTGGCTGAGGATCCGCCAGAGGGCTTCCCTGTTGACCGAGTCGAAGAACATGGTTAGGTCGATGAAGGCCATGTACAGGTCACGACGCTCTTCTCTGCTCCTTTGCTGTATCTGGCGGACAGGAAAGATCATGTCAGTGAAGCCACATGATGGTCTAAAGTCACATTGAGACTCTGGGAGGAAGTTTTCCGCCTCAGGACCCGGGCGATAATCTTGCCAGCTACGGACAGCAGTGATATCCCGCGGTAGTTGCCACAGTCTGACCGGTCTCCCTTGTTCTTAAAAAAAATGAAGATGGAGGCGTCTTTAAGAGCTTGGGGGATTTCCTCCTTTTCCCATATATTTTCCAGGAGAGAGTGGAGACGGCTGGTAAGCAGAGGTCGTCCTGCTTTATACACCTCGGCTGGGATTCTATCAGGCCCAGAGGCTTTATTATTTTTCGTCTGTTTGATGGCAGTAGCTACCTCATCCAGGGATGGAGAATAGCTGAGGTGGGTCAGCTCAGGATGGTGAGGTACCTGCTGGGTAGTCAGGACATCCACATCGGTGTTTCGGTCGAGTAGCAAATGGTAGTCCTCTTTCCAGCGCTGAAGGTTGCTCTCTTCGTCTTTAATTAGGGAATTACCATCGAATGAGTGGAGTGATTGGCCCAGAAATGTTTTAGTGGAATTGAAAAATTTGCTCATCTTGTGTTGATCTGCAAGTTTTTTTTTCGTTTCACATTCTTATTTTTAAACCATTTATTCTTTAGACTGCGAAGTTCGTGCTGAGCCACCGCTTTCTTCTTGCAGAAGGTATCAGCTTTGATACAAGACTGAGAGTTGTTCTGCCAGTCATTTAAAGCACCACGTTTATTATCAACGAATACATTTTATTTCCTGGTCATTTTCATCAAACCAGTCCTGGTGTATTCTTTCGACCTGGCCGAGGGTCTCTTTGCAGGTTTTTGTCATAACAGTGTTGAGAATATCCCATTCGGCACTGGGATTTGGGTTGTTTGTTGTCGGGTTGTTCATCAGCCCATGTTCGAGCTGCTCTCTGAAAGCATGTGCTACCACTGGATCCTCCAGAGGTTTAATGTTAAACCCTCTTCTGGAGGCTTGTTACATTCGCTGTTTTGAGGCAACGTGAAGTGAAAGCTTGACTGACGAGCCGATGATCAGTGTCGCAGTGGACTGAGCCACGCATGTCACGGGTGATGAGGACATCTCTGCGATTTCTTTCTCTAACAATGATGTAGTCAATGAGATGCCAATGCTTGGATCATGGGTGTTGCCACGAACCCTTGAATTGTCGGCCTGTCTAAACAGGGTACTGGTGATAGTGAAGTTTTGTGAAGCACACTTGCTGAGGAGGAGTAGGCCGTTGGGATTACACTTGCCTAGTCCATTTCTCCTTATGGTTCCCTGGCAATTGTCAGCATCTCTGCCAACTTTGGCATTGAATTAATCTTGGAGCACAACCTTATCTTCTCTGGGGATAGAGATTAATTAGCACTCAGGTCAAGGTCGGCATAAAAGGCCTCTTAGATGTCATCCTCTACATCCAGTGTTGGGGGGTATGCACTGCTGAAAAAGGCATGACGATGATTCATGAAGCGCTCGTTGAATCCAATAAGC
>NW_024722227.1:16824530-16842030 GCF_018991925.1 Homarus americanus | reverse complement strand
GATATGGACAGGCTACTAAGGCAAAACCCAACAAACTGGGTTATTGACAGTCCATTACAACTCTCCCTCTCCCCAGTCGTTAAAACTACTTGCACCACTGGATCAGGAAAAAGAAGAGCCAAGATGTGTGGTTGCAGCCTGTGCTCCTGCCTCACCACATAAATCAACTCATGCACAGCCTTCATTTTGCTCATCACACCTTTCATCATCATCAAAACCCCTATTCCCCCAAAAAGTCCTATGGCGATGGACGAGTGCCGATGGGGACAGGCAGAGATGACTACCAGGAGTCTTTAGTCACAACTCTGGACATGGGCAGCACAGATAAGATGGTCGTTTATGCACTGGGATCTAGACAGCAGTGCAATTCGATCCTGTTCAGGACCCTTTCTGCTCACCCCACATGGGGAGGGGGCTAGAAAAGGTGTCCTAAACATAGCTTGCCCAATAAACCATCCTGACTGGGCAACCGCAACCAGTAAGGTCATCCGAATGCGGTCAAAAACATAACACTGGTCAACATAAAAAAAAATTCTCATGGTTCTGGATCAAAACAGTCTGATTCTAGTGTAATTGTATGTGCTGAACTCAATTATGACATTCGTATAGCTGTATCAGGCTCAGTTTTCCAGAACCAGCATATCTATATATTTAGTGTACCATGCTATTCATACAGTAATTTATATGCTCATTGGGTCCACTTATGCAATTATTTTGTCCTGATTTGTGCTTTTTTGTTTGTTTCAGTTTGCTGATTCATGATATTGCATATCTACACCTGCATGATTTATAATTACTCTGAAATTAACAAAACATGGAACGTCGCAAGTGTGTGAACGGTGCTGACAGTTTTTGCTACATATGTGGTGCCTTCACTCCTGGTAGCCTCAAGAAACCAATCACAAAAGCTGTTCGACTGAACTACAAAAGTTACTTCAAATGTCATTTGGGTGACCAAGACAAGAAATGGGCACCTCATGTAGCCTGTAAGTCTTGTGTTAACCACCTGAGCGAGTGGATGTGTGGTAAACGAAGTTCAGGAATGTCGTTTGCTGTATCAATGATATGGCGTGAACCTAAAGACCACAGTAGTGACTGCTACTTCTGTCTCACAAATATTAAGGGAATAAAAATCAAGACACGAGGCAAGGTACAGTACCCCAATATTGCTTCTGCAATCCGACCAGTACCGCACAGTGCTGAACTTCCAGTCCCAAATCCACCGACTGAACAAGAATTGAGTGATTCCGATTCTACCTCTACCTCAATGGAAAACGACTACCAGGATGACTCTGAAAATACCAGGCCTAAACTATTTACTCAAGAAGCGCTTCATGATCTCATCAGGGACCTAAACTTGTCAAAAGAAAAGGCTGACGTTTTGGGATCCAGACTAAAGCAGCGTAACCTGCTAGAAGATGGAGTGCATATCACTACAGCGCGTTACCGACATAGACAGCTGTCTGCATTTTTCAAGATGGCAAACAACCTTTGTTATTGCGAGGACGCAGTATCTTTCATGCAACAACTCTGCAAGTCTGAAACATACAAGACAGAGGATTGGAGGCTGTTTATAGACTCAGGAAAAGACGCTCTGAAAGCTGTTCTTTTACACAATGGCAATCGGCTTCCATCTGTCCCAATAGCACACGCAACAAAAATGACTGAGAGCTATGAAACAATGAAAATTCTGTTGGCCGCTATAGAGTATGAGAAACACCAGTGGAAGATATGTGGCGATCTCAAAGTCATCAGTTTACTACTGGGCCTTCAGAGTGGCTACACAAAGCACATGTGCTTTTTGTGCTTGTGGAACAGCAGAGCTGATGCAGAGCACTATGTGAGAAAGGATTGGCCGACAAGACCAAGAGATGCGCCTGGAAGGTTTAACTGTGCTCACAATCCGCTTGTAGATCCAGAAAAGATATTTTTGCCTCCACTGCATCTAAAGCTCGGTTTGGCTAAAAATTTCATCAAAGCTATGGATCAATTCGGTGCTGGGACTCTATACTTATCTCAGAAACTAGGTGGTGTGGTTTCCGAAGCCAAGTTGAAAGCAAGTGTCTTGAATGGACCACAAATTCGTATACTAGTTAATGATAGCGAATTCACCAAAACATTGAACCCACTGGAGAAAAAAGCATGGGAATCATTTGTCAATGTGTCAAAGAATTTTCTTGGAAACTATCGTGCTGACAACTACAAAGAAATCGTAACAACCATGCTTCAGAATTATCATGCATTGGGAGCAAGGATGTCCTTGAAATTGTATTTTTTCCACTCTCATATTTAATTTTTCCCAGGTAACCTTGGAGACGTTAGTGATGAACACGGCGAAAGATTTCATCAAGATATCGCCATAATGGAGAGCAGATATCAGGGACAATTCAGTCCTAACATGATGGGCGACTATTGCTGGACACTGCAACGAGAAGAGAGCAAGCTGTACAAGAGAAAGAGTAAAGTTCAGAAGCACTTTTAGAACTTCATATTTTGTCATTATAAAGGATTTGAACTTATGTTTTTTGGTACAATTTTTTATGAGCTTATCTGTGATAGGTTTAAAATTGTATCTTGCATGACGCGATAATGTTACTATATTTACTATTTTTTTCATTCTTTAAGAAAGTAGGTCTGATGGTAGAATGAAACATCCAATTAATATTCATTAATATGAAATTAGTCATGAAAGCACAGTCACATGAGATAATCTCATCTTTTGCACGACACGTGATGAAATATTAAATATTTGTACCTATTGATTTTTTTATAAAACCTGGTCTGATAGAACAAAACAAATATCAGATTCGAATTCAGCAATATGAAATTAGTTGTGTGAGCATGATCTCATATGTGAACCATTTTGGCTGTTGACCAGTGATCATAATCACAGATCAAAGCAAAAACTCACTACACACAACCTCTTATGGTCGTTGCATGGAATATCAAGACCCTTCTGGATACTGGCATTAATGAGCGTCCTGAAAGAAGAACCGCCCCTGTGGCAAAAGAGCTGGCTAAGTATAACATCGTTATAGCAGCCATTAGTGAGTCCCGGCTCTCAGACGAGGGTCGACTCACAGAACGGCTGTCCCGCTAAAACTTCTTCTGGAAGGAAAAGCCTGCTGCGGAGAGAAACCTCATGTATGGAGTTGGCTTTGCCATTAACTGAAATGCCTGTTGGGATCAACTAGCGTCTAATGACACTCCCGAGTCCCAATGAATCACTCACGTCCTGCCTTTTTCATCAGTGCATACGCCCCAACACTGGATGCAGAGGATGACATCAAGGAGGCCTTTTACGCCGACCTCGACAAAGTGCTAGCTTCTATCTCCAGAGAAGACAAGGTTGTGCTCCTTGGTGACTTCAATGCCAGAGTTGGAAGAGATGCTGACATGGTAGGGAACCAGAGGGAGAAACGGAGCAGGCAAGTGTAATCTCAACAGCCTACTCCTCCTCAGCAAATATGCTGAACACACCCTCACTATCACCAACACCTTGATTAGGCAAGTCGTCAAGTTCATGGGTGGCAACACCCACGATCCAAACATTGGATCTCATTGACTACCTCATGGTCAGAGAGAGAGATCGTCGAGTTGTCCTAATCACACGAGACATGCGTGGCTCAGACCACTGTGACACAGATCATCTACTCGTCAGAGCTAAAATCTCACTTCACATCGTCCCAAAATCTGCAACAATGCCCTCGGCCAGATGAAAAGAAACACCAGGATTGATTTGATGAAAACGACCCGGAAATCGAAGTACTCGTCAAAAGTAAACATGCTGCTCTCACGGACTGGCAGAACAACTGTAAGTCTCGGACCAAAACTGATACCTTCCTCGAGAAGAAAGTGGCGGTCCAGCGCGATCTTCTCAAACTAATGAACGATTGGTGGAAAAATATAGCGTGTGAAACTAAAAAAAATGCGGATCAACACAAGATGCGTGAAATTTCTAATTCCGCTAAAAAAATATATGGCTCAACTACTCCTGGCGTGGCTCCCTCAGCTTACCTGACGACAACTCCCTAATTAAAGAAGAAGTAGGCATCTGTCAGTGCTGGAAAGAGCACTACTGTACCATTCACTGCTCGACCGAAACACCAATGTGGATGTTCTGACTATCCAGCAGGTCTTTCAGCGCCCAGAGATGACCCACTTCAGCTAGCCTCCGTCCCAGGATGAAAAATAACAAAGCCACAGCACCTGATGTAATCCCAGCCGAGGTGTATAAAGCAGGAGGCCTTTGCTTACCAGTCGCCTCAACTCTCTCCTGGAGAATATATGGGAGAAGGAGGAAATCCCTCAACATCTTAAAGACGCCTCGATCGTCAATATTTATAATAATAAGGGAGACCGGTCAGACTGTGGCAACTACAGCGGGATCTTACTGCTAACCGTAGCTGGCAAGATTATCGATCGAGTCCTCCTTAATAGGCTTGTGCCTGAGGCGGAAAACTTCCTCCCAGCATCTCAATGTGTTTTTAGACTATTACGTGGCACCACTGACATGATCTTTACTGCCCGCCACATACAAGAAAATTGCAGAGAACTTCTTCGTGATTTGTACATGGCCTTCATTGACTTTACTAAGATTTTCGACTCGGTCAACAGGGAAGCCCTCTGACGGACCCTTAGTTGTTTGGATTGCCCACCAAAATTCATTGCCATTGTGAGGCAACTCCACGATGGCATGGACGGCAGCGACCTACACAATGGCACCCAGTTTGAGTTCTTCCCCATCCAAACGGGGGCAAATCAACGATGTGTACTGCCACGAACTCTCTTTTCCATTTTCTTGGCTGCCTTCCTTATTCGTGCCAGTGCCAATTTAGCCGGCAGGGTGGACATCCAGTAACTTTTCAACATAAGACGATTCCAGGGAGGAACAAAGGTGTCAGCTGTTTACATCACTGAACATCAGTGTGCAGACGACCTCACCCTCAACGCTCACATCGAACGCGACCTACAGGAGATCCTGAACACCTACGCAGGCATACTTCGGCCCTGAGGTGAGTGCATGTAAGACTCAAATTCTCTTTCAGCCTGCCCCTAGCTCAACCACAACTACACTATCCATCCAGCTTAATGGTACTACCCTTTCTAATGTTACCCACTTTCAGTATCTCGGCTCCCACCTGTCCACCACAGCGGCCATCGATGAAGAGATTCTACTTCGAATCAGATGTGCATCTCAAGCCTTTGGAGAACTCCATACCCGTGTCTTAAGCTGTAGGGAGCTGAAATTATCTACAAAGTTGCACGTGTATCGAGCAGAGGTCCTCCCCACCCTGCTATATGGCAGCGAGACATGGGTTACATACAGGAGGCACCTCAAGGCACTTGAAAACTTTCACCAACATAGTCTACGCTCCATCCTCTGAATTCACTGGGAAGACAAGAAAACAAATGCCAGTATAGTCGCTGAAATCAACTGTAGGATTATCGAGGCTACCATTATCCATGAACAACTACGTTGGACTGGCAATGTTACCCACATGGACGACAGTAGACTGCCATAGTAGCTACTTTACAGTCACCTAACGAATGGTAAACGTAACGCTGGCGGACAACGGAAAAGGTATAAGGATAGTCTTCAGACAAACCTGGAGAAGTTTAAAATAGATCCCTTTCACCTGTGAGACGATTACTCCACTCTGTAACACTTGGAGGAGCACCACACAAGACGGTGTCAATACTTTCGAGTTAGCCCGACTGCATGCCGAGGCAGACAAGCGCCAACGCCGGAAAGACGTTGCCGCCGCACTAGATGTAGCCTTCGACACGTGCAACATTTGTGGTCGGGCCTGCCGATGCTGTATTGGCCTCTCGAGTTACCTTAGAGCTCACCAACCTAGGTGACATCCCTAATAACTCATATCATTGTATCAAGCTGGATGATCGTCTTACTCAATTAAGAGTGACAGAAAAGTAGTAGTGGTAATAGTGTGTGTGTGTGTGTGTGTGTGTGTGTGTGTGTGTGTGTGTGAACACTTAAAGAGAACAGAAACAAAATATATGATAAAATAGCGAAATATATTATAACGAACTTAGATGTCACATTGTTTATAAATTTAAGAATAAATTAATCATATCATATAAATAAATAGAAGTTGATAATAACTCGGAGGTAAAGATATAAATTGAGAAGGAAAGAAACATCAAGGCGGTAAAAAAGTAAAAAAAAATGAATTTATTAAAGTAAATAAAATTAAAACAAATAATCACGCAATACAAAAACTACTCTGAAAATATACGGCAAAAAAAATAAAAAAATTAAAAATAATAATAATAATAATAATAATAATAATAATAATAATAATAATAATAATAATAATAATAATAATAATAATAATAATAATAAAAATATATAATAATAATAATAATAATAATAATAATAATAATAATAATAATAATAATAATAATAATAAACTGAAAGATCTCAAATGTAATTATTCAACATTCAACATTTGTCGCAATTAAAACAACAGTCAGAGAGAATAAGAGTAAGGTTACCAGATATTGAATTCCACTAATACGCCGTTAATGACGAAGTTAGTCCCAGCATATACACAAACTACAGCGATTCAATTAGACTTTCCTCGGGTGAATTTTACCCTCAATTCTGCTTCAACGATCCTAATTACACAGTCCGGTTCCAATTCCTCGGTAAGTCTGTTTTAGCTGGTGGATATAATAGTCTTCTCTAACACTGATTGCAATTAAATGGTTTACTGTTATGCGTGAGATAGAATCGTTCGTCGGCAAAATAGTAAATATAGGTCAAGCTGAGAGAAAGAGAGAGAGAGAGAGGAGAGAGAGAGAGAGAGAGAGAGAGAGAGAGAGAGAGGTGCTTTGTCTATGCTGCTGTGGAGGAATTGTTCTCTTTTTCGGGGTTGGTACAAAAAGAAATATGTTTCAAGGACGAGTATGTTCATAATCTTTATAATTATGAACTCGTATAAATATTTATGTCTTAAATTGCTCATTCACTCACTCATACAAGCATTGAAGGTAAAACAAAGAGTTTTATCACTCACATTTCCTACAGGTTGTAATACACACACACACACATACACACACACACACTCCCCCACTGGACCAGCTAAACCTGCTGTTACAGAAACCATACCTGTCCATACATGACCTCCCTGTCCCTAACACTAAACACACACAGCTCCTTCATCATTCTACCTATAAGCCTCAACCTCCCATAACCTACCATGGTATTATAACACTTAAGAACTACAGGTGTATCACTCACTTCATTCTTTCATCGATCATTGAGCAGGTTTAATTGATTTTTTTATGTCAGTCGATAATCACTCTTAACGTCCACGGTATAAGGGTTAAGTTCTGTATAGACACTCTACAGTGGATTGGTCTATATATATGATCTTCATTTCACTTTCAAACTCAAACATCATCATTACGGAAGCTCACACATGACCTATTTCTCTTCAGCTCGTAATTGATGTATTTCACGGATGTTTTCTTAATTCCCTGACATTATACTATGGCTGAGGTGTGTTCAGGTGTCGGCTTTGCTTCTAAGTACACCTGCTAATTAATTATTCCCCCTTCATTGACGTTAAGCACACACACACACACACACACACACACACACACACATACACCAGCTGACTCGGAAAGTTTGACTATTCGTAAACTGTCGCTAGAGGTGACCATGCATCAATACGGACTGTAACAGAGCATTTTTGTTTACTATTTACTATTGTTATTTTTATGGTATACAAAGTCTTCAATGACTAAAATGTTTAAGGGGTTACTTTAGGGAATTTAAAGGTAGTATACGATGGCTTATTTGAATCTAGGTGTGTATAGGAGACTATCATAACATGTATGTATGTGTAATAATAATAATAATAATAATTAACGGTTTATTGAAAGAGCTTGGCAGCCAGAAGGCTGAACATATACAGTTACATATTTGGGGAATGGGTTACGAATTACAAATAATATACAAGTAACATAAGTGACACAAATAAGACATATAATAACTAGATGGGGAAAAGCTCAAACAACAGTTCATTTCAACATAGTGACAGTGCAAGGAGTAGTGTTTACTGGGAGTGAATACACTGGTTTATTACAAGTTATTGATAATTTTTACAATGGTTGGGACTGGGCTGTTCTTATAGCGATCAGTTCGTGCACGTATGGGCTGGATGCGGTTGTGGTGTAGAACAGCAATTCTCGGACTAGGGATCTCAGGTGGTAGTAGGAGCCGGTGTCGAGGATGGTGTAAAAGCTTCTTACCAAATTTGCAGATGAGGTCGTGGTGATGGTCAGTGAGAGTCGAAAGGGTCAGTGTGTTGAGCGCTTCTTGATATGTGGAGTAGGAAGGGGAGAGAATAATCTTGCATGCCCTCTTTTGCACTTTTTCTAGGTGTTTACGTTGTGTGGCATTTAGGGAGGAAGACCAGGTGGGGGAGGCATAAGTGAGCTTGGGAAGTATGAATGTTGTGTAAACACTGAGGAGCTCGGGTGCAGGAACTCCGAGGGACTTGAGTCGGCGGAGGAGGTGGAGACGGAAACTGGAGGATTTGACAACTTCACTGACGTGTGGTTTTCAATTTAGTTTGTTGTCTATGGTGACGCCGAGGAGCTTCATGGAATCTACAACCTGGAGTGTGTTCGGACCTAGAGTAATGGAAGGAGGTGGGACAATGTCGGAGGAGAGGTTGATGTGCATAACCATGGTCTTGGTATGGTTGATGGTGACATGGTTGTTGGTGGCCCAGTTTTGGAGACTGTTCAATAAATCCTGAAGGGCGGTATAGTTGGGAGCAGAATTGTTGACGCTGATCCCAATGGTGGAGTCGTCGACATATTTCCAGCGAGCAGGGGTTTCTCTTAGGGCATCATTGATGAGCATAAGGAAGCAGAGTGGTCCCATCTTGGTGCCTTGGGGGACGCCACAGGTGAGTGACTGAAAGGTGGAGACAGCCCCTCGGAAGCGTACAGCTTGGCGTCAGTCACTGAGGAAGTCTGTAAGCCATGGTATAAGACTTCTCCGAAGCCCGAGGTCAATAGCTTTGTTGATGATTATATTGTGGTCGACTAGGTCGAATGCTTTAGTGAAATCAATGAAGGCGACAGCTACAGACGTTTTTCGTTTCTCGAGATGGCGGTATATGTAATCGAGAAAGCTGACAAGGCAGTGAGTGGTGGAGGAGGTTTTCATGTTGCCAAATTGCTGAGGGTTTACGACTCCTGCAATATCAGCAAAAGCCCAGTCGAACACAAAACTTTCACAGATTAGGCTGGGTATTGGGGTGATTGCAATAGGTCGTAGCTGATTTAAGGATTGTGGGCTGGTTGACTTGGGCACTGGTGATACATAAGAGGTCTTCCAGTCAGCTGGGCATCTGGCTTGACTGAGAGAAGCATTGATGATGGAGCATAGGGGTTTAGCAAGCTCCGGGGAGAACTCCTTGAAGAGTTTCATTGGTAAGTCAATGGGGTGGTAGAGCGTTTTAATTTTAGTTTGTCCAGGCGTTTTGCTACTTCAAATTCTTCTACTAAGTCAGTGGGAAGGGGGGCTGGTAGGTAAGCAGGGAGAGTGGTTGTGTCAAGCCGGGGGAGCGTCTGGCATATAGTAGCGAAATGGTTATTTGTTTGCTCAGCTGCGTCAACATTAGTGAGATGGCTAAGGAAGGGGAGGGGGTGTGTCTTATTGTTTAGTCCACAGAGTTCTTTAAGCTTACCATACCATTGACTGATGTTGGTCTGCTTCAGGTGTTGTAATTTGGTTGGGTAGTGGGACTTCTTTGCAGTGCGTATTTCGTGGATGACTCTGTTGCGAAGGGACCTGTAGCGGATGTGGTCATTGAGATGAAAGGCTCTGTCTCTCTGTTGCATAAGTCTTTTGATCCGAGGTGTGATCCAGGGCAAGTCAGCTGGGTGAGATCTGACGGACTTCTCGGGGAAGAAGTGGTGAGCTTCCGTGGTGGTGTTGGTATAATTTATAATAATAATAATAATAATAATTAACGGTTTATTGAAAGAGCTTGGCAGCCAGAAGGCTGAAAATATACAGTTACATATTTGGGGAATGGGTTACGAATTACAAATAATATACAAGTGACATAAGTGACACAAATAAGACATATAGTAACTTAGATGGGGATCAGCTCAAACTACAGTTCATTTCAACATAGTGACAGTGTAGGGAGCAGTGTTTACTGGGAGTGAATACACTGATTTATTACATGTTATTGATAATTTTTACAATGGTTGGGACTGGGCTGTTCTTATAGCGATCAGTTCGTGCACGTATGGGCTGGATGCGGTTGTGGTGTCGAACAGCAATTCTCGGACAGGGGATCTCAGGTGGTAGTAGGGGCCGGTGTCGGGGATGGTGTAGAAGCTTCTTACCAAATTTGCAGATGAGGCCGTGGTGATGGTCAGTGAGAGTCGAAAGGGTCAGTGTGTTGAGCGCTTCTTGATATGTGGTGTAGGAAGGGGAGAGAATAATCTTGCATGCCCTCTTTTGCACTTTTTCTAGGTGTTTACGTTGTGTGGCATTTAGAGAGGAAGACCAGGTGGGGGAGGCATAGGTGAGCTTGGGAAGTATGAATGTTGTGTATACACTGAGGAGCTCGTGTGCGGGAACTCCGAGGGACTTGAGTCGGCGGAGGAGGTGGAGACGGAAACTGGAGGATTTGACAACTTCACTGACGTGTGGTTTCCAATTTAGTTTGTTGTCTATGGTGACGCCGAGGAGCTTCGTGGAATCTACAACCTGGAGTGTGTTCGGACCTAGGGTAATGGAGGGAGGTGGGACAATGTCGGAGGAGAGGTTGATGTGCATAACCATGGTCTTGGTATGGTTGATGGTGACATGGTTGTTGGTGGCCCAGTTTTGGAGACTGTTCAATAAATCCTGAAGGGCGGTATAGTTGGGAGCAGAATTGTTGACGCTGATCCCAATGGTGGAGTCGTCGACATATTTCCAGCGAGCAGGGGTTTCTCTTAGGGCATCATTGATGAGCATAAGGAAGCAGAGTGGTCCCATCTTGGTGCCTTGGGGGACGCCACAGGTGAGTGACTGAAAGGTGGAGACAGCCCCTCGGAAGCGTACAGCTTGGCGTCGGTCACTGAGGAAGTCTGTAAGCCATGGTATGAGACTTCTCCGAAGCCCGAGGTCAATAGCTTTGTTTATGATTATATTGTGGTCGACTAGGTCGAACGCTTTAGTGAAATCAATGAAGGCGACAGCTACAGACGTTTTTCGTTTCTCGAGATGGCGGTATATGTAATCGAGAAAGCTGACAAGACAGTGAGTGGTGGAGGAAGTTTTCATGTTGCCAAATTGCTGAGGGTCTACGACTCCTGCAATATCAGCATAAGCCCTGTCAAACACAAAACTTTCACAGATTAGGCTGGGTATTGGGGTGATTGCAATAGGTCGTAGCTGGTTTAAGGATTGTGGGCTGGTTGACTTGGGCACTGGTGATACATAAGAGGTCTTCCAGTCAGCTGGGCATCTGGCTTGACTGAGAGAAGCATTGATGATGGAGCAGAGGGGTTTAGCAAGCTCCGGGGAGAACTCCTTGAACAGTTTCATTGGTAAGTCAATGGGGGTGGTAGAGCGTTTTAATTTTAGTTTGTCCAGGCGTTTTGCTACGTCAAATTCTTCTACTAAGTCAGTGGGAAGGGGGCTGGTAGGTAAGCAGGGAGAGTGGTTGTGTCAAGCCGTGGGAGCGTCTGGCATATAGTAGCGAAATGGTTATTTGTTTGCTCAGCTGCGTCAACATTAGTGAGATGGCTGAGGAAGGGGAGGGGATGTGTCATATTGTTTAGTCCACAGAGTTCTTTAAGCTTACCATACCATTGACTGATGTTGGTCTGCTTCAGGTGTTGTAATTTGGTTGGGTAGTGGGACTTCTTGGCAGTGCGTATTTCGCGGATGACTCTGTTGCGAAGTGACCTGTAGCGGATGTGGTCATTGAGATGAAAGGCTCTGTCTCTCTGTTGCATAAGTCTTTTGATCCGAGGTGTGATCCAGGGCAAGTCAGCTGGGTGAGATCTGACGGACTTCTCGGGGAAGAAGTGGTGGTGAGCTTCGGTGGTGGTGTTGGTATAATTTATCCATTTGGTTTCCACGTCATCCACGCTGAGTACTTCAGTCCAGGGATAGTGAACTATCCACTGTCCAAAGAGGCGTACTGCAGAGTCAGTAATTGGCCTGTAGGTCTTGATGTAGGGTCTCTGTACTTGAGTGGGAGTGGCAGCAGGGGACCAGAGCACTGATATATGTGTGTGTGTGTGTGTGTGTGTGTATGGTGTGTGTGTATGTATGGTGTGTGTGTATGTATGGTGTGTGTGTATGTATGGTGTGTGTGTATGTATGGTGTGTGTGTATGTAATAATAATAATAATAATAATAATAATAATAATAATATTACACGGTTTATTAATAGAGTTGCAGCCGGTGGCTGAAAATATACAAACTTACATTTGATTTAGGTTTGTGTGTGTGTGTGTGTGTGTGTGTGTGTGAGTGTGTGTGTGTGTGTGTATGTGCATGTGCAGTACAGGCGACATTAACAGTGAAAACATATTTACAGCACCATAAATCCTTAATTAGGAAAGATAATTATGCCATACCTCGCGACCACACTTGACTGCTTGTCCCTGAATCTCTACCAAATCACCATTAACTATACCCTACCCAACAACCTATACATACCACATAAAAAAAAGTAATTTATCATTCTTCACAACGAGGTGTTAAAAACGAAGACCGGTGCTGAAGACCAAACAGGTATATAAGTCTAATTAACATTCATCAAGTCCTTTTACCTTGGCTCATATGATTAAATTTCAATTAGATTCTTTCGCCAACGTCTTGTTTGTAGAAGTGATTATGAGATTCTGTGATTGTTTGTGGAATACGAATTAGGTGAGTCTGCTTTTGTCTGTCTGATGGCTATGATGAGTCTGTTGTATGTGTGGTGGGTGTGTTGAGTCTGTTGTCTGTGTGGTGGGTGTGTTGAGTCTGTTGTATGTGTGGTGGGTGTGTTGAGTCTGTTGTCTGTGTGGTGGGTGTGTTGAGTCTGTTGTATGTGTGGTGGGTGTGTTGAGTCTGTTGTCTGTGTGGTGGGTGTGTTGAGTCTGTTGCCTGTGTGGTGGGAAAAAGGGAGTCTGTTGTCTGTGTGGTGGGTAAGGAGTTTGTTCTCTGTGTGGTGGGTGTGTTGAGTCTGTTGCCAGTGTGGTGGGTGTGCTGGAGTCTGTTGTCTGTGCAGGGTGTTGAGTCTGCTGTATGTGTGGGGTAAGGAGTCTGTTGTAAAGGTGTGTGGTGGGTAAAGAGTCTGCTGTCTGTGTGGTGCTGGAGTTCGTTGTCTGTAAAAGGAGTTTGTTCTCTGTGTGGTGGGTGTGTTGAGTCTGTTGTATGTGTGGTGGGTGTGTTGAGTCTGTTGCCCTGTGTGGTGGGTGTGGTTGAGTCTGTTGTCTGTGTGTGGTGGGGTGTGCTGAGTTGTTCTCTCTCTGTGTGGTGGGTGTGTTGAGTCTGTTGCCATGGTAAAAAGGAGTCTGTTGTCTGTGTGGTGGGTGTGTTGAGTCTGTTGTATGTGTGGTGTGGTGTGTTGAGTCTGTTGTATGTGTGGTGGGGTGTGTTGAGTCTGTTGTCTGTGTGGTGGGTGTTGGAGTCTGTTGCCTGTGGGTGGGGTGTGTTGAGTCTGTTGTCTGTGTGTGTAAGTGAGGCCTGTTGTCTGTGTGGTGGGTGTGTTGGAGTCTTGCTGTCTGTGTGGTGGGTGTGCTGAGTCTGTTGTCTGTGTGGTGACAAGTGAGTCTGCTTGTGTGTGTGTGTGTGTGTGTGTGTGTGTGTGTGTGTGTGTGTGTGTGTGTGTGTGTGTGTTACTGAGTGTCTGTCTTTGTCTGTTATTTAGTTATTTAATCAATCCTGGCTTGCGTTTTTATGATAATTTTTTTTTCAGTGAGACACCAGTTGATGACCTAAAAAGTATCCCAATAATTTCCAAATGAACACTGTCTCTCCTGTTGTATCGGTAAGGTTGTCAAAATACTTTGTCCGTTGTATCATAATAAAACACAAACTCTTAAAGATATTTTTTGACGAGTACTTGTGGTCGTGTGTGCAGTCGAAGTATTCCTCAGCTTGATGATTAAAACAAGTTGTAGTGTGGTAATTAGTGTTGTTGATGACCTTTAAAAAAAACTTTACTCGTTCCGACGATAATTACTTGCAATGTGAAGAGGGCTTTGGCCCCCCCATAAAAAACAAAAAACAAAACGGAGAGTAGAACGTGTTTTTTTTGTTTTTTTTTGCTTAGATTAATTTGCAAGATACAGTACTCCACTGTTATACGTACCTCACTATTACAGGTGTTCCACAACATGGTGATTAAGATCCTGGGGTGAACAAGATAATATATATATATACTGTATATATATATACTGTATGGTTAGGATGTGGATCATGGATGCCTAATTTAAAGAAACAAAAGGTATAAACAAAAATGACTTTCCAAGGAATTATTTTCTAATCATCCTTTCATACTGTATTTCTACACCTGGTGCCAATAAAGATTATAAATGAAGTAACTAAAATCTAATAAAAGTATATCATACAAGTCTGATCCTTCAGCTCCTCAGCAGCGAACACCATCTGGGCCCGGGTACTGGACCAGGTCATAGGCTACTGAGTCTTTGGTGGATGCAACGAGTCTGAGCACAGTTTATGGTACAACCTTAGTAGATTATCTCCACTAAGTGCTTTTTTGTCTTAAAAGACAAAGCGTCTTTGAGCTTATTAGTATGGAAGAGAGTTTATATACTGGGGCGCTAAGTTTATTTATTAATTTAAGTTAGAAACTAAACCGTTTTTATATGTGTCACGGGGAACACATCTTCAGACTTGGGTGGAAGACAGGAGTATTCAACACTAACTGTCTGCCATTATTCCCACACTCCTTTGACTTCATCTTGGTACTTTTGAGTGTTATCATGACCCAGGTAGTGAGTCTGCCTTTGTGCTGGACAAGGAGCTGTGGCAGGACTTCCTTTCATGATATCATGGGCGTTGTAGCGTCTTGCAAAACCTCCTGTTTAGAAGCTCCATTTGAGAACACAAGACCACATTGTTCCGCCGATGCACTATTGTAGGTACACCAGTTTTTGGTCTAGACTGGGGCTGCGAGGAGAGGGGCTTTGTTAGTCTGTGGTGTGAAGTGAATGTCGTGTTAGTCTGTGGTGTGGAGTGAATGTCGGAGTTCTGGGCGGCAGCACATCCACTAGATATGAACCCTGGTTTATTTAGTCATGTAGGACGAAATCAAACTACTGGGATGAAGAAACTGAAGAATTGTAAGAACATCTGATAGTCATATATAGGTATGGGAGATAACTAAGACCAAAATGGAAAAAAAATAGACAAACTTTTTGAATTTGGAGCTGGTGAATTTCACGATCTTGAAGTCCTTCTCTCAGAATACGACTACTAGAAAGTGGGGTTCGAAAAATATTATTTTATGGTAGTGATGAACGCTGTGAAAGCTCAGCCAATTTAAGGCCGCCAGCGACAATTAACTCACTACATGCAGAGTAAAAACAAAGATTTTGAAAATCTAACTCAAATTTCATCCAGTTGAAAATAGAACTAAACAAGAAATTTTGCGCTAATATGAGTATAATTGAGTAATAATAATTAAATCACAATAACTAGCATGGAACAATTAACAATAGCATTTCCATAACAGTGAATTAGAACTCGATCCAAAACTATCGTTAAGATAGTTTATACCACATTACAGACGTTAGCAACACAATGAAGGGCGAAGTCATTTAATATACGTAAATAATCCTCAATAAAAAGTCACATAACAAGATAAGAGGAATCGCCAAATGGACTGCACTATAGTGTAGTGCTTCTGGAAAACTAGATCAAATATTTAGAAGCAACATGCACTGTGCTGGAGGAGCAAAGCATTTTACCAGCGTTTTATACCAACGATGGCTTACTCGTAAGAATGAGAACACAGAGGAAGGTTAGCACACATATAATATGGAAACATGTAACTGTTTTGATAAATATGAAAGTTTTCCCAAGCATAATTCATAGCGACAGGAAAATACGATGACATACGATTTTAAGGGTTAAAAATTCAGTGAGTCGCTAACACAATAAAAACAGTTCAAAGACAGTTTAATACCGAGAGATAAATGACTGGTGTATTTTGAATATATATATATATATATATATATATATATATATATATATATATATATATATATATATATATATATATATATATATATATATATATGCTGATAACCACAAGGAAAAAGAAAACAAGAGGTTCCCAAGAGCTGTATAATTCAACTTCAGTGAGTACAGACTAAGGAGAAATATAACAAGGTATATATATATAAATATATATATATATATATATATATATATATATATATATATATAAATATATATATATATATATATATATATATGCTGATAACCACAAGGAAAAAAAGAAAACAAGAGTTCCTAAGTTATTGTATATATATATATATATATATATATATATATATATATATATATATATATATATATATATATATATATATATATATATATTATATAAATATATATACATATATATATATATATATATATATATATATATATATATATATATATATATATATATATATATATATATATATATATATAACGGTCGGAATTTACTGACTTGGGGTTTATTAAAGATTATAAGATGGTAATGGCAGTGGAAGGCCCTTGGAGAAAAATCCCTGAACCAGCACAAGAACACTTAAATCTACTAAACAAAATGAATTGTCTGTGACTGTGGAAGGCTATTGAAGGCCTGCGGACTGGGATGAATGAGACACACTGTAAATTCTAGACACTTATATTCCCTCCAACACTACAAACACAATCAAATAATGGTACACCAATATGAGCACCCCACCCTGAACTTAAACACTACTCTGGGAATAAAGTTATAGCTATGATATAGAAATTATTGGAAACTCAGGCAACAATAAATTTGAAGTATTAAGAAAATGTTGCTTGCACAGATGAAATAGGCCTTATGGGCTTCAACAAAATAATATCAGTCACTGAGGAATACAAAAATAAGAACAACACTCATACGAATAGCCTTATGGCACCAAGAAAATTTATATCAATTCCCCAACATGCACTCTCTTCCTAACCTAAATTTAACCACTACTGGGGAACAAAAAGGTTATACCTGGAGGATCGGAATTATGAAAAATTAGATGCATTAAAAAGAATCAAATCACAGTATCACTTCTGGTTCCACTTTAATGACAGAAACATTCAAAACAAATACTATCAGTACCATTAAAATATTAAACGTTACACGTCGTAAGATAATATCATTAACTCAGAGAAATGAAGGAACTACACCCAAAATATATCTACTTATTATTGATATGCTACGTCCACTCCATACTGTGAACCATGCTC
>NW_024722227.1:16709348-16824430 GCF_018991925.1 Homarus americanus | reverse complement strand
AACAAAATTATATCACCCCAACAGATGCACACCTGTAACCTAACTTAAACACTACTCTGGGGAACAAAGGTTATACCTGAGATCGGAATTATAAAGAAAATTAAATGCATTAAAGGAATTAAATCACAGTATCACTCTGGTTCCACTTAGTGACACAAACATTCAAAAACAATACTTTCAAAATCAATTAAGAACTATTACTACACACGTCAAGATAATATCAGTAGCTGAAAAATAGTACTAACTCACAACAAAAATATTGTCACTCTATTGAGATGTTACTGGGTCCACCAATACTGTGGAACCATGCTCCACCCAACTCAACATACACCGTAATAAGGGAGATAAAATGTTTCTCTAGGTATCCCCTAGACCTGGTCCTCAGTGTGTGACCATTAATTTACTCAGATAGCCTCAGTGTACTCTCAGTGCGTCCATGGGCGGGAAGAGAGAACGCCAACAGATGACCATGGCCAGTAGGTAATACTTCTGACCGAGGAAACGTGGTGTAGTGTTGTGCACCCACGTGGAAGAACTGATCACCCAATGCTGATGCTGGCCCCATATCGTTTAGTTGTCGGGAGCACTCGTTCACTAAGAGATCCTCCCGCTAACCAGTGACAAGCCTGCACTGATCCTTCCAAGGCGACAATCGCCAATCATCAATCCTCAATGCAGTCTCAAACGGCAGTCAATCTCGCAGTCATCACCGCAGTCAATTTCTCAGTCAATCAAATTCTCGCAGTCAAGTGGGTTCTGATGGAAACCCTGAAATTGACTCACTGTTAGCTCTAATAACTTTATCACTGCCCTATCTAACCCCTATCTGAGATCGAATGAGACTTACTTGTTATACTGCAAGAGCGCAGCACAAGGACTAGGCCACGTGACTATTTCTGTGACGGACGCCAGTGATGTCTTGTTGATCCGAATGCTTTCGCATTACTGAGAGCCAGCCAGCCTCGTGTCCTTCTCAAGGCGTCAGCTTAGGCCTACGCATATTTTCCGCCTAACTAATAACTCCTTGGGACATCCGAACATTATTCAGACTGATAAACGATCTATATAATTCCAAATTCAATAATAGTCCTTAACTTCATGAATCGTCATTATTAATTCGGCAAATTACATTTAATATCATATAGGCCTAGTTCCACAACCTCTCACTATAAAAGGGAGGCTCTTCCCTCAGACGACCTTGAAAGCTCAGTATCGCCAATGGCGTTGCGTTTGAAATTACACTGAAATTTCTAATATATATATATATATATATATATATATATATATATATATATATATATATATATATATATATATATATATATATATATATATATATATATATATATATATATATATATATATATATATATATATATATATATATATATATACAGCTTGATATCCATTATCCGAAATCCTTGGGACCAGAAGCATTTCGGATTTCGGAATTTTTCGGTTTTCAGAATGGTTATTTTTTATATATTTTTTTAATGTGTATTAGCCCACCCGGGCATAGATCACTGACCCACATCAGGGCCTGGGGCGAAAATAAAAATATATAATAATAATAATAATTCATAGGTCTACGTCATGTTTCTCACTTTTGGCCTTTTTTCATTCTTTGTATTTCTTTATTATTATTATTATTATTATTATTATTATTATTATTATTATTATTATTATTATTTTATTATTATTATTATTATTGTTATTGTTATTGTTATTATTATTATTATTATTATTATTATTATTATTATTATTATTATTATTATTATTATTATTATTATTATTATTATTATTATTATTATTATTATCATTATTTTATTATTACAGAAATCCTGTATTATTGTTATTTTATTTTATTTTTTTATTATTATTATTATTATTATTATTATTATTATTATTATTATTATTATTATTATCATTAATGTTAGCATATTATTTTATTTTTGGTGTATTTTTATTAAAATTTTTATTTTACTATGAATAATTATTATTATTATAATTATTACAATTACAATTTCTGCCCTCCAGGCCCTGTTGTGGGTCAGTGATCTATGCCCTGGTGGGCTAATCACGGTTTAAAAAAAAAAATAAATAAACACGAAAACTTTCGGTTTTCAGAGCTTTCGGTTTTCGGATTTTCGAAAAGGGTTAATTATATATATATATATATATATATATATATATATATATATATATATATATATATATATATATATATATATATATATATATATATATATATATATATATATATATATATATATATATATATATATATATATATATATATATATATATATTGTTACTAACCACGCCATCAATTGTCATGATCTACCTACCCAGCACTATTGAACCATGCCATCTATTGTCCTGATCTACCTGCAGCACCACGAGCAACGCCATCTAGGGACGAAACCCGAGTATGACTAGTCTTAGATTACCACTCCGTCGTCCTCTTGCTGTACGATAATGCCAATATGCTAGCATATGAAGGGACTTTATACATGAAACTAATTGTGAAGCAGAGGTGACTGGGAGGAAATTAAGTGCTTGAGGAGGTAACAAGGGAATATATATATGGTGGGTTCATGTCAGAGTGGCCATTTTGTTGAGTTGGGGATTTGGGAATATGTTTAAAGTCTGCCCAGATCCCAACGGGCAACAACAATTAAAAAGCAAATAAAAAAGCAAGACAATGGACTATGGGTGGAGCAAAGGATGGAGATTTTGTTGTGAATAAAGTACCGTAAATCCTTAACAAAACTTGAACACTTGGTGTAACCAGTCTACCTGCCTTAAACTGCGTCATCTGTATTATTATCACTACCTGCCCCACTTTCACGACAACGACCTGAGGACGAAACCAGTATGACTATTTGATTTACTGCTCATGGGTTTTACTTCTCCATATCTGTTTGTTCGTCACCTCCTCCAGAGTATTCTTCCGTCGGCTCCGGTTGTTGAAGTTCGGTTCACTCTGGGAATGACTACAGGGTCCTTCTCTGAAACTTCGGCGTGACTACCTACCGTCTTCTGTAATACTCAGCCTTGCTAGTCAGCCGTCTGAGCTCCGCGCTGTATTTGTAATCTTATATTACTCGCCTCCACCTTGCTTCAGTCTTGTATGTTGTAATATGTATATACTGTTGATGTTTAGGTTAAATGTATTTAGGGTGGAAATTATAGAAAGCTGAATATTTTGTTAAGAATTTTTGCTTTATTCAATAAAAATTACATCATTTTGTCTACTGCCTATAGTCAGATTGTCTTTGTTTTTGTTGTTTTTTGCTTGTTGGATCTGCATTGGTTTTAACTTTAATCTAAATCCCCAACTTGTAACAAATGGCGACGTTGATAGGACTCGCCCTTAAGTGATATTCTTCCCTTACTCCTTGTTGTTATTCTCTAGTCTTCTGAATTGCTTTGGTGGTTTTAAGTTTCCTTCATGTGTGTGCATATTTGTTCGTGCAGTGGAAAGTAGTGGATATTTCAGAAGTGTCATAAAGCTGCCTGTTATATTTGGCAGTCGTATAAATAGTCTATGGATGTGGGAAGAATCAATTGTTTAATGCATTTCCTCGCTCCAGGTAGGCTGTTCCTGGTCATAGTTTAGGGTGAGTGATATCTTGGGTATTTATAATTAAACCTCAATTGTGTTCTCATTATCTATTCAGGGTTGTATCAAGTAACTCGAGGGTTATTAATCCGGATCTTTATATAAAGCATACCTTCCTGTTTTACTCAGGGTTGTTATCGGATCTTTATATTAATGCCGTATCGCCCTTTTTACTCAAGGGTTTGTTAATCAGGATCTTTATATTGCGTAATACGCTTCCTGTTTCGAGTATCTAAGGGTTGTTAATCGGATCTTTTTATTAATGAGTGTCGCCTTCCTGTTTCAAGTATATTAGTGTTGTTAATTAGGATCTTTATATAATGGAAATCCGCCCTTCCTGTTTTTCAAGTATCTAGGGTTGTTAATCGGATCTTTATATTAATGTAATACGCCCTTCCTCTTTCAAGTCTCTTATCATTATCTGGATCTTATCGAAGAACAATATTCTTGATATATATTTCCTAGGTATACTTTCAAGTCTCTTATCCTTATCTAAGGATCTTCTCAGAAGAACAATATTCATAAGTGAATTTCCCTAGGTATAACTTGGTTAGTTTCGGGGACTTTCTGGTTATCCACTGCCGTGATATTTTCTAGGGTAATCCACTTATCTTATCTTTTGACCATTAGTTAATTTATCCTAGTTTTCTTAACAATGGCCACCTCAGGTTTTGATCTCCAGGATTTTATTGAAAATCCTTCCGTAGCTAAATTACGTGTTAATATCCTGAAGAAAGAATGGAAAGGAATAGCCGACTATTACAATATCCCATATTCACAGCAAATGACTAAGGAAATGTGAAAAAATCAGGTAATTGAAATGATGGTTCAACAAGAAGTTTTAAAAGAATCCGCTGTTGACGGATTAACGCTCATGTCCAAGAAACTTCAACCCCTATCCACCACCCCTCCTTACTCAGAAGTTGCTTCAGGTCTGGCTAGCCCTCAAGAAAAAACACAAAGAGTAGACGCCTTAGAACTAGAACGAGCTAGGTTCGAATTCCAAATCAAAATGAAAGAACTCGAGTTGGAACAGACCAAGTTGGAGCAGGAGGAAAAGTTGGAACAGGCCAAGTTGGAGCATGAGGAAAAGTTGGAACAGGCCAAGTTGGAGCATGAGGAAAAGTTGGAACAGGCCAAGTTGGAGCATGAGGAAAGGTCGGAACAGGCCAAGTTGAGGCAGGAGGTTAGACTGAAAGAACTACAGGTGAGAGAGACAGAAGTCACCTTAACATCGGAGTTTAAATCAAAAGAAGTGGCATTAAAAGAGAAACAAGCTGCTTTTAACCATGCTAATGCTTCTTCCCTTGTTCCCGGGTTTGATGAATCCGATATGGACGGGTCATTTAGGACTTTTGAGAAAATAGCCGGGAAGAATGAGTGGCCTAAGGACCAGTGGGTGTCGGTGTTAGTTTCTAAATTATGTGGTAAGGCTCGTAGAGTTTATAACTGTTTAGACCAGACTGATGACTATGATAACGTAAAAAAGAATATCCTCACCTCTTATGCTATCACGCCAGATGGATACCGGCAGAAGTTTCGTAAACTAACCAAACCATTTTCACACACCTTTGTTGAGTTTGCTCAAGAAAAGCTTAGGTTTTTTAAGAAGTGGTTAGAGGCTACAGAGACCTCCACATTTCAGGATTTGTTAAACTTGGTAGTCCTGGAGGAGTGGAAGAACAAGATACCATTTCACATCTTGAAGCATGTGGAGGAGCGTGGAGAGGTTAATTTAGGGCGTGCGGCTGGGCTGGCTGATGCGTACGCCTTGCTGGTGGAGCCTTGCTGGTGGAGTCACTGTGCCGTAGGGAACGTGGTACTTTCCGGCATGTTAGGTCCTCCTCTGATGATAACCCTGGGGACGTGAGTGGTGGGTCGAAAGGTCCCACACCTACCCCCCCTGATGCAACCAAGTTTTATTGTTCTTACTGTAAAAAACCAGGCCATACGATCCAGTCTTGTAAACACCCAAAGTGTCGAACTGCTAAAAGTAGTTCCCTGGATCCCAAATCCAAACCAATAGCAACCACCAATGTGGAAAGGCCCCATCAGGATCTCTTCTCTTCATTCACCTATGAGGGAAAAATTTCAATCATAGAGGGGTCTCGTTCTTTCCCTATTCGTATACTACGTGATACGGGCGCAGCACAATCTATCCTCCTGTTTAACGTCATTCCTGATATATCTACAGCATTTACTAATGAGAGTGTTCTAATTTCAGATCTCTCGCCCCATTCATCCTATCCCTTAGCTAAAGTGCACCTCCAATGTCCGTTGATTACTGGGGAAGTGCAAATAGCCATTAGGAAAGATCCAATGCCTCTGAGCGGCATTCATTTATTATTGGGTAATGACTTGGTAGGAGATCTAGTGGTTCCCAACATAAAGACAGTCGACTCTCCCTTACCTGTCAACTCCACGGCTGACCTTGAAGAAACTATTCCTCACCTTTTCCCATCTTGTGCTGTCACCCGGTCACAGAGTGTGCGAAATGGGCCCTCTTCATCTAAAACCACCTCCAATATCTTCCTACCCACAGAAAATCTGTACAATAAGACCATTAGTAAGGATGAGCTCATTAAAGTCCAACAATCTGATCCATCTTTGTTCATACAGGTGACGAAAGACCTCAGTGTGGACCATTGTACATCTTCGGCTTACCACCCACACTCCCAAGGTTGCTTGGAACGGTTCCATCAAAACTTTCAAATCAATGCTAATAAACTATCTCCCCTCAACTATATAGTCCATACTCCTGATCGCAGAAAAGATTCATAACTTGTATACATTAATCTCATGAAACTTTACCATTCCAGGCAGTCAGAGGAAGACATCCCAGAGGCTATAAGCCTACCTGTATTGCATACGGTTTTGTCAGGGCCGGAGCCGGAGACAGATGACATAGACCTATTGGAGAATTTAGACTTCCCTCTACCTAAAGAAAACCCTGCTAGCAGTCACATACTCAACAACTTGGATGAGTATTTTTCTGTTCTGAATCGATATCAAGGAAAAGATCTCACTAAGTTATTATCAACATTTCCTAAAGTCACGTCAGACCTCCCAGGTTTTTGCAATATACTTAAACATGATATTAAGCTAATCTCAGATGATGTACAACCCATTAGGCAATCAGCATATAGACTAAATCCACAAAAAAGAGAGATTATGAAAACGGAGGCAGATTTTTTTGTTAAAACATAACTTAGCCGAGCCTAGTACCTCCCCCTGGGCTTCACCTTGCCTTCTCATTCCAAAACCCGATAGCACTTTTCGTTTCTGTACCGATTATCGTAAAGTGAACCAGGTCACTGTCTCAGACTCCTACCCTTTACCTTTGATTGAAGATATAATAGACAGCATAGGCTGTGCAAAATTTATCAGTACGGTGGACATGTTGAAAGGATATATCAAGTGGGACTCCCGGATAGGGCAAAAATAAACTCAGCATTTATAACTCCATTTGGCCTTTTTCAATATTTGGTTATGGCGTTTGGCTTTTCTAATGCTCCGGCCACATTCCAGAGGGCAATCAATCACCTGATTCAGGTTCTAGGTGGGACGTTCGCCTACCTGGATGACCTGGTGGTGGTGTCGGACGGCTGGGACGAACATCTGGTGCGTTTGGAGATACTGTTCGCACGACTGCAAGAGGCTGGATTCACCATAAACCTTGCTAAATCTTCTTTTGGCCGGGCCTCAGTGACTTACCTGGGACATATCGTTGGGCATGGTATGGTGAGACCCAAGAACGCAAACGTTAAAGCCATCTTATCCTTCCCCACTCCAAGGACGAGGAAGGAACTCATGCGCTTCCTGGGGATGTGCGGCTACTACCGTCGGTTCTGCAGTAACTTCTCCAGCGTGCCCGGACCCCTCACAGACCTTACCAGTTCTGCGGTCCCTTACATCTGGAACCAGAGGTGCGACCAGTCTTTCCACCGCCTCAAAGCCTTCCTTGCCTCCAAGCCTGTAGTCCACCCCCCTGACTACACCTTGCCCTTCCATCTGCAAATCGACGCTAGCGGTGTCGGAGTGGGGGCTGTGCTCCTACAAACCGACCCAACCACTGATGTCCTTTACCCTGTGGCATACTACTCCGCCAAGTTGAAAAAACATCAGACCAACTACTCGACCATAGAGAAGAAGGCCCTGGCTCTGGTGTTGGCAATAAAGAAGTTTGAATGTTACCTCCAGTCATGCCCATAAACAACCTTAGTCTTCACCGACCATAACCCACTCACGTTCATCCAAACCAATAAGACCTCCAACCAGCGAATCCTCCGCTGGGCTCTCCTCACCCAGCCCTATAACCTACAAGTCCGGTACATAAAGGGGGTGGAAAATCTGATTGCGGACTCCTTATCCCGAGCTCCAGTGGAAATGCAGCAGCTACTCTCCAGACGCACTAGGTGATCACCTCCTTCGCGCCCGCGCTATGGAGGTCTTTGGAGGAGGGGTGTGTTACGAACCACGCCATCAATTGTCATGATCTACCTACCCAGCACTACGAACTACGCCATCTATTGTCCTGATCTACCTACCCAGCACCACGAGCAACGCCATCTAGGGACGAAACCCGAGTATGACTAGTCTTAGTTACCACTCCGGGGTTTCCCTTCTCCATATCCTGGTTGTTGCGTCACCTCCTCAAAGTCTTCCTCATCAGCTCCAATTCGATGAGAGTTCAGTTCACTCTGGGAAGTGACCACAGGATCACCAATCCTGGAAACCTACGGCACAGTGACTACCTACAGTCTTCTACAATACTCAGCCTTACTCATCAGCCATCTCAGCTCCGCACTTAAGTGTTTGTAATCTTATATTGCCTCCCCCTCTCCACCTTGCTTCAAATTATTTTATGTTGTATAAATATGTATATACTGTTAAGCCAATGTTGCGTATGTTTAGTTTAAGTATGGTTAAGGGTAAATTATTGAAAGCTGAATATTTTGTTAAGGGATTTATGGTACTTTATTATACACAACAAAAGCTCGCATCCTTTGTCTACCCTTTTATAGTCCGATTGTCTTTGTTTTTTTATTGTTGTTGCCTGTTGGGATGTGGGTAGACTTTTAACTATATTCTAAATCCCCAACTCGTAACAATATATATATATATATACCTCATCAGCTCCAATTCGATGAGAGTTCAGTTCACTCTGGGAAGTGACCACAGGATCACCAATCCTGGAAACCTACGGCACAGTGACTACCTACAGTCTTCTACAATACTCAGCCTTACTCATCAGCCATCTCAGCTCCGCACTTAAGTGTTTGTAATCTTATATTGCCTCCCCCTCTCCACCTTGCTTCAAATTATTTTATGTTGTATAAATATGTATATACTGTTAAGCCAATGTTGCGTATGTTTAGTTTAAGTATGGTTAAGGGTAAATTATTGAAAGCTGAATATTTTGTTAAGGGATTTATGGTACTTTATTATACACAACAAAAGCTCGCATCCTTTGTCTACCCTTTTATAGTCCGATTGTCTTTGTTTTTTTATTGTTGTTGCCTGTTGGGATGTGGGTAGACTTTTAACTATATTCTAAATCCCCAACTCGTAACAATATATATATATATATATATATATATATATATATATATATATATATATATATATATATATATATATATATATATATATATATATCATAGATATATATATCTTGATAAAATGGAAACAGCATAGCTTTCGAGGCTTGAATAAAGACGAAAGCTAAGGTGCTCCATTGTTTCCCTTTTCCCCGTGTGATTTTATCATATATATATATATATATATATATATATATATATATATATATATATATATATATATATATATATATATATATATATATATATATATATGCAAGTAAATCACTGTAGGTGCGCGTGATCTAGGTATATGCTGATAACCACAAGGAAAGAAGAAAACACGAAGTTCCCAAGCGCTTTCGTGTTATTCACATGGGTGAGTACAGACTAAAGAGAAATACAAACCAAGGTGTATATATTCAGAGGAGGGTGAGACCAGGTCCACAATGGTCAGGTATTAGGTAATGACCCTACTAATCTTTAAATAGCACACAACGGTTGGTGGTCAGGTCAGATGGTCAAGTGACCCGACCTTCTCACCTGGTTACAAATCTTCTTAATTACAAAATTGTCAAGCTTGTACATGCCGTTACTCAAATTCATGTTGAAAGCTTCGGTATGCTTAACAAGACTAGATTCTATGATGTTCCTACTATCAATTGAATTACATGGTAATATTGAGGAGGCATTATCCCAGTCAATGCAAGTCAATATCAGTCCCATTCATTGACAACTGGGACAACTTCTATGGCAGAAGGGACCTTTATGCTAGGGATGGGGTGCACCTGTCTAGGGATGGAGTAGCAACCCTGGCTGGGGCTCTAGAGGGGGCAGTTCAAAAGATATCGAAGTCTTTAAACTGCTAGGAGAACATATGAGCACGGGGGTGGAGGAGACTGCAGTGGGAGCGGGTAAACAAAGTGAAAGATTACAGGGAAATAGTGTTAGGAATGATGACAAAACTGAATTAGACAGGGAGTTTAAAACTAAACGCGGTAAGGGGAGGACTCAGAACACGACTAACTTAAATGTATACTACGCAAACAGTAGAAGTATGAGAAAAAAAATGGATGATATTAGGGCCTTGGTATGTACCGAAAAAATCGATATAATTGCATTCACTGAAACATGGATCAACCTAGACACATGTGAGTTACCAGTCGAATACCAAATTGCGGGTTACAAACTGTTCCATACCGATAGGCACACCAGGAAAGGAGGCGGAGTAGCAATCTATGTTAGGGATAATCTGAAGTGTGAAATATATAAGGAAATAAAAACTGAGCGGAATACAGAAACAATTTGGATAGAATTAATAGACGGTAGAGAAAAATTAATCACAGGAGTAATATATAGACCTCCCAATCTTGATAGAGTCAAAGTGCGACTTATCTGGGATGAAATGCGCAGGGCTTCCATACACAACAAAGTCTGTATAGTAGGCGACTTTAACCTTGGCCAAATAGATTGGACTGACCTTACAGGTAACTCAGAATCAGAGGATTTTCTCGAGACTATCCAGGACTGTTTTCTAAGTCAACATATAACTGAACCCACACGGGGTAATAATATACTCGATTTAGTTCTGTCAAACAGAGAAAACCTCATTAGCAGGGTCGAGGTAGGGAACGAATTTGCAAACAGCGATCACAAAGAAATTAGATTCCAGTTAGACTTTCAGGGCAGACGTAAGGAAAATTCCACTAAAGTACCAGATTTCAGAAGGGCGAACTTTGACAGTTTAAAGAGGCAGCTGAGAGAGGGGGTGTCGCGCTTGGCCGTGAACCTGTCAGATGACACCGACCTGATAACGAGATCTGAGATTGCCGAGTTCCACGACAATTTAAATAGTGAGTTACTTAATGCACAAAGGCAGAACATACCATACAAAAAACTCAGATCAGACAACAATGACCCTAAATGGATTAATAACTATTTAAGGAACATCATTGGCCAAAGGAAGGCTATAGGTAGAAGGATAAATCGTGGCGAAATTCACCTCCGGGACTATTATAGGGTATTGGCGAGTAGGGTTAAAACCGAGATAAGGAAAGCAAAGAGGAATAATGAGGTAAGGATAGCAAGGGAGGCGAAGACAAACCCCAAAGGATTCTACCAAATGTATCAAACTAAAACACGAGAAAAGATTGGACCAATACGGTCAGACACCGGCGAGCTCACTGATAACGACAGAGAAATGAGCAATAATTTGAATAAATATTTTTCAACAGTTTTCACCACCGAAAATTTAAACATGATACCGAGGCCGACTCTATTCAGAGATAGTGAAGAAAACAAATTAAGTGAGATAGTAGTGACTAGTAACGATGTTAGTAAGCAAATAGACAAACTAAAGCCTAATAAGTCACCTGGTCCCGATGAGATATTTGCCAGAGTATTAAAGGAATGTAAGGAAGAGCTTAGTATGCCCTTAGCAAAGTTGTTTAACATGTCCTTAAAAACAGGTGTAGTACCAGAATCCTGGAGGATAGCGAATGTAATACCGATTTTCAAGAAGGGGGATAGATCACTATCCTCTAACTACCGCCCAATCAGTCTAACATCAATAGTAGGCAAATTACTGGAAGCAATCATCTCAAACTCTATTCGAAATCACCTGGAGAAGCACAGATTGATCAATGATTCCCAGCATGGCTTCACAAGCGGACGCTCTTGCCTAACTAATCTATTAACATTCTTTTCATCAGTTTTCGAATTGGTGGACGAGGGGCACAATTATGATGTGGTATATCTCGACTTTAGCAAAGCCTTCGACAGAGTACCCCACGAAAGACTAATTAGAAAGGTAGAAACACATGGCATCAAAGATGACATCCTTAAATGGATTAGGGCGTGGTTACAGGACAGGAAACAGCGAGTGAGCATTAACGGCACTAAGTCCCATTGGAGCAACGTCACAAGTGGTGTTCCCCAAGGCTTAGTACTTGGACCATTATTATTTATTATATACATAAACGACATAGATATCGGCATAGACAGCAACATAAGTAAATTTGCTGATGACACTAAAATAGGACGTGTTATTAAATCTGACGAGGACTCGACAAAACTACAGGAAGATCTAAACAAATTTTTCGAATGGTCTGAAAAATGGCAGATGAAATTCAACGTAGACAAATGTAAAGTACTCAGTATAGGAGATGTAAACAGGGAAACCAGATACCAGATGAACAACGATGCCATAGAGAAATCCGACTGCGAGAGAGATTTAGGAATAATGATAAGTAGGAACCTTAAACCAAGTAAACAATGTGTTTTTGCTCGTAACAAGGCTAATAAAGTACTTGGGTTCATACAAAGGAGTGTTAGTTACAAGACTAGCGAGGTCATCCTAAAACTGTATCTTGCTCTTGTGAGACCACACCTGGACTACGCAGTTCAGTTCTGGTCACCGTATTTATGAATGGATATAGAATCCTTAGAAAGAATTCAGAGGAGAATGACAAGACTAATCCCGGGCATTAGGAACCTTGAATATAGAGACAGGCTAAAGCATCTTAATTTGCACTCCCTCGAGAGACGTAGAGCGAGGGGCGACCTGATAGAGGTGTATAAGTGGAAGGCAGGGCTAAACAAAGGGGACATTACAAAGGTACTCAAACTATCCAACCAGGAGCGAACTCGTAACAATGGTTTTAAATTAAATAAATTTAGATTTAGGCGTGAAATGGGTAAACACTGGTTTGGAAACAGAGTATTGGATGAATGGAACAAGTTACCAAATATCATCATTAACTCGAATACGCTGAATAGCTTCAAACATAGGTTGGATGCTTATATGAGCAATAGGGGTTGGGTGTAAACGGGACTGCCCAGTATGGGCCAATAGGCCCGCTGCAGTTTCCTCCATTCTTATGTTCTTATGTTCTTATGCTTGTTATCCCTCAAATGAACAAACAGAGCATTGGATTCCTGGCCTGTCCTAACACTGTATTTGTATTGTTTAATTCTAGTTGCAAGATCTTTACCTGTCTGGCCTAAGTAAAACATATTACATTCCTTGCAAGGAACTTTATATATGCAACCAATTGTGTTGTTGGGGGAGTTCTTGATTAACATTTGTTTAACAGTGCATGAGTTTTTAAATGCCACATTGACGTTCCAGGTTTTTAGTTGTGAAGGAATGTGTGAGAAATTTTTGTGAAATGGTAATATTAAGATATTCTTATGGTCATGGGTGGGCTTGGGATCAGTTCTATAAAAAGTTTTCTTAGTAATGTTTAGGCATTTGTCTATGAAAGATCTAGGGTATTTAAGGTTTGAGCCAATATTATATATATATATATATATATATATATATATATATATATATATATATATATATATATATATATATATATATATATATATATATATATATATATATATATATATATATATATATATATGCAAGTAAATCACTGTAGGTGCGCGTGATCCAGGTATATGCTGATAACCACTGGGAAGGAAGATAACATACAGTAGGGGAAAGAGAGACATGAAGGGCAAGGGAATAGAAAGTAGAGAGAGGGAAGTGTGTAATAATGGAAGGGTATTATAAGAGAGAAGGGTTGGATGGAGAGAGATGAAGGTAAAGTGGAGGAGGGAATGGAGAAACAAGGTTAAAAAAGGGAAAGGCAGTAGTAATAGGAGGCGGAGGAGGAATAGGAGTGTAAAGAAAGATAGGGAATGGAAGAGACAAATAATATATAAAATCAATAAGATATAAAAAGTAAATAGGATGGAAAAGGAGACCCGTAAGACATGGGATAAAGGGTGGAAGAGGAGGAGGAGCAAAATGAAAGGATAATAACAGTTAGAAGTGGAAGAGGGAGGGGAAGACAGCTGGATGGAGAGAAAAGACGACGTAGAATGTATGGGAAGGAAGAGGGGAAAAGGAGCAAATAAGAGGAAAGAAGAAAATGTGTTAGAAGCGGAAAGGGGAGAGAGGAAGAGAGAGAACGAGAAAGTAAGCCGGGATCAGGGTAACGGAGGAAGGGAGGGAGGGAAGGATGTAGGAAGGGAAGGAGGGAGGGGTGAAGGAAGGAGAGGGAAAGAGGGAGGGAAGGAAGGACGATGAAAGGACTGGGAGGGAGGAAGAGGAGAGGAAGGAGGGAGGAAGAGGAGAGGAAGGAGGGAGGGAGGGATGTGACGGGTCGTGAACTGCACCAAAGTTACCACCACTACCAACCCGGACTGATATTATAGCCAGGAATTTTCAAAATTTCATATATACTTCACAGATGGCTGTTCCTGCCGCTCTCTCCTGTAATGAAATTCTTAACATTTTACATGATCGTGCCTTTGCAAATTTTCGCATATATGCACGAGGTCCAGAACTCGCCAAATTATTGATATGCTCTCGTCGTGAATATTTAATACTTCCTCTGAACCTGAGAACTCTCCTCCCTCCGCCCCTTGTCTTGTAGCGCCATGACCCCGGCACACACCAGTTACTGTACCTTTCACGACCTACAGTATACACTGTATTTGTCGTCACTATCTGTACTGTATATACTGTGTTTCTTCTTGTATATTTTGGTCAATTACCTTAATGTTAGTTTAATGACACTGATGATATGAACAATGTAATAATAATAATAATAATAATAATAATAATAATAATAATAATAATAATAATAATAATAATACAGGTAATAATAATACAGGTAATAATAATAATAATAATAATAATAATAATAATGATGATAATGATAATAATAATAATAATAATAATGATGATAATGATAATAATGATAATAATAATACAGGTAATAATAATAATAATAATAATAATAATAATAATAATGATGATGATAATGATAATAATGATAATAATGATAATAATGATAATGATAATAATAATAATAATAATAATAATAATAATAATAATAATAATAATACAGGTAATAATAATAATAATAATAATAATAATAATAATGATGATGATAATGATAATAATGATAATAATGATAATAATGATAATGATAATAATAATAATAATAATAATAATAATAATAATAATAATAATAATAATAATAATAATAATAATGATAATTGTATGTATATTATGTATGTTGTATGTAAACCATGTATGTACTCTATATATACACATTATTTCTCTAGTCAGTAGCGTGTGTCAATGCCCCTGTTTCATGTCACCACACGCTTAGATAAATGTGCCTGGTGACATCTGGAAGCTGCTAGTATACCACTTACCACATGTCGCCCGAGAGGTCAGAGTGAGGTCAGTTGACCCTATAGGAGTGTAAAGACTACCTGCGCTTGTAAGCGCACCCCTGTATATTTCCGTTAATAAGAACCTGCAGAACTCTACAGGTGTTTATGTTCGCTCCTGTAGTTAGAACCAAGTACCCCGAACATCTCCAATAATAATATTAATATTAATAATAATAATAATAATAATAATAATTAATAATAAATAATGTTACTACTACTCCTACTATAACTAATGTACTACTACTAATAATAATGACAATAGTTGTAACAAGTAAAGTAAAAGAATTGAGTTGATAGGGAAGGTAGGTGTTGAGGGAGGGGGAAGAGAAGGTAGGTGATAGCTACCGGGCCTTTCATGACACACCGTGTTGAAGGCCACATTATATATATATATATATATATATATATATATATATATATATATATATATATATATATATATATATATATATATATATATATATATATATATATATATATACTTCACTTTTCCTGTTCTCTTTTCTTTTGTAAATAATCACTTAGTGTCGAACTATATATGTTTACTTGTAAATGCACTCACATGGAACATGGAACACTATTTTTATCCATATATAAAGATAAATTAATAATAATATTTATTTACATAAAGATCATTGATACTGAAATATTTATTCGTGAATTAAAACACTAATATGGCACAACATTTTGTTATTTATAAGAGCACAGCGACAGCCAGTAACTGTAGATGGTAAAGGCAACGTATAAGGCGTGTTCTACCTCTTGCCCAATTATGGTACAATGTTACCTGACACGCTAAGGCCGCCACAGCTCAAATATCAGATGAGTGTTACCATCCTTCCTCATCCCTTGGTGGATCTACTGGTTCTGTGGCAACACTTATTAAGTCAAGGACCATCATCAGGTTTTGCAGGTTCTGTTTAGCTACAATAACCTCTCTCTATCTCTCTCTCTCTCTCTCTCTCTGTCTCTCTCTCCCTCTCTCCCGTTTTCTATCTATCAATTTTTTTCTCTTCTCACGCATTTATTCACACGAACACACCGACATATAATAGCACTCACACACACACACACACACACACACACACACACACACACACACACACACACACACACACAAACACACACACACACACACACTCTCTCTCTCTCTCTCTCTAACACAAGCATACAGCCATTACCATACAAATACAAACACACAATAATAATAATAATATTCGAATCACACATCGTACGTATATTTCGTGTCATAAGCCAACGTCCTCATAAGGTTAAACCATCGTCCTCAGAAGGTTAAACCATCATTCTCAAGGGATTAAATTATCGTCCTCAAAGGATTAAATCATCGTCCTTAAAAGGTTAAGCCATCGTTCTCAAAGGATTAAATCATCGCCCTCAAAGAGTTAAACCATCCTCGAAGAGTTACGTCACCATCATCAAAGGCTTAAACCATCGTCCTCAAAGGATTAAACCATCGTCCTCAAAGGATTAAAATCACTTGGTGGCACCAGTTTCCTCTAGATCATTGGTCCTGAGTGAGGAAGGGATGAGAAGATGTCAATATTAGATACATCATCTCCTCGGTATTTCACTTAATTCTCCGATGGCTGCAAGATCCAATAAATAAAATGGTGATAGTGGTGGAGGAGTTGGTGGTGGTAGTGGTGTGGATTTTTTGTTTGTAGTCATAGTGATTGTGGTGGTGATAGTGATGTTTATTGGGGTATTGATGATGATGGTGGTGGTGGTTGTGGCAGTTATGGGAGTGGTGGTTGTGGTTATAGGGATGGTGGTAGTGGATTATGGGGTTGGTGATAGAGATGGGAGTTGTGGTGTGGTGGCAGTGGTATTAGTGGTGGTTATGGTGGTGTTAATGGTGTTAATGATAGTGTTGATGATAATGGTACTGCTTATGATACTGGTGTAGGTGGTGTTGGTAATGATGGTGGTGTTATTGGTGGTGGTTGTGTTGAAGATGATTGGTTGGTGACGGTGGTAGTGGTGTTGAAAATGGTAGCAGCCCTCACGGACCACAAAATAGCCCAGAATGCAACAGGGGAGGTGGATACCAGTGAAGTAAATAAGATTCGTAGGTCCATTACGACAGATCGACAGCACTGCCAAAATGATAAGTTGCAGCAACTGTTGCTGCAGGTACCAGAAAATTTGAAAAAAAAGTAGCTATAGCGCAGGAGGTGGGCGACTCGAACTGGTTAACTACGTTACCGATAAGGGCAAATGGTTTCAGTCTTAATAAACAAGAATTTACAGATGCAATTGCTCTAAGGTACGGTCGGCCAGTAGAAGGTTTGCCCTCCCAATGCGTGTGTGGCTCTTCCTATGATGGCGATCACGTCATGGTGTGCAAGAAAGAGGGCTTCATATGCATGAGGCATGACGAGGTAAGGGACCTCACTGCAAATATGTTGAAGGAAATCTGCCGGGATGTCATGGTAGAACCGACCCTCCTTCCATTGGATGGTGAGATCTTCCAACACAGGACTTCAAACATATCTAACGAAGCCCGTGTGGACGTCAGTGCTCGAGGATTCTGGACGCGGGGACAGCAAGCTTTCTTCAACATCAGGATTTTTGATCCCACGGCCGCATGTCACCGAGAGCTTCTGCCCCAATCCCGACAACTGCTGCAGATATTGACTATGAGGCTACAGTCACTGAATGCCGCATAGATCTGCGGCTCAACTAATTCAACACAGATAGGATAGCTACTTATGTATTAGGATATTTAATATTAAGGTAATAAAATAGTGGCGAAGGTGTGGCTATTGGGGGAGGCTGGAGGCCACGTTAAAAAAAAAAAAAAAGTAGTAGTAGAGATGTAGCGGTAGCATTGCCACCCAAGGTTTCTTCTAATCCCTTACAGCAAAAATTGTAAATATTCCGTGTGTTCACCGGCGATCACCAAGCGAGTGGTGACCTGGCGGCGCTGGGTCAGTGGAATAACGCGAAGCTCGGAGCCAAGGTCAGTGTCGATAGGCCTACTTTGACAGGGGTGGTCTCGAGACTCTCGCCCCTATGGGGCCGAGAGTGCTCCCATGCGGTCGCCTCCCCACCATAGTAGGACACTTCATGTAGGGTCTCAACGAACCAAGTGAGTATATATAACTGATATTACACCAGCGAGACCATATAAATAGTGGTTATTTGTGCCAAGGATATATAATCAAGTGCTTGGTGTGACAAATTCTTGTCCATAGTGTATCATTCTGACGTATGGATGGTCGCCCTTGGAGGGGGGGGGTAGCCTACACACCCACGCGCGCACGTATGCCCCTACTACCTGGACATAGCAGTCCAGCCTGTCACCTCTCCGCCCTTCCCTCATAAGAACCAGTATTATCTTGTGCCTGGGACTAAATCAGATGTTCGGAGGCGGACGTAACTGTCGCGCAAGGTGCTGTTCATTATGCCTGGTAACAATCATTGCTGCATTTGTGCTAACCCAAACCAAAACTGCACAAATTGTGTTTGTGCGAGAAACAACAGACCATGTGTGGATTGCAAGAAGCGAGACCAGTGGGTTCCCACGTGGCAGGGAGCCGACACAGGTGGCCACAGTGGATATCGCCGGGACCCAACTTCCCGATGATATCCGAAATAATAGCAGTGAGTCTACTCAACCCGAAAATGTAGTACTAATAAATGCTGCTCCCTTAGTAGCAGGTGTCCACGAGGAGAATGAGAGACATCCACCTCAGTGGAATGGCATGTCGATGGAAAATGCAGACATATGGGTCAAAGAAACCTACTCAGAAATTGTCAAGTGGTCGCCCACTAACTTATTTAAACCACCCAAGTGTGCGGCCACCAACGAAATGATTCGGGAGATGATTCGCTTCATGACTGATTACACTCAGGACCGCTTCCTCGCCCCTCTAGCTCTTCAAATACTGGCAATAATACCACATCTATTTTGTCAGAGGACACACACAAAGGCTAAGCACAAAGAAAATGTGGCAACAATGAAGAGAAGATTAGCAATGTGGCAGACTGGGGCCATAGATGATCTCCTATGTGAAGTGTCGCGATCCCACTACCCTTTATACCTGGGGAGTGAAACCTACCCCAAGTTATTAACAAATAAAGGAACAAATAGGGAACACGGCAATAATTATCCCCACAAAAACCTACTCAACTAAATGTACTTGAATAAGTATGAACAAGTTGAAATAAGTAAGTCACAAAAGGGAAGATAATTAATTAATTCAATTTATGTTCTAAAGGGAGTAATGACTAGCAAACATGAATTTAAGGGAATAAGTAATTGTATATTAAAATAAGAGTGGTGCCGGAAGGGTGAAAATATACCGTAAGGAGTTAGACCAAACGAATATTACTTAACATAACTATATTACACAGACATACAAAATATATATATACAACAATCCCTACAAAATAGTTATTTCCTACCGAACAGGAGATTCCTTACCACCAGGATCCCTTCCTAGGCCTAACTAAACGTGTCACTAATACCTTATACCACTAGGACATTGCAGAAGACTGGACAAAGCACTAGACAAGGGTCAAGGCTAGAGAAAGAATGGACACGTCTACCCTATGCCACGGTTTTTCGATACTGGGGAGGCGTGGGCAGTGGGCACGCCGAGGAGTGCGTCTCATATCACGTGATCCAGGACATTTGCTGGATAGTTTATATAATTAATTAATACTACTCTTGATTTGAACTTAACAGAGTAACACAATGATGCATATTAATAACATACATAAATATATAATTAACCTAAGTAACTAAGAACAATAATAATAAAATAAGTACAATTAATAAGTTAATAGCTTGTATGAAATGTAGGCATGAAATATGCCTCACGCTATGCGAGTTCTCGAGCGCTCAGGCACGTGACAGAAGCAAGACACTGTCAGGTGAAGGTTCCAAGTGTTCCCTGAAGAATGCAGTGATAGGTAGGGAAACACCGGGCAACACTGAAGTCCATTTATTCGGATAGGAGAAATACAAGTGGTGACTAGCGTGTGCCATGCACGGCCCACGAAGTCAGACTGAGACTGCCTTGCCATATGGCAGCCTCGGGGCAATGTTGCCACATAACACGTGTAGTGTTGCCACGTGATTACATATATAAATGCTACTCGGCACAGTAGCTTAGATACATAACCTACATCTCCCTCCCCACCTCACGCTCATAGTCTTTGTCTTGAGCGGACTACTTAGTCCTAAGTCGCTCCGAGCGTCGAGGTGCACTGTGGGGCGGATCCTCGTGGGGTGTAGGGGACTCGTCCTCGGTCAGGGGGCCATTAGCAGGGGGTGGGACTGGCCGGAGGAAGCGGCGGTTCCTCCACCAGACACGGCCGCTCGACATCCTGACCTTGTAGTCCCGCGACCAGCCGACGCCCATCACTATGCCCACCTTGTCCCAATGTGTCGTCGTCGGGTCCTCGACACTGACAAGGGCACCAATCTCCAGTGGCTGAAGAGTGAGGGCATGGTCGTCATACCGAGCCTTGGCGCCCTGGGCATGTGTAGCGGCGCAGCGGTCGCAGCTCTCGGCTCTGGTCTGCCAGTCCTTCCCAAATGCCTTGGCGTGTGCAGGAACGCAAGAGCGGAGAGGGTGACCATACAGGATCTGGGCAGGGGAGCGTCCTGTGTGGGTGGTAGTGGATGCGGGTTCTGGGCAGCTCTGTGCGGCAGTGCCAGGCGCGTCGCTCGTTGATTCACGCACCCTGCTGGCGGTGTACCGAGCAGCTGGGATCTGCTCGGGAAAGTCTCTGGGCACCACGCCTAACTCCTTGCAGTGCTCCCACGACAATAAGGGTGTAGCGAGAGTAGGCTGCACGTTGATCAATCCGTGACACGACCTGTCGTCGTAAGTGATCTCCTCTTGAAAGGATCCCACAGCGTCCGGCATCTGGGAACCGTCCGCATTGTAGTACTGCAGCTGTGGCAGTGGTCGCAGGTCGCGTTTGGTGAGGCCCAGTTTCTGGAGGTGCTTCAGGTCTATCACCGTAGTATCAGCGCCGATGTCCGGTATCACCTCGATGTGACCCGACACATCACCGTGTGTGATGGCGACGCGGATAGTAGGGGAAGGGGTAGCCCTGGGGCGTGTGGTCGAGTCCATCCTTCTCATGTGACTCAGCTGCTGCTTGGGGCTGCGTGGGCCATCTGAAGGGGGCTGTGTGCGAACCACCCCGAGGGAAGTGCGATGCTTTCCTCCTCGTCTTGGGCTTTTAGGCTTGGGTTGGCGGCAGCACTTGTCGTAGTGTCCATACCGACCGCAGGCCTGACACTTGTGACCTCGTGCAGGGCACCTGTCTATGTTAGACCAGTGGCCCTTACGGTCACATCCACGACACAGTGCATCGGCGGCCGGGCATGTTTTGGGGCCATGCTGCTTTCCACAGCTGCCACAGGAAGCACTAGGCGGGGCGTGGAAGAACGTGCGGCAGCCTTCACGTTGTTGGCCGCCTTCTTACCCTTCTTCCCTTCTTGTACTGAGAGATTGCTCTCACAGCAGGTGGGGCCCGTAAGGCAGAGGTGGCGGACTTGGTGGCCTCGTATGACAGACATTCAGTCACTACCACCTGGAGTGTGGAGGAAGCATCCAGGGGGATGAGTCGCTGCACCAACTCTTCTTGCCTGACACCTGCCAAGATCACGTGCTTGATCCAGACTTCCTCACATTCCCGGCTGCGCGCCTTGCAGACGTCGATCTCCTCCGACAAACTCTTCAAGCGTACAAAAAAGTCGTCAAAGGATTCATTCTCCGCCTGCTTGCAGCTGGTGAAGGCGCGGCGACGCAAAGCCTCGTTATTCCGACCCTTACAGTGCTCCTGCAAAAGGTCGAGCACATCCGTCACTGAAGGGGTAGAATCGGGAGGCACTTGCAACGTGTGCTCCAAAACTCTCTGGGTCTCCAGCGACAAACACATCCGCAGTTGGATGAGCTGTTTGTTTGGAGGCATGCTGTCAAGGTCCACCATCGTGGAGTAATCTGTCCAACGCCGCCTCTACTCACAAAAAAGGTGAAACGTAACGTCTGGTGAGAGGGCGGGTGGGGGTTCAACAGATAAGAACATAAGAACATAAGAATGGAGGAAACTGCAGCGGGCCTATTGGCCCATACTGGGCAGTCCCGTTTACAACCAACCCCTATTGCTCATATGAGCATCCAACCTATGTTTGAAGCAATTCAGCGTATTCGAGTTAATGATGATATTTGGTAACTTGTTCCATTCATCCAATACTCTGTTTCCAAACCAATGTTTACCTATTTCACGCCTAAATCTAAATTTGTCTAATTTAAAACCATTGTTACGAGTTCGCTCCTGGTTGGATAATTTGAGTACCTTTGTAATGTCCCCTTTGTTTAGCCCTGTCTTCCACTTATACACCTCTATCAGGTCGCCCCTCGCTCTACGTCTCTCGAGGGAGTGCAAATTAAGATGCTTTAACCTGTCTCTATACTCAAGGTTCCTAATGCCCGGGATTAGTCTTGTCATTCTCCTCTGAATTCTTTCCAAGGATTCTATATCCATTCTGTAATACGGTGACCAGAACTGAACTGCGTAATCCAGGTGTGGTCTCACAAGAGCAAGATACAGTTTTAGGATGACCTCGCTAGTCTTGTAACTAACACTCCTTTGTATGAACCCAAGTACTTTATTAGCCTTGTTACGAGCAAAAACACATTGTTTACTTGGCTTAAGGTTCCTACTTATCATTACTCCTAAATCTCTCTCGCAGTCGGATTTCTCTATGGCATCGTTGTTCATCTGGTATCTGGTTTCCCTGTTTACATCTCCTATACTGAGTACTTTACATTTGTCCACGTTGAATTTCATCTGCCATTTTTCAGACCATTCGAAAATTTTTTTAGATCTTCCTGTAGTTTTGCTGAGTCCTCGTCAGATTTAATAACACGTCCTATTTTAGTGTCATCAGCAAATTTACTTATGTTGCTGTCTATGCCGATATCTATGTCGTTTATGTATATAATAAATAATAATGGTCCAAGCACTGAGCCTTGGGGAACTCCACTTGTGACGTTGCTCCAATGGGACTTAGTGCCGTTATCGCTCACTTCGCTGTTTCCTCAGTCCTGTGTAAATCTTCAACACGCCCCTAATCCATTTAAGATGTCACCTTTTGATGCCATGAGCTTCTGTACCTTCTGTTCGTCTTTGTGGGGACTCTGTCAAGGCTTCATAAAGTCGAGACATACCACACTGCGTCTGTGCCCCCCGTCCACCGATTCGAAAACCGATGAAAAGAATGTTGATGGATTAGTTAGGCAAGAACGTCTTGTGAAGCCATGCTGGGAATCCTATTGATCAATCGGTGCTTCTCCAGGTGATTCTTGAATAGAGCTCTAAAATTATTGCTCCAGGTACCTACCTACTATTGATGTTAATCGGATTATGGTAGTTAGAGGATAGTGATCTATCCCCCTTCTTGAAAATCGGTATTACATTCGCTATCCTCCAGGATTCTGGTACTACACCTGTTTTTAAGGACATGTTAAACAACTTGCTAAGGGCATACTAAGCTCTTCCTTACATTCCTTTAATACTCTGGCAAATATCTCATCGGGACCAGGTGACTTATTAGGCTTTAGTTTGTCTATTTGCTTACTAACATCGTTACTAGTCACTACTATCTCACTTAATTTGTTTTCTTCACTATCTCTGAATAGAGTCGGTGCCTCGGGTATCATGTTTAGATTTTCGGTGGTGAAAACTGTTGAAAATATTTATTCAAATTATTGCTCATTTCTCCGTCGTTATCAGTGAGCTCGCCGGAGTCTGACCGTATTGGTCCAATCTTTTCTCGTGTTTTAGTTTGATACATTTGGTAGAATCCTTTGGGGTTTGTCTTCGCCTCCCTTGCTATCCTTACCTCATTATTCCTCTTTGCTTTCCTTATCTCGGTTTTAACTCTACTCGCCAATACCCTATAATAGTCCCGGAGGTGAATTTCGCCACGATTTATCCTTCTACCTATAGCCTTCCTTTGGCCAATGATGCTCTTTAAATAATTATTTATCCATTTAGGGTCATTGTTGTCTGATCTGAGTTTTTTCTATGGTATGTTCTGCCTTTGTGCATTAAGTAACTCACTATTTAAATTATCGTGGAACTCGGCAATCTCAGATCTCGTTATCAGGTCGGTGTCATCTGTCAGGTTCACGCGCCAAGCGCGACACCCTCTCACAGCTGAAGGCTCCCTTTAAACTGTCAAAGTTTGCCCTTCTGAAATCTGGTACTTTAGTGAATTTTTCCACGGCCTGCCCTGAAAATCTAACTGGAATCGAATTTCTTTTGTGATCGCTGGTTTGCAAGTCTGCTCCCTACCTAGACATTGCTAATGAGGTTTTCTGTTCGTCAGAACTAAATCCAGTATATTATTACCTCCTCCGTGTGGGTTCGGGTTATATAGTTGACTTAGGAAACAGTCCTGGATCGTCTCGAAAATCCTGATTCTGAGTTACCCGTGAAGGACAGTCCAATCTATTTGGCCAAGGTTAAAGTCGCCTTACTATACAGACTTTGTTGTGTATGGAAGCCCCAAGATTTCATCCCAGTAGATAAGTCGCTCATTGACGCCATCAAGATTGGGGGGCCTATATATTACCCTGTGATTAATTTTTTCTCCCCGACTGCTGCTTTTAATCTTCTATCCAAATTGTTTCTGTATTCCTCTCAGTTTTTATTTCCTTATTTATTTTACACTTCAGATTATCCCTAACATAGATTACACTGGCCTCTTTCCTGGTCTGCTCATCGGTATGGGAAACAGTTTGTAACCCGCAATTTGTGACATTTGACTGGTAATTCACATGTGTCTAGGTTGATCCACATGTTTCAGTGAATGCAATTATATCGATTTCTTCACATACCAAGGCCTTAATATCATCCATTTTGTTTCTCATAATTTCTACCGTTCACAGAGTATACATTTGCCAGTTTGTTCTGAGTCCTCTTTGTCAAGGCTTAGTTTTAAAAACTCCCCGTCTAATTTAGTTTTGTTTTCATCATTCCTAACACTATTTCCCCTGTAATCTTTCGCCTTGTTTACTCCGGCCCCACTGCAGTCTCCTCCACCCCCCCCGCGTCTTTAAGGTTCTCTTAGCAGTTTAAAGACTTCATATCTTTTGAACTCCCCCTCTAGGAGCCCCAGCCAGGGTTGCTACTCCATCCCCAGACAGAGGCACCCCATCCCTAGCATAAAGGTCCTTCTGCCATAGAAGGTCCCAGTTGTCAATGAATGGGACTGATATTGACTTCTTGCAATATCTGTCAAGACGGTCGTTACCAACCGCCCCTGGACAACCATTCACTGCCAACTCTCCTTCTATAGGCAGGACACCGTGATATGATAGGGATCCCTCCCCTAGTCCTAATATCGATCTATGGCCGCCGGAACTTATCAGTTCTCGCTTCCTACACTGCCAATATCATTGCCTCCTCTGTGACTGAGGCAGATAATGGGTTTGTTCCCATTACCAGACAAGATATTGTCCATCCTGTCAACTATATCCCCCACCCCAGCCCTGGCAAACACACCCTCATCCCATTTTTGTTTTTACCACAAAAAGGCCCCTGTCCATGTACCTTACCTGTGAGTCACCAACAATTAAAGTTTTATACCTTCCTTGTCATCCCTGCCCTGACTGCAGGCCTAACGCCCACCCCGCCTATCAAGGGACTGAACCGGGGTTGGTACACTTTGGGGCTGTTGTTGTCGCGGTTGTCGATCTCGAGTGCTTCTTCTTGACCACCAGCTTGGTCCTCCCACTACTCACTTTACTCTCCACCTCCTGCTTGATTTTTCTCGTCAGACACTGGTTTTTACCAGTCTAGCCTCTCTTTTAACTTCGGGCCAGCTCTTTCTTAATTTCAGGTTCTCCAACGTGTCTTCTCAATTTCTAACTTGGCCCTCGCCAATTCTTCAGTGGACCACTCAGTTTGGTCAACAAACCTCATACCCAAGACCGCACATGGTCACTGGCCATATCTGATAATTATCCTCTGAGTTAACTCCCTGCCGTGATCTTTCCCCAGTGAGGTCAGAACACAACTGAGGTGCTGCCTTGGGAGCTGTTGGAGTAAAGAGTACCTGGAGGATGCTGGTGGTGGAGGAGGGAGGGTACTGGCGTCTTGGTGCGCCGAGTGAGGAGGGTGGTTAGCGGGTCGCCATAGTGCATCAAAGCGCTTTTCCTCTTCGTGTCTCCTCCCCTGAAGTTCCATCTCTCATGCCTCTGGTCCCTGTGATCCATCCACCTCAGAATTGTGGCAATGTCCGTCACTGTAGGTGAAGAATGAGGGGCGGTGGGCTCAGAAGCTCCATCTGTGCCTGGTAGAGGAGAAGGTGGTGGGGAGTCGTTTCTCCATCTTGACTTTGTTCCTTTCTACCGCCCATCTTAGTATGCTTGAACTGCGCTGTTTAGTATATAAAGTGGCGCTTCATCAGCTCAAACCACATATATATGACATAAACAGCGCAGAAATAACGCATAGAGTCCACTGTTCTGTCCGTGAGTGAGTGCGCAAGGCGTGTGTGTCTGAGACAGCAGATGCGGTGGCCTTAGGCTGGAGCCGCCACGGAGGCAAGAACATCAGTGTCTCCAGGGATGTCACACGAGAAGGGTGTACGCCTGCGTGCTCTGTGGGTACCACAAAAAACAGGTCAATGCTGAACTCTCAGCTCTAGACACACTGATACACTGACTCTAACACTGCCACCATCACTAAAACGCATTGTGACGGAGCAATACTGCATGTCGCCGAACACAACGCAACACAATGCAACACACTAGTCGACGCTAGACATTGCCGGCAGATGTAACTGTCGGCATTTTTCACACACTTGTAAGTCCACAGATCCTACTCACTGCGCCATGAAGGTTCTAAGTGTTCCCTGAAGAATGCAGTTATGGGTAGGGAAACACCGGGTAACACTGAAGTCCATTTATTTGGATAGAGAAACACAAGTGATCGACAGCGCAGCCATGCACGGCCCACGGTCAGACTGAGACTGCCTTGCCATGGCAGCCTGGGGCAATGTTGCCACATAACGCAGTGTTGCCACGTGATTACATATATAAATGCTATTCGGCAAAGTAGCTTAGATACATAACCTACAGAGAGAGACTAAAAATTACGGGCACGAAAAGCAAAACAGCGATGACGTGCAGCAAGAAAATTTGGAAACAAAATGCGCAGGGAAAAGTGTTCTTAAGTAAAGATCTCTCACAGAGGAATCTCCGGTGGGGTGATGCCACCAAACAGAGAGACATTAAACTATTGAAAGAGAAACATCCCCCGCAAGCTTAAGACGAAGGCATCAGGTTCCAGGGTGACTATATCCCACTCAAATGCTGTCCCGGTTCTAGAAAATAAACAGGAGAGATGGTGGAAAAAAGGCACTGGGAAGACCTGGCAGGAGATCCGGCCCTTCAGGTCTGGATGCAAACGGTTGGAGAGTCATCCTCAGCACAAACAAGTTTGGCCCTGTGCTTATCTCTGCACTACCATTGCCGCTTTGCAAGAAAAGCTTGCATCCTCTTGCTGCCATCACCTTCCAGGGGTCTTGACGGCCTGCAACCTTATTCTGAAAAGAAACCAGGATGTAGACCTATAGGCGTGGGGAAGTGCTGAGGCTGGATCATCGGAAAATGCATAATGGAGGTGGTAAAGAATGATGTCAGGGCAGCAGCAGGGAACCTTACAAGTGTGTGCTGGCCACCAGGCTGGTGGGGAGGCTGCCATTCACACCATGAGATTGATATTTGAGCAGCGTGATTGTGAGGTCAGTTTCCCGGTGATGTTGTACGCATTCATGATACTAACGGTACGTACTGCACAAAATCAAGACTGCGTCCAAGCTATATGTATGCAGTACCGTATAGAATCCATCGACCCCCAAGAGCAGTAAATGGGGTCAAGGCTGTAAGAGGTGATAAATATCTACAGTCAACTGAGGAACAACACAGAGGGACCCTGTTGCAGCCTGGCAATGCAATTACCAATAAAGTGCCCCAACAAGAAATATAATTTAAGCAAATTGGGGTCGTTCAGCGGTATATACATGACTCCGGCAGAGCAGGAAAAGTGGAGGGCATCAAAAGTGGGACTCAGTGCAACACGGAGTTCACAACAGGGTACCACACCCAAACGCCAGCAAAGTCCTTCCTCATCGTGAAGCCGTACATTATGAACGGCATTGGAGGTTTTTGGCAGAAGTGAGGTCAAAATAACTAGCGCGACGGCCAAAGACATCTAGGCGCAGTAATTGGCACTACGGACTTCGCACTATACGAAGGAAAAGTGCGGAAGAGGTTAGTAAAACCAAACTGCCCATTGCTAACACAGAGCCACATGCCGCCTTTGCTGCATTCACCCATGGAGTCAAGCATCGTTGAACTACTCTGATGTACTATCCCTGATATCGACCCTCCTCCACCCTCTGGGAGAAGCTATCAGTGTCAAGTTCATTCCCAAATTAGTGAAAACACCCTGACCTAACCCCCAGCAGAAAGAGCACTTTGCACTTCCACCAAGACTGGGAGGGATGGGACTACCAAATCCAGAGGAGATTGCTGCCACTGAACATCAAATTCACTCTGTTACTTGGCAGCCTTCACGGACCACATAATAGCCCAGAATGCAACAGGGAAGTGGATACCAGTAAAGTAAATAAGATTCGTAGGTCCATTACGACAGATCGACAGCACTGCCAAAATGATAAGTTGCAGCAACTATTGCTGCAGGTACCAGAAAAATTTGAAAAAAAGTAGCTATAGCGCAGGAGGTGGGCGCTCTAACTGGTTAATCACAAGTTACTGATAAGGCAAATGTTTCCAGTTTCAATAAACAAGAATTTACATGCCAATGTTTCTAAGGTACGGTCGGCCAGCAGAAGGTTTGCCCTCCCAATGCGTGTGTGGCTCTTCCTATGACGTCGATCACGCCATGGTGTGTGCAAGTAGGGGCTTATATGCATGAGAGGCATGACTAGCAAATATGTTGAAGGAAATCTGCCGCGATGTCACAGTAGAACCGACCCTCCTTCCTTTGGACAAGAGACTTCCTAAACATAGGACTTCAAACACATCTAACGAAGCCTGTGTTGATGTCAAAGCTCGAGATTCTGAACAAGGGGACAGCCAGCTTTTTGACATCAGGATTTTTTATCCATGGCCACAAAATCTCTAACCTAGCTCTCGATGCTGCACACAGGAAGAAGAAGAACGACAAGATAAGTGGGCATATGGGGAGAATTCAACGCTTATCAAGGCAGCTTCACCTCTGGTGTTTACAACCCTGGGTGGGATGGGACCAAGTGCAAGATGCTTCACGCCAGACTTGCTAAGGTGCTATCCAAACAGAAGCAGCAGCCCAGAAGTTATATACAGCCTGGATGAGATGTCGACTGTCTTTTCTTCGACCAAGTTTCGGCCGCCTTAGGGGAACGAGGAGCTTCGCCCCAAAGCTGACAATAGTTGGGGAGATATTAATGGCGAGGCACAGTCACTGAATGCCCATAGATTCATGTCAACTTAACTCAACACAGCTAGAATAGCTACTTATGTATTAGGATATTTAATTTTAAGGTAATAAAATGGTGGCGAAGGTGTGGCTATTAGGGAGGATAAAAAAAAGAAAGTAGTAGCAGTAGTAGTGATAGGAATTGTGCTGGTGATGATGGTGGAAGTAGAGGTAGTGATAATTATAGTGGTAGTTATAGTAATGTAAGTAGTAGTGTGGGTGGTAGAGATAGTGGTGGTGGTGGTGGTTGTAGTAGTGTGGGTGGTAGTGGTAGTGGTGAGGTGGTGGTGGTTGTAGTAGTGTGTGATAGAGATAGTGGTGATGGTGGTGGTTGTAGTAGTGTGGGTGATAGAGATTGTGGTGGTGGTTGTATTAGTGTGGGTGCTAGAGATAGTGGTGGTGGTGGTGGTTGTAGTAGTGTGGGTGATAGAGATTGTGGTGTGTTGTATTAGTGTGGGTGGTAGAGATAGTGGTAGTGGTTGTAGTAGTGTGGCTGGTAGAGATAGTGGTGGTGGGGTGATGGTGGTGGGTGGTGGTTGTAGTAGTGTGGGTGGTAGTAGTGGGAGATGGTGGTGGTTGTAGTAGTGTGGTGGTAGAGGTAGTGTGGTGGTGGAAGAGGTAGTGATAGTGGTTGTAGTAGTGTGGGTGGTGGTTTAGGGTAGGTAGTGGTGGTGGTGGGGGTGGTTAGTATAGTGGTAGATGTAGTGGGGGACTGTAGTAGTGTGGGTGTTAGTATAGGGTGGTTGTAGTAGTGGGTAGAGTGTAGTGGGGTGGTCGTAATAGTGTGGGTGGTGAAGTGGGGTGGTCGTAGTGTGGGTAGAGGTGGTGGTAGAGGTAGTGATAGTAGTTGTATAGTGGGTAGTGTGGATGGTGTGTGGTCGCAGTAGTGTGATGGTAGATAGTGGTGGTCGTAATAGTGTGGGTGGTAGAGGTAGTGGGGGTGGTCGTAGTAGTGTGGGTGGTAGAGGTAGTGGTGGTGGTTGTAGTAGTGTGGGTGGTAGAGGTAGTGGTGATGGTGGTGGTGGTGGAAGGTTAATCAAGTTATGAGATAGGGACCTTCAGTCAGCCAGTTTAGCCCCCCCCCCCTGGTGTAGGCTATATAAGAGCCGCCATAAGGTGTTAGGCTTCTTAACCGAGGATGAGGCAGCCATGAAGGACTTACTAGGTGCGTCATCCATCATCAGGGTATTTGTGGATGTTCTTTATGTTACTGTGACGTGTCGGTGCTCAGTGTCCATCGAGTATTACCAAGTTTAACTGAACTGGAAATTTGGATCATTAATTTTTTGGATTTATGGCTGTTTAATTTGTGTACTTATGGTTGTGTTATATTTGTTGATGGAAGCGTCTTAACTTATCATCTGATGTGTAATCTAGATTCTTTTAGGAACGCTACGAGGAAGAATAATATATAGGAAAAATTCCGTTCAGCTCGGACGACCTCTGGCAAGTTCGATAGTAACAACGAGTCTGAACTTTGACCTCGGGACCCCAGAGAAGCACGAAGAGTGGTCATGATGGTGGCTACCAATTTAAAAATCTGTTTACCTAAATAGGTGTGACTTGTTGGGTTAAAACAAACCATCACCACAGCACACCTGACAAACGCTCTGGTCTAGGGATAAAACCCATTTGCTTTTCATATAAATCAGTTTCTGTTGTATGATAACAAATTCATTATTTACCTTTGGCAATATCAAAGTTATTGGCGTGCCTGAGGATAAATCCATTGGGATATAACACAAAATAATTTTGTTTTGTTCACTTTTCCTGCCAGGGTTGTCGCTTTTATGTTTTATCAGTTTTGCTTCCCCCCCAAAAAGTATGGGTTTGGCAGTATTAACAACACAGATCGAAGTAATCGGGAACATAAAATTCGATTTGTGGTTATGTTGGCACCCCTGTCACCTATGTTTGTGGTTACGTTGGCACCCTGTCACCTGTTTATGGTTATGTTGGCACCTGTCACCTGTTTGTGGTATGTTGGCACCCCTGTCACCTGCTGTTTAGGTTATGTTAAATCCTGTCACCTGTTTGTGGTATGTTAGCACCCCTGTCACCTGTTTGTGGTTATGTTGGCACCCTGTCACCTGTTTGTGGTTATGTTGGCACCCTGTCACCTGTTTGTGGTATGTTGGCACCCCTGACACCTGTTTAGGTTGTGTTGGCACCCCTATCACCTGATTGGTTATGTTGGCACCCCTGACACCTGTTTGTGGTTATGTTGGCACCCCTGTCACCTGTTTGTGGATATGTTGGCACCCCTGTCACCTATTTGTTGTTATATTGGCACCCTGTCACCTATTTGTGGTATATTGCACCCCTAACACCTGTTTGTATATAGCACCCCTGTCACCTGTTTGTGGGATATGCTGGCACCCCCTAACACCTATTTGTGCTATGTTAGCACCCCTGTCACCTGTCAGGTTATGCTTAGCACCCCTGACACCTGTTTGTATATGTTGGCACCCTGACACCTGTTTGTGTTATATACTAGCACCCCTGTCACCTGTTTGTGGTTATACTGCACCCTGTCACCTGTTTGTGGTTATTTGCACCCCTGTCACCTGTTTATGGTTATGTTGGCACCCCCTGTCACCTGTTTGTGGTTACAGTTGGCACCCCTACCACCTATTTGTGTTAGTGTTGGCCCCCTGTCACCTTGTGGTATGTTGGTCCCCCTGTCACCTATTTGTGGTATGTCAGTAACCTCCATGTCACCTATATTTGTGTTATGTTAGCACCCCTGTCACCTGTTTGTGTTACGTTGCAACCCTGTCACCTGTTTGTGGTTATGTTGGCACCCCAACACCTGCTTCATGGCATGTTGCACCCCTTAGACACCTGTTTGTGGTTATGCTCAGGCACCCTGACACCTGCTTAACACACACCCACACCTGTTAGTTATGTTAGCACCCCAACACCTACTTGTGCCACCCCACACCCCATATGTTAAACACCTACAACTGTTTGTGGCTATGTTAACACCCCCCACCTACTTGTAAGCTATATTGCACCCCCTGTCACCTGCTTCATGTTAATTGCTCACCCCTAACACCTATTCTGTAGTTGCTTCACCCCTAACACCTATTTGTGCTTACACTGCTCACCCCTAACACCTATTTATATTATACTCACCTCCTGTCACCTATTTGTGGTATATTGCACCCCCTGTCACCTATTTGTATAATGCACACCCTGTCACCATTTGTATTCATGTTACACCCCTGTCACCTGTTTGTGTTATGTTACGCACCCCTTGTCACCTGTTTGTGGTATGTTGGCACCCCTTGTCACCTGTTTGTGGTATGTTGGCACCCTGTCACCTGTTTGTGGTTATGTTGGCACCCATGCCACCTGCTTGTGGTTATGTTGGCACCCCTGACACCTGTTATGTTGACACCCCTGACACTTGTTATGTTGACACCCCTGACACCTGTTATGCTGACACATCTGAAACCTGTTTTGTTGACACCCCTGTCACCCGTTATGTTGACACCCCTGACACCTGTTATGTTGACACCCCTGACACCTGTTATGTTGGACACCCTGACACTCTGAAGATGTTGACACCCCCAACACCTGCTTGTTGCCAAGCACCCCCTGGACACCTAACTGTCACCCATGACACCTGTTATGTTGACACCCCTGACACCTGTATTATGACACACCACACCGTTATGTTGGCACCCCTGAAAAACCTGTTTGTTGTCACACTGACACCAACACCCCTGACACCTGTAATGTTGGCACCCCTGACACCTGTTATGTTGATACCCCCTGACACCTGTTATGCTGACACCCCCTGACACCAGCTGGACAACCCTGACACCTGTTATGTTAACACACCTGACACTATGTTATGTTGGCACCCCTGACACCTGTTATGTTGACACCCTGACACCTGGTTATGTTGGCACCCCCTGACACCTGTACTGTTGGCACCCCTGACACCTGTTATAAAGTTAATAATTCTCACTCGCAATGTTGGCACCCTGACACTAAGCTGTGTTGGCAATCCCCTGACACCTGAAATGCTTGCACCCCACCTGTTATGCTACACTACTACACCTTGTCACCCCCATGACGCCTTTATGTTGCACAATTCACACCTGTTGTTGGCACCCCCCTGACACCTTTTATAGCTATAACCCTGATAAATGTTGTTGGCACCCCTGACATTATTGTAATGTTGGCACCCCCTGACACCTGTACTTACAAACCCCCGAAACCGTAATGGCACCCCCTGACACCTCTTATGCTGACAACCCGACACCGTTATGTTGACACCCCCTGACACCTGTTATGTTGACACCCCTACACCCATAGACACACCCCTGACACCTGTTGGTGTTGATACCCCTGACACCTGTTAAACTGACACCCCTGCACCTCACAAGTGCTGACACACCCTGACACCTGTAATGTTGGGCACCCCTGACACCTGCTGCGTTGACACCCCTGACACCTGTTATGCTGACACCCCTGACACCTGTTTGTGTTGACACACCTGACACCTTTCTTGTTGACACTCCCCAACCCATTATGTTTTCACTCTGATACTTGTTTATGTTGACACACCTAACACAAGTTATGTTGGCACTCCTGGCACCTGTTATGTTGACACCCCTGACACCTGTTATGTGGACACCCCAAAACCTGAAATGTTGATACCCCTGACACCTGTTAGAGCTGACACCCCCTGACACTCAAGGTTATGTTGGCACCCCTAAACTTGTAACATGTTAATACCCCTGACAACTGTTTGTTGGCACCCCTGACACCTCTAATGTTGGCTCCCATGACACCTGTTATGTTGACACCCCTGGCACCTGTTATGTTATCACCCCCTTCACCTGTTAAGTTGACACGCCTGACACCTTGTTATGTTGGCACCCCTGACACCTGTAATGTTGGCACCCCTGAAACCTGTAATGTTGATACCCCTGACACCTGTTATGTTGACACCCCTAACACATGTTATGTTGATATCCCTGACACCTGTTATGTTGACACACCTGACACCTGTTATGTTGGCACCCGACACCTGTAATGTTGACACCCCTAACACATGGTATGTTGGCACTCCTGGCACCTGTTTGGTGGCACCCCTGACACCTGTTACACTGACACCTGTTATGTTGGCACCCCTGGCACCTGTTATGTTGGCACCCTGACAACCTGTAATGTTAGCACCTGACACCTGTTATGTTGACACCCCTGACACCTGTTTGTTGCTTTGACACCTCTAATGTTGGCACCCATGACACCTGTTATGTTGACACCCCTGGCACCTGTTATGTTAACACCCCTGTCACCTGTTATGTTGACATCCCTGACACCTGTTATGTTGACACCCCTGGCACCTGTCATGTTGACACCCCTGACACCTGTTATGTTGACACCCCTGACACCTGTAATGTTGGCACGCATGACACCTGTTTTGTTGGCACCCCTGGCACCTGTTATGTTGACACCCCTAACACCTGTTATGTTGACGCCCCTGACACCTGTTTTGTTGACACACCTGACACCTGTTTTGTTGGCACCCCTGAAACCTGTTATGTTGACACCCCTGACACCTGTTATGTTGACACCCTGATACCGGTATTTTTGGCACCCCTGACACCTGTTATTTGACACCCTTGACACCTGTTATGTTGACACCCCTGACACCTGTTATGTTGACACCGCTGACACCTGTTTTGTTGGCACCCCTGAAACCTGTTATGTTGACACCCCTGACAGCCTGTTTGTTGGCACCCTGACACCTGTGTAATGTTAAGGCACCCACACTCCAGTTATGTTGACACCCTGACACCTATTATGTTGACACACCTGACACCTGTTAGGTTGGAACTGAAACCTTATGTTGACACACTCTTGACATTCCGTTATGTTGGCACCCCCGGCACCTGTTATGTTGACACCCTTGCACCTGTTATGTTGACACCCCCTACTCCTTGTTATGTTGGCACCCCTGACACCTGTAATGTTGGTACCCCTGACACCTGTTATGTTGATACCCCTGACACCTGTTAAGTTGACACCCCTGACACCTGTTATGTTGACATCCCTGTCACCTGTTATGATGACACATCTGACACCTGTTATGTTGGCACCCCTGACACCTGTTATGTTGACACCCCTAACACATCTTATGATGGCACTCCTGGCACCTGTTATGTTGGCACCCCTGACACCTGTTATGTTGGCACCCCTGACACCTGTAATGTTGGCACCCCTGAAACCTGTTATGTTGATACCCCTGAAACCTGTTATGTTGACACCCCTAACACGTGTTATGTTGACATCCCTGACAACTGTTATGTTTACACACCTGACACCTGTTATGTTGGCACCTGACACCTGTTATGTTGACACCCAAAACACATCTTATTTTGACATCCCTGACACCTGTTATGATGACACCCCTGACACATGTTATGTTGGCACTCCGGGCACCTGTTCTGTTGACACCCCTGACACCTGTTATGTTGGCATCCCTGACACCTGTAATGTTGGCACCCCTGACACCTGTCATGTTGACACCCCTGTCACCTGTTATGTTGACATCCCCTGACACTCTGTTTGTTGGCACCCCTGGCACCTGTTGGTGCTGACACCCCTGACAACTGTTATGTTGACACCTCTGACACACCTGTTTGTTGCACCCTGACACCCTAACAATGTTGGCCCCATGACACCTGTTACAAGTTGACACCCCTGGCACCTGTTATGTGTTACACTCTGGCTGACCTGTTAAGTTGACATCCCTGACACCTGTTATGTTGACACCCTGGCACCCGTTATGTTGACAATTCCCTGACACCTGTTATGTTGACACCCTGACACCTGTAATGTTGGCACGCATGACACCTGTTATGTTGGCACCCCTGAAACCTGTTTTGTTGACACCCCTGACACCTGTTATGTTGACACACCTGATACCTGTTATGTTGGCACCCCTGACACCTGTTATGTTGACACCCCCTGACACTTGTTATGTTGGACACACCTGACACCTGTTTTGTTGGCACCCTGACACCAGTTATGTTGACACACCTGATAATTGCTATAAGCTGGGCACCCCTGACACCTGTTGTGTTGACAATTCCCCTAACACATGTTATGTTGGCACTGGCACCTGTTTGTTGGCCCCCTGACACCTGTAATGTGGCACCCATGACACCTGTTATGTTGACACCCCAACACATGCTGTTGGCACTGGCACCTGTTATGTTGACACCTGACACCTGCTGGGTGTTGCTGGGACACCTGATTAACCTGTTTTGTTGACACACCTGATACCTGTTATGTTGGCACCCCTGACACCTGTTATGTTGACACCCTGACACTTGTTATGTTTACACACCTGACACCCGTTATGTTGGCACCCGACACCTGTTATGTTGACACCCCTAACACATGTTAATTTTGACATCCCTACCACCTGTTGGTGATGACACCCCTGACACATGCTATGTTGGCACTCCGACACCTGTTCTGTTGGACACCCCTGACACCTGTTTTGCTGGACACCCCTGACACCTGTTATGTTGGCACCCCCTGGCACCTGCTGTTGGTGTTGGCAACTCTGACACTCCGTAATGTTGGCACCCCTGACACCTGTTGGTGTTGACACACCTGATACCTGGTGTTATGTTGGCACCCCTGACCTGTTATGTTGACACCCTAACATGTTATGTTGGCACTCCTGAAACGGTTATGTTGACACCCCCCTGACACCTGTTATGTTGGACACAATTTGACGCTTCCGTTTTAGAGCTAAGGCACCCCTGAAACCTGTTGTTGACACACCCCTGACACCTGTTATGTTGGCACCCCTGGCACCTGTTATGTTGGACACACCCTGGACACCTATTTCTCTGTTGGCACCCCTGACACACTCAGGTAATGTTGGGCAACTCCATGACACCTGTTATGTTGACACCCCTGACACCCATCATGCTGACACACCTGACACCTGTTATGTTGGCACCCTGAACCTGTTATGCTGACACTCCCTGACAATTGTTATGTTGGCACCCCCTGGCACCTGTTATGTTGGATACCCCTGAAATCTGTTATGTTGACACCCCCTACTCCTTGTTATGTTGGCACCCCTGACACCTGTAATGTTGGTACCCCTGACACCTGTTATGTTGATACCCCTGACACCTGTTAAGTTGACACCCCTGACACCTGTTATGTTGACATCCCTGTCACCTGTTATGATGACACATCTGACACCTGTTATGTTGGCACCCCTGACACCTGTTATGTTGACACCCCTAACACATCTTATGATGGCACTCCTGGCACCTGTTATGTTGGCACCCCTGACACCTGTTGTGTTGGCACCCCTGACACCTGTAATGTTGGCACCCCTGAAACCTGTTTTATTGATACCCCTGACACCTCTTATGTTGACACCCCTAACACATGTTATGTTGACATCCCTGACAACTGTTATGTTTACACACCTGACACCTGTTATGTTGGCACCCGACACCTGTTAAGTTGACACCCCTAACACATGTTGTTTTGACATCCCTGACACCTGTTATGATGACACCCCTGACACATGTTATGTTGGCACTCCGGGCACCTGTTCTGTTGACACCCCTGACACCTGTTATGTTGGCATCCCTGACACCTGTAATGTTGGCACCCCTGACACCTGTTATGTTGACACTCCTGTCACCTGTTATGTTGACATTCCTGACACCTGTTTGTTGACACCCCTGGCACCTGTTATGCTGACACCCCTGACAACTGTTTGTTGGCACCCCTGACACCTCTAATGTTGGCTCCCATGACACCTGTTATGTTGACACCCCTGGCACCTGTTATGTTATCACCCCCTTCACCTGTTAAGTTGACACGCCTGACACCTTGTTATGTTGGCACCCCTGACACCTGTAATGTTGGCACCCCTGAAACCTGTAATGTTGATACCCCTGACACCTGTTATGTTGACACCCCTAACACATGTTATGTTGATATCCCTGACACCTGTTATGTTGACACACCTGACACCTGTTATGTTGGCACCCGACACCTGTAATGTTGACACCCCTAACACATGGTATGTTGGCACTCCTGGCACCTGTTTGGTGGCACCCCCTGACACCATCAAGTGTGACACCCCTGACACCTGTTATGTTGGCACCTGGCACCTGTTATGTTGGCACCCCTGGCTAACCTTGTAATGTTGGCACCCCCTGACACCTGTTATATTGACACCCTGACACCTGCTTCTTGTTGGCACCCCTGACACCCCTAATGTTGGCAATCTATGACACCTGTTATGTTGACACCCCCTGCATCTCCGTTATGTTAACACCCCTGTCACCTGTTATGTTGACATCCCTGGACACCTGTTATGTTGACACTCTGGCACCCGTCATGTTGACACCCCCTGACACCTGTTAAGTGTTGACACCCCTGACACCTGTAATGTTGGCACGCATGACACCTGTTATGTTGGCACTCCTGACACCTGTTATAAGCTGACACACTTGACACCTGTTATGTTGGCACCCCTGAAACCTGTTTTGTTGACACCCTGACACCTGTTAAGTGTTGGCACACCTGGCACCTGTGTTGGCACCCCCTGATAACCTGTAATGTTGCACCCCTGACACCTGTTATGTTGGACACCCCTGACACCTGCTTGTTTGTTAAGCACCCCTGACACCTCTAATGTTGGCACCTTAAGACACCTGTTATGTTGACACACACCCCTGGCACCTGGTTATGTTAACACCCCTGTCACCTGTTGGTGCTGACATCCCTGACACCCGTTAAGTTGACACCGGCACCTGTCATGTTGGGACACCCCTGACACCCAAGTTGCGTTGACACCCCTGACACCTGTAATGTTGGCACGCATGACACCTGTTATGTTGGCACTCCTGACACCTGTTATGTTGACACACCTGACACCTGTTATGTTGGGCACCTCTAACCTGTTTTGTTGACACACCCCTGACACCTGTTATGTTGGCACCCCTGGCACCTGTTATGTTGGCACCCCTGACACCTTTTAATGCTGGCACCCCCTGACACCTTCCGTTATGTGTTGACACACCTGGATACCTGTTATGCTGGCACCCCCTGACACCTGTTATGTTGACACCCCTGACACCTGTTATAAGCGTATACACACCTGACACCTGTTATGTTGGCACCTGACACCTTGTTATGTTGACACCCCCTAACACATGTTATTTTGACATCCTGACACCTGTTGGTGATGACACACCCTGGACACATGTTATGTTGGCACCCCTGGCACCCGTTCTAGCTGACACCCCTGACACCTGCTTTTGCTGACACCCCCTGACACCTGTTGGTGCTGGCAATGCCTGGCACCTGTTATGTTGGCGCCCTGACACTCCTGTAATGTTAAGTAACCCCTGACACCTGTTATGTTGACACACCTGATACCTGTTATGTTAGCACCCTGGGACCTGTTGTGTTGACACCCCTAACACACATGTTGGGCGTTGGCACTCCTGGCACCTGCTTGTTGGGCTCCGCCTGACACCTGTGACGTTGGCACGCGATGACACCTGTTATGTTGGCACTCCTGACACCTGTTATGTTGACACTTGGGACACTCCTGTTATGTTGGCACCCCTGAAAACCTGTTTTGTTGACACCCTGACACCTGTTATGTTACACCCCTGGCACCTGCTAGTGTTGGCACCCCTGACACCTTAATGTTGGCACCCTGACACCTGTTATGTTGACACCTGATACCTGTTATGTTGGCACCCCTGACACCTGGTTATGTGTTGACACCCCTGACACCTGTTAAGTGTTTACACACCTGACACCTGTTATGTTGGCACCTGACACCTGTTATAAGTTGACACCCCCTAACATATGTTATTTTGACATCCTGACACCTGTTATGATGACACCCTGACACATGTTATGTTGGCACCCCGCACCTGTTCTGTTGACACCCCTGACACCCGTTTGGCTGACACCCCTGACACCTGTTATGTTGGCACGCCTGGCACCTGTTATGTTGGTACCCCTGACACCTGTAATGTTGGCAATCTCTGACACCTGTTATGTTGACACACCTGATACCTGCTAGTGTTGGCACCCCTGACACCTGTTGTGGGCGGATTAATTCCCCTAACACATGTTATGTTGGCACTCCCTGCACCTGCTTGTTGGCCTGCCTGACACACCTGTAATGTTGGCACCCATGACACCTGTTATGTTGACACCCCTAACACATGCTGCTGGTTGGCTGGCACCCCAGCAAGTTGGACACCCCTGGCACCTGCTATGTTGACACCCCTGACACCTGTTATGTTGACACACCTGACACCTGTTTTGCTGGCACCCCTGACACCTGTTAAGTTGGCACCCCTGGCACCTGTTATGTTGACACCCCTGACACCTGTTTGTTGGCACCCCCTGACACCTGTAATGTTGGGCACCCATGACACCTGTTATGTTGACACCCCTGACACCTATTATGTTTTACACACCTGACACCTGTTATGTTAAGGCACCCCTGGAAAGCTGTTATGTTGACACCCCTGACACCTGTTATGTTGGCACCCCTGGCACCTGTTATGTTGACACCCCTGGCACCTGTTATGTTGACACACCCCTACCCTTGTTATGTTGGGCACCCTGACACCTGTAAACAAGTTGGTACCCCCTGACACCTGTTATGTTGATACCCTGACACCTGTTAAGTTGACACCCCCTGACACCTGTTATGTTGACACCCCTGACCCCCTGTTATGTGTAGGACACATCTGACACCTGTTATGTTGGCACCCCTGACACCTGTTATGTTGACACCCCTAACACATCTTATGATGGCACTCCTGGCACCTGTTATGTTGGCACCCCTGACACCTGTTTTGTTGGCACCCCTGGCACCTGTTATGTTGACACCCCTAACACCTGTTATGTTGACGCCCCTGACACCTGTTTTGTTGACACACCTGACACCTGTTTTGTTGGCACCCCTGAAACCTGTTATGTTGACACCCCTGACACCTGTTATGTTGACACCCTGATACCGGTATTTTTGGCACCCCTGACACCTGTTATTTGACACCCTTGACACCTGTTATGTTGACACCCCTGACACCTGTTATGTTGACACCGCTGACACCTGTTTGTTCATGACGTAGTTCCCTTCAGAAAGACATTGTAACATATTTGTACAGAATATATGACGACACTATTGCCTCAGCCTTCCCTCGCTGTGCTGCTAGAATTGGTTCTCAACCTTTTTCACTCCATTCCCCCCTTGAGGAAATTTCAACATCCTCGTGGCCTCCTTCATTTTTCTCCCAGTTCAGACAAACAGAAAAGTGATAAAGACAAAAGAATGATAAAGAAGGACACATAAATAGGACAAGAGTTAGAATGGCAAACACACACACATATTCACATACATAACACGCCCATGGACTCACACATAAAGCACACATACAGTCATACACAAACATGCACACAGGTAAACATTCACACTCAAGCTCGCAAGCTGAAGTGTACTTCCTGTAAGCAAGAACACGCCTCCTTTGACAAGCACTGCCCACTTGGAAGAATGAGAAGAATAGTGAGTCATACCAATTTAGCACTAAAAATGGTAGGATTATATAAGTAAAGAATGAGTATGAACAACAATGGCACCAATAAATAAGGAAATAATTAATAAAGGAAGTGTACAAATATTTCACCCACGTAAAGCAGCGACCACATGAATTACGAAACAAAATAAGTAACACCAATTACGGAGTATATTATGCTTGAGTCAAGCTCAAACACAATATATGTTTTCCTGATGGTATCCCAGGCCAGACTGAGATCACTCGGTCCTATCACCACTTGCAAAGGGAGGACACACGGACACGTACTGAACAAGTCAGTTCAGCAGCTTGGTCCAGCGCCTGTCACACAGACATGGACTGGACCTGTGAAATCTTAAATAGTCCGTAAAAAAAAAAAAAATAGCACCAGAGTATGTAAATATTAAAATTGTATTGTCGTTATGATTAAACAAAATGACAAAAAAAAAGAATGAAAATTCTCTTCTGCCAAGTCAAAATAAGTAATACAAGTTTTGTTTAATTCAGATTCCCAACATTATTTGGAAACGTACAATTTATAACAGCTCGCCGTGGCTCCCCTAAATTCTTGCCGTGGCTCCCTTGGGGGCCATGGCCCCCCAGGTTGAGAACCACTGTGCTAGATCTTATATGTTTTTCCTTCAACAAAATTGGATTCAGTCACATACATTTCGGGTAATAAGTTTACGCTAGTGAGTGTACGTACATTAACAACAGCACAGGTGTGTAAACAAAATATTATCTGTCTGTACAAAAGGATTTACGATTGTCTGAGTGAATTGTATAGGTGTCCAACCATCTATTCATTTCATTCACAAATATTCAAGTAACGTCACAATAGATTTTGTGGGGTTGGCATTTTAAAGAAGCTTCAACAATAAAGCTCACAGTATATTGCCTCCAGGTAATAGAATCAGCAATACCAGTAGAAGTAGTACTACTATCAGCAATAAAAGTTTAACCAGTAGTAGTAGTACGGTAGACCAGTAGAAGGTTTGCCCTCCCAATGCGTGTGTGGTCCTTCCTATGACGTCGATCACGCCATGGTGTGCAAGAAAGGGGGCTTCATATGCATGAGACATGACGAAGTAAGGGATCTCACAGCAAATATGTTGAAGGAAATCTGTCGTGGAATCAGGGTAGAACCGACCCTCTTTCCATTGGCCGGTAAGAATTTCCAATATAGGACTTTAAACACATCCAACGAAGCCCGTGTTGACGTCAATGCTCGAGGATTCTGGACGCGGGGACAACGAGCCTTCTGGACGCGGGGACAACGAGCCTTCTGGACGCGGGGACAACGAGCCTTCTGGACGCGGGGACAACGAGCCTTCTTCGACATCAGGATTTTTCATCCCATGGCCGCATGTCACCATAACTTAGCTCTTGATGCTGCACATAGGAAGAAAAAAGAACGACAAGATAAGGGCATACTGGGAGAGAATTCAGAACGTTGATCAAGGCAGCTTCTCTCCTCTGGTGTTCACAACCTCTGGTGGGATGGGACCAAGTGCAAGATCTTCTACGCCAGACTCGCGGAGGTGCTATGCAAACAGAAGCAGCAGCCCAGAATTTATGTTACAGCCTGGATGAGATGTCGACTGTCCTTCTCTCTCCTTAGGTCTGCCTTGCTCTACCTCAGGGGAACAAGAGCATCGGCCTCAAAGCCGACAACAGTTGCAGATATTGAATATGAGGCAACAGTCACTGAATGCCGCATAGATCTGCGGCTCAACTAACTCAACACAGCTAGGATAGCTATTAATGTATTAGGATATTTAATTTTAAGGTAAAAATGGCGGCGAAGGTGTGGCTAGTAGTACTAGTAGTAGTAGGTGAGTGGGTGGGTGGGTGGGATGGGACCTAGTGCAAGAGGCTTCTACCCCAGACTAGCTGAGGTGTTATCAGAACAAAAACATTAACCCAGCGGAACAAGATCTTCGGCCCTAAACCATCAATAGTCGTAGACGTAGACTATGAGGCAACAGTCATTGAATGCTAGGATATATCATTGTGTGTTAGAATAATTAGGCAATAAAATGGTGGAGGTTGAAGGACATAATAAAAAATAAGTAGTAGGCCCGGGCGGCGTGGGTGTGTTGGAGTGCCTCCTGATCTAAAGTGTTATTGGTGGGGATATACTCAGTTTGTGGGAGCGAGAATTTCACAGTGTGTCGGTGAATATCGGATGTCACCTTGAGTATCGTCGCCGATGGCTCTTCTCATCCCTTACGGCATTAAACGCAAATATTGCGTGTGTTTACCGGCGATCTTCAAGTGAGCCTGTGAGTATTTGGATGGACGGCGACTGCAATTGCCAAGTGCCAGTGCCAATGTGTCGATAGGCCTACTTGGGCAGGGGTGGCATCGAGACTCTCGCCCCTATGGGGCCAAGTGCTCTAAGCTTGCGGTCGCCCCCCCGCCCCCCCGCCCCCCCCACCTCAAGTAACGGCCACTTCATGTAGTTTCGGCCGACCAAGTGAGTATATATAACTAATACTACATCAGTGAGAACATAGAAATAGTGGTTCTTTCTGCCAAGGATACATAAACAAGTGTTTGTTGTGACAAATCTTGCTCCCAGTGGATCATTCTGATGTGTGGTTTGTCGCCCACAGGGGGGGGAGGGGGTTGCCCTACACATCCGCGTGCGATCGTATGCCCCTACTACCTGGACACAGCAGGCCAGCCCGTCACCTCTTTGCCCTTTACTCATAAGACCTAGTTTCTTCTTCTGTATGGGACCAAAGCAGAAGTCGAAGGCGGAAGTAACTGTCGCCTAAGGTGCTGTTCACTATGCCAAGTAACAGACATTGCTGTGTCTGTGCTAGCCAGAACCAAAACTGCACATATTGTGAATGTGCGAGAAACAACCGACCATGTGTGGATTGCAGAAAGGGAGAGTATTGTCGGATTCCACGTCGCAGTGAGTCTACTCAACCCGAAAATGTAGTACCAATAAATTCTGCTCCCTTAGTAGCAGATGTCCACGAGGAGAATGAGAGACAGCCACCACAGTGGAATGGCATGTCGATGGAAAATGCAGACATATGGGTCAAAGAAACCTACTCAGAAATTGTCAGGTGGTCGCCAGCTAACCTATTTGAACCACCCAAGTGTGCGGCCACCAAAGAAATGATTCGGGAGATGATTCGCCTCATGACTGATTACACCCAGGACCGCTTTCTTTCCCCTTTCGCTCTTCAAATACTGGCAATAATACCACATCTATTTTGTCAGCGGACACACACAAAGACTAAGCACAAAGAAAATGCGGCAGCAATGAAGAGAAGATTGGCAATGTGGTAGACTGGGGCCCTTGATGATCTCCAATGTGAAGCAAGAACACTGCAGGAGAGACTAAAAATTACGGGTGACGGAAAGCAAAACTCCGATGACGTGGCAAGAAAATTTTGTAACAAAATGCGTGTGGGAAAAGTGTCTCTGGCGGTAAGATCTCTCACAGAGGAATCCTCCGGTGGGGTGATGCCAATAAACAGAGAGACATTAAAACTACTGAAAGATAAACATCCCCCTGCAAGTGATGAAGAAGGCATCAGTTTCCAGGGTGACTATATCCCACCAAATGCTGTCCTGTTCGAGAAAATAACAGGACAGATGGTGTGGAAAAAGGCACTGAAGACTCGAGGAGGAGCCGGCCCTTCAGGTCTGGATGCAAACGGTTGGAGAGTCATCCTCAGCACAAACAAGTTTGGCCCTGTAGCAAACGATCTCTGCACTGCCATTGCCGTCCTTGCAAGAAAGCTGGCATCCTCTTGCTGCCATCACCTCCAGGCCCTGACGGCCTGCCGCCTTATTCCTCTGGAAAAGAATCCAGGATGTAGGCCTATAGTGGTGGGGGAAGTGGTGAGGCGGATCATCGGAAAATGCATAAAGGAGGTGGTAAAGGATGATATCAGGGCAGCAGCAGGGAACCTGCAAGTGTGTGCTGGCCACCAGGCTGGCGGGGAAGCTGCCATTCACGCCATGAGATTGATATTTGAGCAGCGTGATTGTGAGGCCGTTCTCCTGGTGGATGCTTCAAACGCATTCAACATACTTAACCGCAAGGCTGCACTGCACAACATCAAGATCAAGTGTCCAAGCTTTGCAGTGTATGATGAAAACTCGTATAGGAATCCATCAGACCTCTATATAGTAAACAACAAGGCTGTAAGAGGTGATACCATCTTACAGTCAACCGAGGGAACAACACAGGGGGACCCTGATGCAATGGCAATGCATGCAATAGGCCTATCAGTGCTCCAACAAGAAATGAAATTTGAAACAACTGGGGTCAAACAAGTGGCGTATGCTGATGACCTTACAGGAGCAAGAAAAGTGGAGGGCATCAAAAAATGGTGGGACTTGGTAACATCGCGAGGTCTACAAATAGGGTACCACCCAAACGCCAGCAAGTGCTTCCTCATTGTGAAGCCAGAACATTATGAACGGGCAATGGAGGCGTTTGGCGGAAGTGAGGTCAAAATAACAAAGGACTGCGAAAGACATCTAGGTGCAGTAAATGGCACTACGGACTTCAAGATCAAGTATGTAGACGGAAAGGTGAATGAGTGGGTTAGTGAAATCCAGGCTCTGTCTGAGATTGCTAACATAGAGCCACATGCGGCTTTTGCTGCATTCACCCATGGAGTCAAGCATCGTTAGAACTACCTGATGCGTACTGTCCCTGATATCGGACCCCTCCTCCACCCTCTGGAAGAAGCTATCAGTGTCAATTTCATTCCCAAATTAGTGGAACACCCCCTTTTAACCCCAGCAGAAAGATCACTTCTTGCACTTCCATCAAGACTGGGAGGTATGGGACTAACCAATCCAGAGGAGAGTGCTGCCACCGAACATCAAAATTCAGTTAAGCTCACGGCAGCCCTCACGGACCACATAATAGCTCAGAACGCAACAGGGGAGATGGATACCAGAAGTAAACAAGATCAGAAGGTCCATTACGACAGAACGACAGCACGGCCAAAGTGACAAGTTGCAGCAACTATTGCTGCAAATACCAGAGAATTTGAAAAAAAAGTAGCTATAGCGCAGGAGGTGGGCGCCTCGAACTGGTTAACTACATTACCGATGAGGGCAAATGGTTTCAGTCTCAATAAACAAGAATTTACAGATGCCATTGCTCTAAGGTACGGGTGACCAGTAGAAGGTTTGCCCTCCCAATGCGTGTGTGGCTCTTCCTATGACGTCGATCACTCCATGGTGTGCATGAAAGGGGGGCTTCATATGCATGAGGCATGAAGAAGTAAGGGACCTCACAGCTAATATGTTGAAGGAAATCTGCCGGGATGTCATGGTAGAACCGACCCTCCTTCCATTGGATGGTGAGATCTTCCAACATAGGACTTCAAACATACTTAACGAAGGCCGTGTTGACGTCCGTGCTCGAGGATTCTGGACGCGGGGACAGCGAGCTTTCTTCGACATTAGGATATTTTATCCCATGGCCGCATGTCACTGTAACCTAGCTCCCGATGCTGCACATACTAGGAACGAGAGCGACAAGAGAAGGGCATATGGGGAGAGAATTCAAAACGTTAATCAAGGCAGCTTCACTCCTCTAGTGTTCACAACCTCTGGTGGGAGGGGACCAAGTGCAAGATGTTTCTTCGCCAGACTCGCGGAGGTGATCTCCGAACAGAAGCAGAAGCCCAGAAGTTATGTTACAGCCTGGAAGAGATGTCGACTGTCTTTCTCTCTCCTTCGGTCGACTTTGCTTTGCCTCAGGGGAACGAGAGCTTCTGCCCCAATGCTGACAACTGCTGCAGATATTGACTATGAGGCTACAGTCACTGAATGCTGCATAGATCTGCGGCTCAACTAATTCAACACAGATAGGATAGCTACTTATGTATTAAGATATTCAATATTGAGGTAATAAAATGGCGGCGAAGGTGTGGCTATTGGGAGAGGCTGGAGGCCACGTTTGAAAAAAAAAAAAAAAGTACACGCGGGTTATATCATGTACAGTCCACACCAACAGTGGTAGTACACACGGGTTATATCATGTACAGTGCACACCAACAGTGGTAGTACACACGGGTCATGTTACCCTTCAGAATTTACGGTTTGTCTTTCCCTGAGGTATTCCACACTATTTTTATCTTGTCTGATTTAATATAATTTACCCCCCTAAGGTGGCACTAATTGTTTTATTTACTATATATATATATATATATATATATATATATATATATATATATATATATATATATATATATATATATATATATATATATATATTGTTACGCTGTCTCTTAATTTACTTTAATATCCAGGTTCTAGGCGTAACCAAACAAAAAAAGTGAAGTAAATTAAAAGGGAATAAAAATAAATAAAGTAAACCTTTAAGAATTTAATTAAATTAAATATTAACACAATAAAGAGCCTCATAGGTTGTCACAACGAATAAATTCACTATCGAAACCCTTAAGACACAAATGATACGAAAACATCAAAACAGGATTAAGTTAACACTGCATAAACATATAAATAACTAACACTAAAATTAACTATAGTGAAACAACACTGAATTACTTAAATGTAACTAAGCAAACACTGATGGACACACAAGAGACATGTATAGGTACTCACATAGATATACCACATTGGTGGTGACAGGAACAACACAGAAATAAAATGAAGTATAAGTAACAGGTGACAAGTGTCACTCAAAAGAAGGTGAACTGAATGACGAGAGGACTGGACTGAACTCTGTTTACCGGTGGAGTACTATACAGTATATAGGGTCGTTTCCCGCCAATGCGACCAGGGGGTGAAACATGGGTCGTTTAACGATGCAGATGGTCGTTAGAGAAACAAAGAATGCTTGTTACAATACTAAATGAAGAAATAAGATGGGCTTGAACAAATAATAACAGTTAAAACCTTAACAGCACAGGGTAATGTGACTAGATTATATAATAGTAAATATAACACATCATTACAAGAATAATATGGAACAACATGGAAGCATGTTATATAAAAAAATGGAAAAATACGACATGGTCGTAACAATATATATATATATATATATATATATATATATATATATATATATATATATATATATATATATATATATATATATATATATATATATATGTGTGTGTGTGTGTGTGTGTGTGTGTGTGTGTGTGTGTGTGTGTGTGTGTGTGTGTGTGTGTGTGTGTAAGTGTGTGTGTGAGAGGAATATATCTTGGTAATTTAAGTTAAAATAAATATATGATCTGTGCCTCAGCGTGACGAGAATGAACCATCTTCAAAGGTAAATGTGTGGTCTCCTCCGTAATGGAATTTCCGTGTTGAGATGGATAAGTAAAACAAATTATTGTCCTGTGGAGAGAAAGCCCGGCATATATCTGAGGCTTCAGTCTCTCCACGGAAATAAGACCAAACTAAAGCTTTTTGTTTCCTGGCGACCAAATCTGAGGTGCAGAAAACTGTTCAGGTTCCAGGACCTTTAGGAGACTGGCAATTACCGCAACTATGGACACAACCACGACCTGAGGTTATGAGTCCAGGCGTTAAACTGTGTGTAAGGGAGGACTGGTAGTGAGTCTTCACCAGACAGGTGCCAATGGTCACAGACGCCGAGAACACCGAGGGTAGCAAGACATTGGTGGTGAAGACGTCAAGGTAAACTACAGTAACATCACTGAATAACATTATGAGGACACGGATCATTATGTGCATCACCATGGTACACACACACACACACACACACACGCACATCTATGTCTGACTAGGAGGTGATGGTAAAGTTGCTATTAATTCATGATGTAAGACTAACAACAACCATCTCACCCACAACTTATAGGCACCACAACCTTTTCCCATAAACACATCACCAGTTCAACTGTTGTCTCTTTGATGAAGTTCACTTATTGTTTCTAGTATACCGTGTCGCTTGAGGACCCCGGGACACACCCTTATTTACGTCGTGTGAGTGAACGAAGAGTTTTTCACAGCAGTACGTTTACAGCATTGGGGATGCATGTCATGATAATAAAAACCTATAGTACTTTTGCAGTAAAATGTAGTTATTAACAATAAAATATTTGGACTATCCTAAATTACACATGCACTCGCATTCCCAATTTTAATTAAAGCGATATTTTCATATGAATCTTTTTTTTTTAATTTAAAACATAATGCATACGGAAGGGGGTCACTATTTTATTCTGAACGGCCAAATACATAACATGTCGGTGGATTCATTACGAAAAAAAGTTCGGGTAATTGCAAAGAATAATTCTACTGTGAAAAGTTGATGTCATGTTGTGTCAGGATTTTGTGCCATACAACAAAATCGCAACAAAGAGAAAATCAGAGGAAATTAAACATTACCTCAACTGAACGCTGAAGTTACTGTCGCTTTCATTCAATTTATAATTTTTTATTTCATTAACGCAAAAAACTTATTGGTCAACAGTGTGCCATTACAACACTATATACTGTATGCAGTTTATCAACACTACAACGTTCCAGACCTCAGCACTCTCATTATGTTATCCTTGACGCTGTCTTCTGAGTTGTGAATAACCTACTACAACCTATATTCTCGCTCTTCCTTATACAGTACTGTATATTTTAAGGGACACAAAAGTAATGTTTAGAGTGATAAAGGTGCTAGTGAGCCACGGGCCAGGGTGTCTAGGTTGCTTACCCTGACTACCTTCCTTAATTGGTTCTCTCAACATGATCCTTCTCCCATTATAAGTAGATTGTCTCGTATCCATCATCAAACTTGAGGACTATAATATTCATTATTTTGCCATTAAGCATAAACCACATGTTTTAGTAGCAAGGTTTTAGTAAGATAACGACTCTCAAGTTTTACTTCCGTTCCGTTTACAGGTGCGGCGGGAAGCGCGTGCCCCAAGGATATGAGTGAAGAAAGGGGGTACTCAGTGGCTGCTCCGTTTATTTCTTTGTTTGTTTCTTTGTTTGTTTTATGTTTTCTTGATTGTTGGCGGGCAAGGTCGTGGAGGGCTGGGACATGGAAAACTGGGTCGTGGAGGGCTGGGCCTGGAAGGATGGGTCGTGGAGGGCTGGGTCATGGAGAACTGGGTCGTGGATGGCTTGGTCGTGGAGGTCTGAGTCGTGGAGGGCTGGGTCGTGGAGGGCTAGGTCAGGGCTGGATGAGGCTGGGTCGGGATGGCTGTGGCTGGTCATGAGAACTGGGTCGTGGAGGGCTGGGTCATGGAGGGCTGGGTCATGGAGAACTGGGTCTGGGTCGTGAGGGCTGGGTCATGGAGAACTGGGCCGTGGAGGGCTGGAGGGCTGGGTCAGGAGAACTGGGTCGTGGAGGGCTGGGTCGTGGAGGGCTGGGCCGTGGAGAACTGGGTCGTGGAGGGCTGGGTCGTGGAGGGCTGGGTCGGAGGCTGGGTCGTGGAGGGCTAGGTAGGTCATGGAGAACTGGGTCATGGAGGGACGGGCCTCGGAGGGCTGGGTAGTGGAGGGCTGGGTCGTGGAAGGCTGGGCGTGGAAGGATGGGTCGTGGAGGGCTGGTCGTGGAGGGCTGGGCGTGCAGGGCTGGGTAGTAGAGGGTTGGGTCGTGTCAACAGTGTGTAAATCACACACTCTGTGTAATGCTTCCTAACATCTGATAATCTACCGCCCCGTTCCGTTTACTTAATTCATATTTTTTTTTTAATTTGCTGACTATTAATAGAGCTCGCTAAAACTGGTTCATTATAAATTGATGCTCACACACATATATCTGGTCGGCAAGGATCGTGCCAACATGTGTACAGATCATTACTTATTCAGCTACATACACTTCACTTCTTAATAGTCGTAATTAACTCTATTTTTCCGGTGAGTTAATTAATGGAGGCAGAGGCTATTGACAGTGCTGATGTGTGCAAACTAAAGACCACCTCATACCTTTGGCTCTCACAGGTTCTTTGTGTTTACCTAATTAAGGCAAATTTGGTCTACCTTTTGAGTACATGTCATTACCAGCGTGGCCGGGCCCACCACCAGGCCAGGGGAGACAAACGGATTAACTGAGCATATGGTGTTCTACGAAGACATCAAGGTGATCCGGTTGCGCCCGGTTGAGGAGACCTACCCAAAACTACTCAACTTTCTCGTCCTTAAAGATTTTTTTTAACTCTGAAGGAATCGAGGTAATCATCAAGGTGAACGGTGACCTAAAAATCACCTTCGCCGAATTTGGCTAATTCCTTCAACTGCCACAATTCACCGACATCAACGCCGTACAAGTGGAAAGGATTGTCCACCAGGGGAACAACTTGAAACTGCGAATGATCTCCCATCCTGAAATAGCATTCATGGACTCAGAAGAAATCAACCAACTTCTCAAGGGACAACTCTGCTGTCTAAAAAAAAACTGTCAGAAACAACTGCCCTTGTAAGACACTATGAAACGTTACCCAAAGAGGCTCAACTGGCCTGGGAAACCGTGCCAGTGAAGTCCTTCTGCAGACCTAAACGCTGCTATAAATGCCAGCGCTACTGACACACCACCACCAAGTGCAAGGCTCAGGAGGATGTGTGCTCAAAGTGTGGAAACACCGGGCATCGCTACACCTCCTACCCCAACCAAGAGAAGAAATGCGTAGTCTGTGGCGGCCAACACTCCGCCGACAAGCTGTGTCCCACGTGGCGGGAGCAGTGCAAGATAGCGAGGATCCGCCAATACAAGAAAAGAAAAAAACAAAAAAAAAGAAACTAAGAAAAGAAGAAGAAAGAAGAAAAAAGAGAGAAAAAGCAAGACCTAAAGAACCATGAAGTCATCAAACTACAAGTTATCAAGAAACTAATTAACGCGCCCGTTGACCCAGAATCTCAGCTCATCAGGATCACCTCCTCAGTCTTCCTCAACATTTGCGAACATCATGGACTCGAGGAAGAACAAGACCAAGACACTAGTGAGTGGATAATCCAAGAAAAGAAAAAGAAGAAGAGAAGAACTTTGTCTTCAACATAACAAGCCCACAACACAAGACCCATAGCAGCCAGCCCATCAGTAACAAGAAACACCAAGAAGAAAAGACAGAAGAATCAAGTTACCCGTCAACACTACCAGACAACCTGCCGCCACCAATCTCCTGCTGCCGAGTCCGGTCGTGTATTTACCTCCACCAATCAGGGCTCTGCCCCACTACCCCGCAAGCTGTGTTAAGCCACGGCAATCTATCCTCTCCTTACTACAATCTCCCTTCCCTCACCACCTTTATCCTTCCACTGAACCTCCTTCATCCCTGTCACTAGCTATTGGTTGATTGATTGTTGGCTGCATCTTCATAAACACACTTCCATGTTTTTAATATACATACAGGATTTCCCCAAACTCCATTCTCTTAGTCTAGATTTTATATTTATTTTTAATAAATAAAAAGAGTGTGTGTGTGTGTGTGTGTGTGTGTGTGTGTGTGTGTGTGTGTGAGATCACTCCCCGTCGCTGACACAGTTGCCGCCCATTAACATAATCACCAAATGTCTCAAGGACGTGGTGATAGATTTAGTCTCGTTGATGTGTGTGTGACAGCGTTCCTGATCTTGTGTTTCTCCTCCTCCTGCAGGACTCTCCGTGCTGATCCTCGGGCTCACAGCCCTGGTGAGTCCCCCTCGCCTGCTGCTCTACACCTAAGTACACATCCAGAGTAAACAAACTGAAATATTGAATTACGTAATAGTTATCCTTGAAGAGGCGTATGACGTCTGACAAGAACAGTGACTTCTGCTGGCATAACACCTACACTCACATTTAGTTGCACTTTATACTCATACACTAACGCACTAACATTCACCTCAACTCACTCACATTAGACTCATAACAAACATAGAGTAATAAATTCATATATAGAATCACCTAAACATACAGAGATGTATACACACACACACACACACACAAATATTGATCAAAGTTATATTACATTAATATTTTGTATCTTATAAAACACAAACACAGTAACCCTGTCCTCTTTTTTTCATTTTCTGTTTACAATCTAGGATACATACATACATACGCATATATATATATATATATATATATATATATATATATATATATATATATATATATATATATATATATATATATATATATATATATATATATATATATCCCAAAACTAGGGCCAATTAGTATAACTTTCAATTAAATCTAGAATATGTCAGGTAATATTCACAATAACAGGTGGCAGAGAGCACATGGTAATTGGACACTGGTCGTGACTGGTTCAATATCCCAGGTAAGTGGAGTTTTTTTACTTGTGGTCGCAGGTATTACGCCCAGCCTGACCAGACCAGTGTGGGTGGTTGTAACGTGGAGTTTGTTTGGAATTGATTTTGTTATATTGGGTAGGAATCATACACGAACGTACACCATATGTAAATATTTACCGATGATAAAACACAGGATGTGCCTAAAACAGTCTATATATAACTGTATTTACATCAGAAAATAAATAAAAAAAAACATATAATAATTAATTCAAAGGAGGTAATATATTTCAGTATCGACCCCCTTTTAATTAATCTATATCTTTCATTTATTTATTTAAGGGTGTATATTTTTTTTGAGAAATAAAATAATTCAGTGTCGATAATTTTTTTCAGACACCCTGTTATGACATAGGAAATTAAAAACTATAATTTTCACCAACACAATAAGGTATAAATTTGGTCTGTGCTATACTGTAAACTTAGGATCTACCAAAAAAAAAAAAATATTTCAGTAAAGGAGACAGTTCAAGGGGAAGACTTTGGGTATTGTTGAGGTGGTACTGCAAGTTCCCCTCCTGGTGTGGTGGCGAGGGAGTGAGGCTGGCTGGTGTGGTGGTGAGGGAGTGAGGCTGGCTGGTGTGTGGTGAGGGAGAGATGCTGGCTGGTGTGTGGTGAGGGAGTGAGGCTGGCTAGTGTGTGTGTGAGGGAGTGATGCTGGCTGGTGTGTGGTGAGGGAGTGAGGCTGGCTGGTGTGTGGTGAGGGAGTGACGCTGGTTGGTGTGTGGTGAGGGAGTGAGGCTGGCTGGTGAGTGGTGGTGAGAGAGTGAGGCTGGCTGGTGTGTGGTGAGGGAGTGAGGCTGGCTGGTGTGTGTGGTGGTGAGGGATTGAGGCTGGCTGGTGTGGTGGTGAGGGAGTAAGGCTGGCTGGTGTGTGGTGAGGGAGTGACGCTGGTTGGTGTGTGGTGAGGGTGAGGCTGGCTGGTGAGTGGTGGTGAGGGAGTGAGGCTGGCTGTTGTTTGGTGGTGAGAGAGTGAGGCTGGCTGGTGTGTGGTGAGGGAGTGAGGCTGGCTGGTGTGTGGTGGTGAGGGATTGAGGCTGGCTGGTGTGGTGGTGAGGGAGTGAGGCTAGCTGGTGTGGTGGTGAGGGAGTAAGGCTGGCTGGTGTGTGGTGGTGAGGGAGTGAGGCTGGTTGGTGTGTGGTGAGGGAGTGAGGCTGGCTGGTGTGTGGTCGCAGCTCACAACAATTGATCGGTCGTGACCATATTGCCAACTTCTACTCCCCTTCTCTCCCTAACTCCAGCAGCACCGCCTCAAACTTGTGACCCTCACCTACAAAACTAGAGTAATCTCTCATACACGTAATATATGTAAAGTCTGATTATATAGCTTAATAAAAAATGGATTATATTATATGCATATTTACTGAACCTTTATAGAATGTAATATTCATATATTATATTTCCTAATAATAACACTTGGGGTCTACTAAAAGGCATCTGTTTTTGAGGGATGAGGGATGAATATGTTTCCCATTATACAGTAAGTTTTCTGCCTCTTGAAGATACTCCACATCCCCCTCCACCAATTTCCATTAGAGATAAAGTGTACATGTCCCGGTGCTCGGTATTGATTTTGGGTAACGTTAAGTCCCTTCTCCCTTCCTCGCCGGCTCTCACGGGGTATTCCTTTCTGGACGATGTTTCGACAATTCCTTAACTTATCTCTTTTATATTTGAAGTGAAAGTACTGCAGCTCGCCATAATGCAGTCAGCCGTAACACTCTGAAGTGGTGATGTCTCCATGTGGCCGACTTGAGAACTAATATTCCCAGGCGAAATCTCAATGACGCATCGGCCGATTTCCTCTTTAAATATGCGAGCCATGTCCCTCGTTACTGCGGCGCTGCATTATTCTGGGATAACACTGCTCCATCCTGGCTGTTTCTGAATGACAGTTTGACAATATAGTTAATGATTTCCATTAATTTCGCAATAAATTACTCCTACGTTGTGTGTCATAACTCGTTATTTGTAATAGCTCTGCCCTCTAGAGGGCGTTTTTGGATTTATTTTCTTCGAAAATGTCATATGAATTATTCAATTGATGTGTTTCATATTTAATACAATTATTTTTTCATGACATGTTATGTGTCACTGTTCTAGGATGAGAAAAGCTTTGTGGAATTTTATTCTCTGAGTTTACATGAGACCTTTGGCTCTTGGAGGTTTCCTTAAGACGAATAAAATCGTCTGGCGGTGACCAAAATAAAATTCTAAACTGCAGTAATCGGCGGGAAAGGGTTAAGTGGCGACCACGGAGTTCTCTAGACAGGAGGTGTTGGTCCAAGTTTGGGCTGATCTTGTTTACTGGCGGCAGTCTTACCAACTAATTGTTTCTGGACAACATTGCGATGTTCCGAGTAGTGGCTGGAGCTTCTGCCTTGTAACTTTGAACTTAAGACTGATGTTGTTTCTTGACGGTGCTGCTCATTAGTGGTGCTGCTTCTTGACAGTGCTGTTCTTTGATGGTGCTGCTCCTTGACGGTGCTGCACCTTCATGGTGCTGCTCCTTCACAGTGCTGCGTGGGTCTCATGACATGTGAAAATATGTTAGACGGTATCGGTACCGCATCGATCGCCAGTTATCGATTGAAATAAGTCTAGTTAAGTTAACATTAACTAGTTTACACTCAATAATTTGTTCTCCATTAACGTGCAAGTCACAGGAAGATCACAGTAGATAAGAACACATCTAAAAGACTAAATTTAGACGAATTAGTACAGGAACATTTCTCTCTTCCCCAGGGTACAGGTCAGCAGCTGCCTGATGAAGCCCACAGCACCAACCAGCCGTCAGGAGTCACAAACATCCCTCCTCCTTTCAGCGTAAACAGGGGGAACTTCTTGAGACCAAGACCTAATATAAGATTTAGAAAAAATGACCAGACCAGAACAGACAGACTCCAGCCTTACGTTAAGCAGGGGAAGGAGGAAGGGAGAGAGCAGCAGAAGCAGCAGCAGCAGCAGCAGTTGTCTACTACAAGTGGTCTTTCAATGCCAGCTCCCGAGGATGATTCTATAACCCTGAATTATCAAAATGAATCCCAAGTTCGGCAAAATGGTTATCTGCCTCAGTCTTCCCCCCAAAGACGAAAAAGTAATACACAGCTTCGCTTTGCCACCCTAAGAAGACTAGCTTTGGCGAGACTAGTCCAAGAGGGACGGGGTGATCCTGGGGGAATTATACGTGAATCAGATGAACCTAGACACACAACCAGGAAAGGCTTAGATATTATGCCCAAGGTTCAGAATAAGGAGCCTTTCTCCGATGTCAATATTCATGTGGGCAGAGCTGGAGGTCAGACTTGGGAATCTTCACCTCACCGTCACGATCAGCTGAGAGGAAGTACAGCAGCCGGATACTCGGCATCCCGGTCTGATATTTTTCATCCTTGGGACGGCGTGGATGGAGCTCAAAATGGCAAAGATCAGTTGTCTGTTGGTGGTGGTACTACAATCGTCCCAGAGTCAGACGTCACACAATTCCAGATTCCAATAAATTTCTCAAAGGATTCACAAACTTATGGTACTCAAAACTTCCAATTTGACTTGGAAAACAATAGTGGGGGCACGAGGAACACACAACCAGTGCATCGATTTGCTTCTTCCTCACAGGCAACTAATTCAAAAGTCAATGAGGAGTTACAGAAGGATGCGGAACTTGACTATAATGGAAACTCTCAGACTAAGGGACGTCATGAGGCAGAGCCACTGAACTCTGCTGACTTGGGGACTGACACACATCTACGGCCTTCAGCTACAGATAATGAAAATGAAAGTAGAAGTTTACATCTTCAAAATCTGAAGCATTTTGAAGATGAACCTGGCACTCGCATTACGAATAGATTTGATCGAATTCAGAATACCCATCCTCGAGTGCGTTTTCAGCTTGGTAGCAGGAAGCGACTTCAACTGCCACACCGTAGGAGGCTCTACAGGGTCCGACGACCTGGTCCTCGAAATGCACTCCTCCGCAGAAATTCCAGGATGGGAATACACCGTCAACATGTCCGTAATAACATCCTGAATGAATCTGGAAACACCGAATTCCGACCAGTTGACTTCCACGACACAGCTACACAGGAATCTACGACTCTGGCTCAAAACAATTTAAATGAACAAGAAAAATCGGTTCCTCTCTCTCCTTCCAGACGCGGATACTCAAGGGGTCTACAACTAGCAGGAGGTGTGAGGCAGGGAGCCGAGCCAGAGTCACCAACAAGATCGGTCTTTACTCCTGAAGATGTCAAAGAAGATAACAGTTCTAACAATCTCTCTGGAAAAATAAGATTATTAGACGATTTGGGAGACTCAGAAATATCAGACGACTTGAGCCGTCCCGACAAGACACAAAGTAGTGGTTCAGCCGCGTCCAGATCACTAGCATTTCCCTTTCATAGGCTTATTGAAGGTTATCCACTGTCACCAAGACGGAGAGAACCAAGTGAAGGTGCTCAACAAAATCCTTCTAATACTGAGGAAGCGATTGGGAGCCAGCTCGAACGACAAAATGAATCTGAAATCGTCAGTCGACAAAAAGACCCGCTTCAGTTTTCTAGCTCTCAGCAGACGTCGGTGAATCAACAAACTTCCCGTGTCAACTCACAGCAGAGGAACACAAGTCATGATTTTTCTTCTGGAATCAGTCAGCCAATCAGTGGCCAACGTTTACTGAGCAACTCCAGGAAAGCAATTCAAAATTCAGGAGTTTCCAGCAACAGGAGAGAAGAGTTGACTGAGCACCTCCACAACTCCTGGCATCCGCAGATGAGAGACGAACCAGAAGACCTCCAGCAGAGCCAATATCAACAGTCAGTTAACAACCTCCAACGACTCTCTGTCCGTCAGCAACATATGATAAATCGTCGAATATCACAACGAGGACAACAAAACAAAACTCAAAGATTTCCACAACACCAAACGGAATTCGTCAATCAGAGCACATCACAGTACTTACAACAGCGAATTAGTAGTCCGAGTTTACCACAACAGCAACAACAACGACTACAACAACCAGATGATCAGGGTTTTCTATCACAACAACAACAACAGCAACAACAACAGACAACTAATCGTGATTTACTACAACTACAGAATCAAGAAACAAGTAAATATAATTCACAACAACTAAAGCCACAGCAGGAGACAGAGAGCCATCACTCGTCTTGGCGACCACAGGTAAACAGCGGGGGCCAGACGGTGCACTTAACACAACAACCTACTGACTACCTCCCAGGGTCCATACACCCACAACACGAGACATTACAGCAACAGTTGCTCGATCGACACTTCAAGTCTCCACAACTGAGAGATGCCTTTGGTCCAAACAAGATAAATAATATCAAATTCTCCAACTTTCCTCAGGCAGGAGACATCACAGGTAGTTTCAACGAGCAACATCAACAATCACTACCGGTAAATCTTCCACGTGGACACACAGAGGACTTACACAATAGTCAAGTTAGTGATAATTCAGCTTCTGGATTCACATACAGTCAACAGGGCGACTTTCAAAATCAGAGATCAGGAGAGGTGAACGAAGAAGAAAAAGCATGGAGCTCCAGTGTGCTGTTGTCCCAGAACCAAGGTCAAGTTAACCGAAGGAGTCAACATCACATAGGAGTCAGGTCAAATAATGGAGGACAGACACATAGCTCATCCAGAAACACAGAACATGCCGATTCACAAGCTCAGTTTTCTCTACATGTTCAGCAATCACTGACTTCTCAAGTTGAGACAGATGAGCTCCCGGGAGAACACGCTCACACCTCGCAGTCTTCAAGTTCTACCTCTGATGATTTTGATTCCTCTTCATTCAGAGATACTCGGATCAGTCCTGCTGACACGGATCAACACTCACAACTGTCTGACGGCAGAGAAGTTAACTTAGCAAGCAATACCAGCCCATATAACTCAAACGGATTTACTGAGAGCCAAAATACACTCGGACCGGTGGAACATTCTTCAGATAATGCAGTCAAAAGTTATAGTAGCGAAGTCAATATTCCTGCAAGTGAACTTGAAGATTCAAACCCCAGAAAAACAAATAATATTTCTAATAGCTCTGAATCAAGTATTGACAGAGAGGTTTATAGCCAGACACGAGTTGATGATATGGGCAACTCGGGTCTTCATACCGACACTGTATCACCAAACAATGTTCACCAACTGATTTCAATAAATGGAAACCATAGTTTGGGGTCAACTGTTAACAGCCAGTACCATCAAGGTAGTCAGAGCAACGCGTACAGTGCTAGTGGCGTGGAGAGTAGTGTTTTCCGTGATTCCACACATACTGGATCACACAAAAAAGACGACAGCTTACACCAGAATTATGAACCGACAGCAGGAGTGAAGCAGACTGCTGAACAAGAATCAAGAATCTCGGGACGACAAAGGCCATATCACAGGGGAGGTCAAAAGCCGGACACAAGAGATGAACTTTTTCTGGAGACGAAGAATGAGAAGTTAAGCTTCAACACAGATCAGGACTTAAGCTTTATATCAAGGCAAAACTCTGAACAGGAGACAGGGTTCACAGGGAGCCAGGTTTCAAGGTTCAAAGGTATAGAGTCAGCTTTAAGAGGAAGTCAATTCTCAGACCCCAGAAGCAGAGGATCAGGTGAAAGACGCAAAGTTTACAGAAAAGAACAGTCGAGTTTCAGATCAGATCACAACTCACAGGAAGAAGGACAACAAGGTTTAAAGCTCAGCCTTCATCAAGGTTTAGGTTATCTGGGAGAACAAGTAACAGATCCAGATACTGACGGAAGATTAGGTGTCAGAAACGACTTTACAAGAATCCAGTTATCACCATTAAGAATAAGTCATGTTGCTGGGAATAGGAGAGACCAATTATCTGAGTTTGAGGTAGAAGAGACATTTGATCATTGGGGACACAACCTTCCTGATGAACAGCCAGAGGACGTCGAGCCTTCTCACTATCAGGATGAAAATTCAGAAAGATTCCGCAATCAAATATTATACGTCGAGGCTGGCCCTGACCTTAGCACACAACATGGTACTTCAGCACAAATCTTGAAGGATCAGCGAAATGTTCAGAGCGAGACGCAGCCATCACCTAGAAACCATCTCCCAGGATACTCCAGGAGAGTCACTAACTCTCATGGTCGTCCAGGATATTCTTACCAGAGAGGACCAACAGCTGTCTCCACCCTCCAGAGACAGAGAGATAACCATAGTACTACTCATTCTACATTTAGATCGCCCATAAGAGGAAACACACAGTCGGACTCTGGTCCTATTAATGTATCTGAGAGTGCTTACATGTCACTTTATTCTTCCGATACGGTTCCTGGATATCAAGATGTTGTTGACGTGCCCAAGTCAAAGTTCCGCCAGCCGTCATCTACAGCCGAGGGTCAGCATTCTCAGGGGCCCTACAGACCCACATCGGAGAGAGGAAACCGCAAGTTCCTGGACACTTTACGTGGGGTTGACACGAACGTCCAAGAGGAGAAGTTGTTAAAAAATATCGCAGCCCTGTTACGCGGCGAGGACATCTCCACTCCGAGGGTGACGAGTAGTGAGCTGCAGACGGTCTCCTCCTCGGACACTCTCACGGAAATCCCAGTTACTGGTGAGTACTTAAGTTTATGGTCATTACGATACTTTTACCACTCTGATATCTTTGAGGGCTGAAATTTAAGACATCACCCGCTCATCCTCCCACAGGGTAACATTACAGGTAAAGTTTTGAGAAGGTAGACTGACCTTCTCCTGAAAATCAAAGAACACTGAACCATCAGATAATTTGAAGGGAGGAATGAGCAAACTATAACTGATACCAACAATAAAAGATCAGAATATCTTATTATTGTTTGGATGGTTTGGTAGTGTAGATTGAATTGAATTGAATTGAAACAGTTTATTTGGCCAGAAAAACACAGATACAGAGTGGATAATAATAACAATATTAACATGGCTGAGCCAATTGAGAACCTGAGCTCTCCTTTAGGCACCTGATATACAGTATACTATACATTTATCTCAAGGAAGTATTATGTAACATTTAGTAACATCTGGAATAGTACAATAGCATGGTGGTAATACGAACATCTCATAATGTTACCACGGTTATCTAGGAACGTCTTACACATTTTCTGAACACATTTCTTAACTTATGCCATGTGTACCTTCCATGACCTATCTTCACACACACACACACATACACACACCCACACACACAAACACACACACACACACAAACACACACACACACACACACACACACACACACACACACACACTACACTCCCCAGCGTGGCGTGTGGTGCTGCCAACTCTCGCCTCCACTCTCGACTTCCCTTCACGGAAACACTGCTAACTTTTTAACTCAATTGAGCCAATAGGCGATATAGTGTGGACGGGACTCCCTCCGGCCAATCGATACCTTCTCCTACTGTCACCCAGCTGAAGCACTCTATTTTTATGTGCAGGCAGGGGGCGAAGTGTGTGTGTGTGTGTCAGTAATGGACACATAACAACAACGCCTCATAATAAACCATTAATTTATATCGCCCTGGAATCCAGGGCCTGGATAGAAGAAAAGGAAAACCAATAAAACCCACAATAATAAATTAGCAATGAAAGGACCACATTGTATAATAAGTCGTTTAGATAGCTCTTAAAGTATCCAATAAAAACAAGAAGAAGGAGAAGAGGAACAAGGAGGAGAAAGAGGACGAGGGGAAGAGAAAGAGAAGAGGGATGAGGAGGAGAAGGAGGAGAAGGGGGATAAGGAAAAGGAGAAGGTGGATGGGGAGAAAGAGAGGGAGAAGGAGAAGGGAGATTAGGAGAAGGAGAAGCGGGTGAGAAGAAGTAGAAGGGGGATGATGAGAAAGAGAAGGGGTTGATGAGAAAGAGAAGGGGGTTGAGGAGGAGAAGGAGGATGAAGCGAAGTAGAAGGAAAGGGAAGTTAATATACAAAAAAGACACCCACGTAGATATCTGTACAAAGCGTAAAGACTTCTGCATAAACGTATTAAGACTCACTCACTCACTCACGGCTCTCCCTCTCACTACCAGGGTTCAGGTGTGAGAGTCATGTTACAGGTTACTACGCGGACACACACGAGGACTCCAAGTGTCAGAGCTTCCACTTCTGCGCCGCCGACGGTTCCAAGACCAGCTACCTCTGTCCTACAGGTGAGTCACTAGTGGCCCTCACCTGCTACCTCTTTTCCATGTCTTAAAAAACCAGTGTATGATCGTTTATAACACGCATTACATATTACTATTACTACGTATGTATACCTGGATTCAAAATTTCCTGGTCTTGTGTACGACTCGTGTGTTCTTCCTTTAATAATTTTCTACAATTGCCTATAATTTCGTGAATAATTAAACGACCAATAGGAGTGTTTGACCCGTGTAAGACCAATGCTTGCATTATTTGTAATTGTGTTTCCTTGGTGAGCAGGGACGGTGTTCAACCAGAGACTGCTCGTGTGTGACCATGTGTTCCGGGTAAGGTGCAGCAGGTCGGCCAACTTCTATCACCTCAACGAGCGGCTCTACGACGCTGACCACCACCAGCAAGTCATGAACGGGTCCAGAGCCTTCAGGACATTTGGCAGGAGAGTACAGGACTCTTCCTACCTCCCTAGTGAACCTACTGAGCCTCAAAGTTTCCAGTAGAAGAGATCCAAGTACCTCATAAATTATCTCCATTAGCGCTGATAGTTTTTGTGGACTTCAGACATGCATTGAAAGATCTTAGAACCGCTAATTTTTATACAAGCTCTGCCAAAGGTTCTCAAAACTCGAGAATTTCGCTCAGCGTAACAAGTGGTTTGTCGACAGGTTGTAGTAGTTGTTGTAGGTCCTGGGGTCTCCTATTAGATTCCACATAAAGTCAAAAGAGTTCACAAGTTACTATTAGTGTGTAGACCACAACCTCAGGCCATCAATACATAGCAATCAATCTTGCATATGCAAGACGACTGTGTTATGAAAAAATGCACACACTTTCAGCCGATGAAATTACCATATTTTATGTCCGAGTGTACGTTTACATACACACATATATAGATATAAGAATAGCACCATTCCATCGAATGTTAAAATAATAAACAGCTCCTGATTTATGTACTGTACAGCCCTGTAAATGTATTGAACGTATATTATTATGTCTAAATCACACGTAAGTTTGTATATTTTCAGCCACCGGCTGCACTCGATTAATAAACCGTTTATTATCATTATTATTTTTACACCTCCAGGGAGAAAATCGAAAATAGACACACACACAAAAGCGTGCGTGTATAATTTAACCGACAGAGCACACACACACACAGGACATGAGTGTGTTTTGTAGATCTTATTTGTGTGTTTTTCCGAGACGAGTAAGTAAATAAGTAAAGAACACTTGGACGACACCGTATAACTTAAGTGTTGCACTTCATCAACCGAACAATGAGGAACACAGAAGTAAATAATTTATATATTATCTCTACGTTTTAATTTTACTAACTAATATTCTTGTGTTTCTTTGTCTGTCATCTCTCTACCTATATACTTTGACATGTAAGTGAATTTTGACTTCTGAGATAACTTCAAAATAATATCACTCCATAATGATGAAACTATTCTCAGGAATCAAATAAATGCCGTTGAACTTTTTTGAAAGTCAAGGTAAAGAAAACGAAAACTACCATAAGAGAAAACTACCATAAATTAACGACCATAATAAGAAAAATACCGTAAGTTAACTACCATAACAAAACACCACCTTAATAAGTTATTTAACCTAATAAGTTAACTCCCATCATATTAAGGTTCAGTACTGTCGTCCTTCAGCTTGGCTATTCCTGTTATACGTGCAGTGAGTCAGGCACCTAGGAGACTCTCAGCATTAGTGGCTGGCCGGCCTCTGCTGAGCTGAACTATCTTAACATCATTTCTTCTAGATCCTGTGCCACCGTCACCCCCAAATGGGGGAGATGGCCTGACCCTCATCACTGGGGGCAATAGGCTTCTAAGTGGTGTTGTCTCACTCGAGTGTGTGCACATCCACTCTGTCAGCCATCTTTAATTTCGGGTTTAATCATCACTCCAAGACACTTCCTCGCTTTGGTAAGAGGAGTGCCAGGGACCCTCGCCTACTGCTTGGTGATGGGTACTACAGCCTAATACTTAGGGAGTTTATAGGCTGTATCACACACTTCTTAAGAGTGAATTAAAGATAAGAGTTGGATTTAACCTTTATTTTCGCCGTTTCACGAAAACGATTTAAAATTTTCTTACGAGCGATAACGAGTTCAGGCTGCAGTGTTAATTGGTGAGGAACTTAACTTCGAACTGCACCTCGCCGAGGTCCATGTTGTACATGGTTTTGATGTTGTGGCCAGTGAGTGTTGTCTAAATTTATATATATATATATATATATATATATATATATATATATATATATATATATATATATATTATATATATATATATATATATATATATATATATATATATATATATATATATATATATATATAGCCCGGGTGGGCTAATCCCCGTAAAAAAAAATTTCTATCATACACAACTCATAGCTCTGATGTTGTCACTGATCTTATGTCTGACCACAGCCTAATCCAAGCAAGTATACATGTAGCCAATGACATCCCCACTGGTGGTAAACTCAACAGACGTAGAATCACAGTCAAGCAAGAACATGAAAGCCAGTTCATAGACTTCATCCATGACTGGTATAAGGACTACAAGCCTGACAACTACCAAAGTTTCAATGACGATCTGATAGATAGGACTTATAAATACTTCACCAACAATGCCTCCACCAAAAAAAGGAGAAAACGTGGTTAGCATAACGGGAACAGGCAACAGCAGTGCTATAATGACCCTGAGCTGAAAAAAAACTCCGGGCTAGGGTCAGGAGGGTGGGTAAGGGTTACAAACAAACTAGAACACCTCAAATGTTACAATTGTATCAAGCTTCACTTGCTGCTGCCAGGGAACGTGCAAATGAACTCAGACAAAATGCATGGGAGACATATGTCAACAGCCTGAACCAACACACATCCCTCAGCAAAGCCTGGAAAGACATAAACACAATCAGAGGTAAGAAACAGTAGACACGTCTCCCACCCAAACCCGCTGCAAAAGTCGAATGAGCTAATAACAAAGTGGGCTCATGTCTCTCGCTATGACATGTTACCAACTAGGACTCGGGGACTCCTCGATGCGAAGTCTGTAGAGAGAAGTAATCTTGTTAACTTTATGCTGGGCAAACAGCACGATGAGTGATGTTCCGTATACTGAGTGGGAGCTTGACGCCGCCCTAGCCAGGGGTAGGTTTACTTCCCCTGGAGAGGACGGAGTCACCTACAACATCTTTAGACTACTAAGGCGTGTGCCGGGCAATCCATTATTGGTATTGTACAATATGAGTCATGCCGAGGGCCAACTACCCACATCATGGACCAGCAGTATTGTTGTACCAATACCGAAACCAGGACAGCTTGATGCTTTTCGTTCCATATCACTAACCAGTTGCCTGTGTAAAACCTTTGAGAGGATGGTTCTTGGCAGACTCTTATATAGAATCAGAGAACACATGTCTCCTAACATAAATGGCTTCACCCATTGTAAAGGTGTACATAATTGCATCACCACCTTCCTAACTGTGCATGATGATGAAAGGCACAGATACACCACATTTCTTGACCTAAAAGCTGCATTTGATTTTGCCAATAGGCAACTGATATTGTACGAACTAGCCAAAATAGATATAGGAGGTAGGCTGTTACACTGGATAAGTGGTTACTTAACCAACAGAAGGGCTGCTGCACTGTTTCAGGGTTACAAAAGTGAAGTTAAAGATATGCAACTTGGTACCCCTCAAGGTGGAGTACTTTGCCCCACTTTGTTCAATGTTCTTATGAATGCATTATTAAATTTAATACCAGACAACCCCAGCAATATCACAATCAGCTATGCGAATGATATTCTTATACATACTAAAACTCATCGTGAAATGCAAACCACCCTGAACCATGTATATGCAGCCTGTGAGAACCTCGGTCTTATTATCTCCACTGAGAAAACTAAGTTGTTCAACAAAGAAGCTGGTAACGGCAAACGCTGCCCCGCCAAGTTCAAGATAGGTAACAACACTATTGACTATGTTTCTTCTTTCAAATATCATGGTGTCTCCGTCCCTTGGACCTTACCTGCCATACAACAGCTAACCCGCCAATGTATTGACAGACTGAGACCTCTTAGAAGTGTAGCGGGGTACAGCCCACATTATGGTGCTAATATCAGAAGTGTTAAAACAATGTACCTAGGCTATATAAGATCTCTGGTAGATTACCACGCACCAACCCTGGTCCTTCGTGACAGGAAAGGCGTTGACAAGCTCGAGAAAATGCAAAATAAAGCCCTCAGAATTATCCTACGATGTCCCATGAACACTAAAGTACTTAATATGAGGAAAGAACTAGGTATACTTAGTGTCAAAGATAGAATAATTGAAGTCAACCTCATGATAGCCCTAAGGCTTCTGCGTGGTGATCCTTATAACAACGTTTCCTTAAAATTGCTAGAATGTATGAACCATGGGACTACTGAGTCTAAATGGATGCAAACTACAGCTACACATATGAAGATGTTTGGACTAGACCATATCTACAAAGTTGAGACACAAGAGCGCTTCCTGCCACCCTGGCGGACAGTTCCCTTCGATATCACAATACCGACATATCCGCCTAAAAATTAATTATACAAAGTATTTATCTCCAACACACTGCCAAAGTGAGAGCTCTTGAACACATACACACTCTACAGACTGATGATAATATCACACAGACCATCTACACTGACGGATCTCTTAACACCGCCTGTGGGAGGGCTGGAAGTGCTATTGTTGTGACTCAACCTGACGGTAGTATAATTGAGAAAGGAGTTAAAATTAACAACTGGGCATCCACTCTACAAACTAAATTAGTTGCCATACTCACAGCTATTAAATTCATTGAAACCACTTTCACTGACAGTTTCATCATCACTGACTCTCTATCCTTACTACTTGTCCTTGACACCCTCAACTCAAGTTGTCACGCGCTTGTCTCTGAAGCCAGACACAAATATGCGTACCTTGTTGACCGGGGTGTCAAGGTCAAACTCTTGTGGATCCCCTCTCACATAGGCCTCATAAAACATGACAAAGTTGATGCCATCCCCAAACTCGGGTCTAACAAAGACACTGTTGAATACAATTTGAGTCTGTTAAAAAGAACCCTTAAAACTGTAATTAGGAAAGAAGTTATTGATGAATTTGACGCAAGTAGACAAGTGCAAGCAGGCACTAGTCGATCCATAGTTTACCATGATGAGATGTATCAAGTGAAACACGCATATGGAGCAAGTAACAAGATCACTAGATTACAAGATGATGTAACCGCGAGATTAAGGTAAGGATATAAGTACCTCTGGCAGTATGTTCCTCAATCAGATGTAAACAAGACTAAATGTAAAGTGTGTGGCCAGACATATGGCCACACACTTGAACACTACGTCCTCGACTGTGTGAAGATAGAACCTTTTAGGGACAGGTCAAAGCACACTGTGTGTGAAATGGCACAACACTTCATCTCTAATGGCAAGATAGCCGACATATTAAGATTGTATCCACTTTTTTGCACTTAGTAATTATATCAGTTCTCATGTAAAGAACCAAATACACAATGTGCTTGAATACTTCTCACGTAAATGTGAATAACAAAGTGTGCGGCCAGACATACTGCCTCACACGCCTGTACTCACGCAGTTGTGAATAAGTTACCCTTTATGTATAGAACTAAACAAATAATGTATGTGAAATACTGTGTAACATTCAGTGCCATAATATCCTGACAACGGGGGTTAATTATTATGACCCGTTGTAAACTCTACTCTGTAATCCTTTTGCCCTACCGCTCACAGGATGAGTATGGGGTGCACAATAAAGTAGCCGCTGTAAGCGGCAAAATCAATGTCAAGCTCCGGTGTCCCACAGGTGTAAGTACGTAAAAGGAAGAAGCTTGTGACAAGACATGAGTAGGCGTAGGGAAGCAGGGGCTAAGACCCCAGCATCACCAGGAAGTTTGGTGACAAGCAGTTACTGCAGCGCGATGTCTGATGCACACTGTGTGGGACTGGGCCCTACAGTGTTTAGGACGTTGCTGAATGCCTCAAAGCATGAAGGCTGTTGTTGGTATTGCCCTGACTGCATAATCAAAGTAAACGAGACGTTTGCAGATCACAGGGAAAGAGATACTTAAAGACAAAAATAGAGGAAGCTAAATCCGTGTTGGTTGCCAAACTAGAGCAGGTTAGGAAAGAGATCCTCACTAGACTGGGGAAGTAGCTGACAAAACAGAGGAAGTAGTTAAGAGGAGCTATGTTCAGGTTGTAGCAGGGTCACAGAAGGTGACGGAGAGTAATGCAGGATCTGAACAGGTCCTCTGGCGGCTAGGGACTCTGCAGAAGTGTGTTGAAGAGTTGACAACTAGTAGACCTACTGACTGATATGGGAGAAGAGGAAAAACGGGAACGCTCCGAGCGCAGGAACAACGTCCTTGAGAGCCAGTCGGAGGAAGCTGAAACCAGGAAAAAACACGAAAAGTTGAAATTTCAGAATATTTGTGATGGGGCTCTGAAATTATCAGCTCCCACTCAGGACGTGAGGAAGCTAGGACAAAGGCAGGAGGACAACCCCTGCCCCCTTCAGGATCACACTAGTGAATGAGGGTAAGATATGGAAAGTTATTCAGCAAGCAAAAAACTTACCAAGGGGTAAGGCATTTTGGGGTATATTCATAAACCCAAATCGCACGGTAATGCTGAGGGAACAACACAAAAAACTCCCGCAGTCCTTGAATCAGAGGAGGGAGGAGTCGATGAGGAACGGGGACGGGCGTACATGGGCTATATACAGGGGAAGGTAGTGGAGACAAGAGCAGCAGTACAGAGCCATGGGACAGTGGGACACTCCCCATCCGCTCTACCTCCCACCCAGGAGGAGCAGAGCAGTATGTAAACAATGTCATCTCTGACCACACCCCACAAAGCACAAGGGATACAGTAAACGAGGCATCTACAGAGAAAGGAGGGGGGCCCGGAGTCAATACCAAGACCAGAGACATTACCAAGGACAATTCCCGGCTTGAAAGTCATGAACACTAATACTGACACGTTCCTTGATAAGAGAGATGAGTTTGAAACACTACTGAAGGTACACTAACCCGATATAGTAGGTGTTGTAGAATTGTTGAACAAAAACAGGAGAATCGAACCGGAGGAATGTGAGTTCACTATATACGGATATGACTCATTTACGAACCTTTCCCAAGAAACTTGCAGAGGGGTGTGGTTATCTATGCTTGGCAAGACCTTAGATCCAGTCAGGTGAAGGTACAGGGAGAGGATGTTTTCGAAGAATCAAAGTGGTGTAACATTAAACTGAAGGGGTGTATCTACAAATCCCCAAACTGTAGCGTATTAAACCAAAGAAACTTAAGAGCCTTAATTAACAATGCAACGGTGCTAAACCCTGGCCACTTCCTTGTCATGGAGGACTTTAACTATGGCGACATTGACTGGAAAAGTTAATCCACGCCAAACGACCTAAATAATTATAACTAACGAGGAGGGTTTGGTGGCAAATCTGGAACACCTAGCCCCCGTTGGCATCAGTCACCATGTAACGTTGTCCTTCACATTTAACTGTTACTTGGTTCATAACAGAAGCAGGTCCAGGTTCAAATATTACAAAGGAAATTACGTGGGATAAAGGAGATGGGGAGTATACACTGGCCTGACTTACTGAGAAATAAAAACGCAGATACTGCGCTGAATATTATAGCCAGTAAAGTTAACCAAACGATCGATAAATATATACCTAAGACCAAACCCAGTGCCTCCAGGAATACAAGGATACCGTTTACACATGAACCATGCGGCGGTCGACAAAGTTAAGAAGAAAACTAGGGATTTCGAGACGTGGGTTAGGACAAATGATGAGCAGGACAGGAGGATGTATGCCAGATGAGGAACCAAGAAGAGTCAGAGTGTAGAAGGTCTGAAAAAGAGTTCCAGAGGCGGATTGCAAGCGAGGTCAAGTCAAACCCAAAGGCTTTTTAACGCTATGCAAATTCGAAATTAAAAACGCGAGTATGTATATCAGACGTGAGGCTTGAAGATGGTAGTTACGCAGACTTTGACCAGGATGAGGCGGAGGCGTTGAACAAATTCTTTTCCTCGGTGTTCACAAGAGATGATGCAAACAATCTCCCTGCGTTTGAGGAAAGACGGTTTGACACAGCAAAGACTCACACTGTGTCCTCGGATGAGGTTATAAGAAACATACTTCAAGGCTAAAGATTCACAAGAGTCCCAACCCTGATATGGTACACCCAAGAGTATTAAGAGAACTGTGTAACGAGCTTGTGGAGCCCCTAAGATCCTGTTCTGCAAATGCTAGGACGAGCAAAAGGTTCTGGATGACTGGGAAATGGCTTATGTGAGTCCTATATTCAAGAAGGGCAATCGTCATTCCACGAATATAATTAATGACCATTGAGTCTGACCAGCATAGTATGTAAAGTACTAGAGAGCATCGTAAGAGATGCCATGATGGAACGAAAGAACCTTGTAAAGGATTGTCATCACGGTTTTATGCCGGGACGGTCCTGCTTAGCACAATTACTTAAGGTCCTGGATATTTGGACTCAAATTATTCTAAAACAAGGCGGAAATGCTTACAATATATACCTAGATTTTGCCAAGACTTTAGACAGCGTACCCCATGAAAGGCTGAGAATTAAATTAGAAGGGTACGGGATTCAGGGAAGTGTCCTAGCGTGCATCGGGGACTTTCTGAATGACCGCAAACAGTGTGTGGTGATAAAAGGTATGAAATTGTCCTGTGTACCTGTGACAAGCGTGGTACCACAGGGCAGTGTATTGGGTCCGTTGTTGTTTGTTTGCTTCATAAACGATATCCCAGAAGCTATACACTCCGCCATAAAAATGTTTGCGGACGATGACTAGTTATTTTGGGAAATTAAGAACCAAACAGACTGTGAAGAGCTGCAGAAAGATCTCTATGAGCTTCAAGAATGGTCGAAAAAATGGCTGCTAAGACTCAATGTCACCAAGTGCAAGAGGATGCAAATGGGTCACACCAACAGTAAGGAGGAGTATCACATGTCCCAACAGGACGAAGAGACTGTAGTTAATTGAGACCGAATGTGAAAAGGACCTGGGCGTGTATGTCGACATTGAACTTAAGTTCTCGGGCCATTGTGAGAAGGTGAATCAGGCAACGAAACTAGTAGGTCTTATAAAAAGGACGTCTTGATATCTGGATGGTCCATCGTTCGTCATGATCTTCAAGAGTGAGGTTCTTCCCCGTCTGGAGTATTGTCACCCCGTCTGGTCCACGAGGTATGCTAGAGGCTGTCAATTGATTGAAAATGTCCAAAGGAGGGCCACCAGACTGGTGCCTGCTATACGGAACGTCAGTTACCCAGAGTTATTAGAACGCCTGCAACTGCCTAGCTTATACTAAACGCACGCGGTACCATGGCAAAAGCTCCACCTCGACCATAAGTAAATACAGCAGGAAGAGAGTAATGCAGTCAACAACAATCTTGACCTTGGAGATGACACCGACACCATGGAGGGATTTCAAATAGTCCAATCCAAGAAGCAGAAGAAGTTACAACGTGCAGAGAGGGGACGTGACCAACAATTGCCCTCACTTTTCCCTAAAAGAGCACGCTTAGACTTCCTTGACGCCACGCCATCCACTGGCAAATATGCGTAGTTACATGAGGCAGCAGCGAGACACCCGGGAGCTCAGTTCTCACTCAGAGTTCACACACAGGGATAAGTTATGCTGAAGAATGATCTAGCCATCCTAAGTGACCTTGTCAACAATGAACTAGCGGGAATAACTATGCGACACCCACCATTGACATCAAACAGGACTACCATAATAATCAAAGGACTCGACCAGTTCCAAGATCCTGTAACGCTCGAACAAGATGAGAACATTACAAGGACAAGGCGGCTCAGAGGCAAGAATGCAGTCATTGCTGATTGGATAGGATCTGAGGACCCACCCAGGATTCTCACTGTCCCTGGTGCTTACCGTTATCTAAAAGTAGACATCTATAAGCCTTCTTCCTGGAGATGTTACAAATGTCCGCGATGGGGCCATGTGGCTCGTGTCTGCTCTTTTCAAACACCGTGGTGTGGTTTCTGTGCCCGAGCACACACAACAAAGATCTGCAGTGCGAAGATTGTTTCAGGCTAAACTGTACAAAAACGCTCCATAATCTGTAAGACTGATGGAGTCCCTACATGTCACTACAACTGCCCTCAAGCTCCCCCACCCCAGCGACCAAACTCGCCACCTAGGCAGGTGACAAGCAGCTGTACTGCTAAAGGGGAGTCGCCTAGGAACAACCCCTGGTATACCGGCATCGCACCTAACCGACCGGTACCAGTTGTTAATAGCAGACCCGTACGGAGTGACACAGACGCAGAGTCGCAATAGGAAGTTACCAACGCTCCCACTGAAGGCACAAGCAAAGTAGTGTACACTGCTATGGAAAAATGGCATACAACAGCTTAAAGATTAACTGACCAAACAAAATGAAGTGATAACAGACCTTTGCAACACAATAAAGAGATTGAGCACCGTGATTTTTCAGCGATGCAATAATTGTAAGAGAAAGGATTATCAGGAAATGACAGTGCCTGATGTGGAAACTCAAGAATCACTCGTGTCCAAGCTGAGGGAAACAGTGATACTGGTAACAGTTTTACTGATGTCTCTGTGGACATAGTTAATGAAGATGAATATACACAAACAGAAAAAGGTGGTGATGTAGATTGTGACCAAGTGTGTTAATGTCTGCCACTGAAATACAACAACTGGTGGAGCAGTACATACCCCAGAAATGTTTCAAAAGGGCTAAAAAGTCTACTGCCTGCAGAAGGGACAGGCAGCATGGGCATGAAAAAACAAAACAATATCATACAGTGCCTTTTGCTTCTTCCCAAATATAGCACATAATGACCAGTGTTAATACCAGACAGAAATACAGAGAGATGAAGGTGATGAGTTGGAACATCTCATCCCTTAGAAAACGACACCCTGACCTACACCACAGAGTTGTGACTGAGGACATCGATGTTGTGTGTCTGCAAGAGTGTCTCACAGCTAATGGGAAGCCCCCCCCCCAGTCTGCCCAATTATGTGTATTATGATCCTCGTTCTACTCACACATGTTTGATGTAAGTTAAGAAGTCGGTACCGCATGTACCTCTTGTATCCAAAAAGACCACCAACTTTCAGTACCATGGGATCACTATCCACCTGGGCAACTCCACACTCAACGTGCTAAACGCCTATGCTCCCTAAGATCACCTTCAATACACAGATCTCCCAGACTTCGTACGTACTGAGCCCACTGTCTTAATTGATGTCCGAAACACTAGACACAAGAAATTAGGTGACCCCACCACTAACACCAATGGTAGGAGACTTACCTAATTACTAAGCGCATCGAATCATTGCTGATAGTGAACCAACACACATCTATGGCGGGGCTCTAGACAAGTGTATTGGCTTTAATCTATCATACACAACTCATAACTCTGATGTAGTCACTGATCTATGTTTGATCACAACCCAATCCAAGCTAGTATACATGTATCCAATGACACCCCACTGGTGGTAAACTCAACAGGCGTAGAATCACAGTTAAGCAAGAACATGAATACCAGTTCATAGACTTCATCCATGACTGGTACAAGGACTACAAATCTGACAATTACCAAGGTTCCCAGGGCGATCTTTTTGCTAGGACTTATGCATTATTCCCCAATAACGCCTCCGCCAAAATGAGGAGGAAACGTGGGCAGCATAACAGGAACAGACTACAGTAGTGTGATGATGACCCCAGACAGAAAGAACTTAAGTCTATAGCCAAGAAGACTGGTGAGGGTTACATACACCCCAGAATACCTAAAACGCTCAAGCTGTTTCGACCTTCCCTCGTTGTAGTCAGGGAACGCATGAATGAACTTATACAAAACGCATGGGTAAAATATGTCAACCCCTAAACCAACACATTCCCTCAGCAATGCCTGGAGGGACACAAACACAATCAGAAGTAAAAACAGTAGACACGTCTCCCACCCAAACCCGCTGCAAAAGTCGAATGAGCTAATAACAAAGTGGGCTCATGTCTCTCGCTATGACATGTTACCAACTAGGACTCGGGGACTCCTCGATGCGAAGTCTGTAGAGAGAAGTAATCTTGTTAACTTTATGCTGGGCAAACAGCACGATGAGTGTGATGCTCCATATGCTGAGTGGGAGCTTGACGCCGCCCTTGCCAAAAGTAGGTCCACTGCCCCTGGAGAGGACGGAGTCACCTACAATTCCATTAGACTACTAAGGCGTGTATCAGGGAATCCATTATTGGCATTGTACAATATGAGTCATGCAGAGGGTCAACTACCCACACCATGGACCAGCAGTATTGTTGTTCCAATACTAAAGCCGGGACAGCCTGGTGCCTTTACGACCCATATCACTAACCAGCTGCCTTTGCAAAACCTTTGAGAGGATGGTTCTTGGCAGACTCTTATATAGAATCAGAGAACACATGTCTCCTTACATAAATGGCTTCATCCATGGTAAAAGTGTACATAATTGCATATCCACATTCCTAGCTGTGCATGGTGATGAAAGGCACAGATACACCACATTTCTTGACTTAAAAGCTACATTTCAAATTGCCAATAGGCAACTTATATTGTATGAACTAGCCAAAATGGATATAGGAGGTCGGCTGTTACACTGAATAAGTGGTTACCTCACTAACAGAAGAGCTGATGCAATGTTTCAGGGTTACAAAAGCGAAGGTAAAGATATGCAACTTGGGACCCCCAAGATGGAGTACTTAGTCCTACTTTGCTCAATGTTCTTATGAATGCATTATTAAAGTAAATCCCAGACAGCCCCAGCAATATTACTGGTATTTTTTTTTTACGGGAATTAGCCCACCCGGGTACAGGTGAAACGACCCACAACGGGACCTAGGGGGCCCCCCCCAAAAAAAGAATAGGAAGAAATTGAAAATAGAGAAGAAAAAGGTTATATTGTGTTAATCTACACCACGAAGATGCCGGAAAACCAGCATTTAAAGTGAGACAGATTGCATAAGTATGGAAACACAGAAGAAGGCAAAGCATTCCACAGGAGGTACTATAACGGGTTATTCTCATGTGATCGACTTGCACAGAGAAACGGTGGGCACCGCGGGCAAGATGTGTGTTGCGAGCCCACGGCCTTGCCGGCGGTACACAGGATGCCAAATCCACCGAACATTGCCCGTTAAAGTATCTGTAAAAGAGAGATAGTGAAGCAACATTGCGGCGAAGAGAAAGGGAAGAGAGATTGTTGACTAAAGGAGGAGAGTTAATTAGACGAAATGCCTTTGATTCCACCCTATCACAAGTTGGACAGAAGAAGAGCCACCCCAGATATGAGAGTAGTACTCCAAGTTAGGACGAATGAATCCCTTATATACTGGGAGCAACTGCTCAGGAGTGAAGTAGCTACGGCATCTGTACAGCATTCCCAACTTTCGGGAGGCAGCTTTAGCTGTATTAACGATGTGTGATTTCCAGGACATACTGGAGGAAATGGTGAGGATTAACATATTTATTTCAGAATTTGGTAGGAAGATAGCGTCTTGAAATGTAATTGGTGGGAGATCGTCTAATTTACAAAGTGTAATTGGTAAATATTGAATTATATTACTATTGAACTTAACCAAGTTTCTACCTCCCCATTCGGAGATGCTGCACAGAACCGCATTGATAGAAGTAATGATATCAGTTCTAGAAACAGATCTAGTTTGAGAGTTGGGAGGAAGGGGAAAATGTGAAGAAGAGTGTAGAGTAGAATCATCAGCGTAAGAATGGATAGAATTAGTTTTAGTGTGAAGTAGATCATTGATAAAAAGAAGGAAGAGAGTAGGTGAAAGAACAGAATCCTGTGGGACACCACTACTGGTAGAGAAAGAGCGAGAGATCGATCCCTCGACAACAACTGCCATGGATCGGTTCTCAAGGAAGCTAGAGATGAGAAAACAAAATGGGGAAGAGAAACCAAAAGAGGGAAGTTTAGATAGCAAAGACTTAAGCCATACCCTGTAAAATGCTTGATGATGATCAGGTCGGCCCTGGGGTCTACAACCTTCCCAACCAGTGGGACCCATCCGAGAAGGCCCCGCTTCAATATTAATATCAACTGACATAGGAGAATAAAATACAATGAATAAAACAGATCAAGAATGAGTACTGTTATATTTGCGGTATTGTCAATAGTAAGAGAGACAGTTGAGACCCTGGAATTGTGTGTAAATGAGGCAGAAAGATAGATCAGCAACCTGGGATTTGGTCACAATTTTCGTAATGCCATATGGCAGCAGGGTCCGCCATTAGACAATGCATTATGCTTCCAATATCTTCCTAGGCAGTAGTACCTCCCTGCTTCGGAACTGCCTAATACCTACTTCCTACTATGCAGATGACATTCTTATACTTACTAAAACTCATCGTGAAATGCAAACCACCCTGAACAAGCTAGTAACCGCAAACGTGGACCATCAAGGCTTAAGATAATTAACAGCACTATTGACTATGTCTCCTCTTTTAAATATATCGGTGTCTCTATCCCCTATACCTCACCTGCCATGCAACAGCTAACCCGCCAATGTACTGATAGGTTAAAACCCCTTAAATATGTAGTGGGGTACAACCTACATTATGGTGCTAATATCAGAATGGTCAAAACAATGTACCTAGGCTATATAAGATCTCTGATAGATTACCACGCACTAGTCCTGGTCCTTCGTGACGGGGAAGGCATTGACAAGCTCGAAAAAAATGCAAAATAAAGCCCTTAGAATTATTTTATGCTGTCCCATGAGCACTAAAGTACTTAATATGAGAAAATAACTAGGTATACCCAGTGACAAAGATGGAATAATTGAATTCAACCTCATGATAGCCCTGAGGCTTTTGCTTCTAAGAAACTGCTAGAATATATGAGTCATGAAACTGGTGAATCTAAATGGATCCAAACTACAGCTACACATGTGGTGATGATGTTAGGACTAGACCATCTGTTCAAAGCTGCTTCACAGCAGCGCTTCCTGCCACCCTGGCGGGTAGTTCTCTTTGATATCACAAACGACTGACCACACATAATTCTTATCTCCAATACACTGCCAAAGTGAAAGCTCTTGACCAGATACAGTACATAACCTGCAGACTGAAAATAAATAACATCACACACACCGTCTACACTGAAGGCTCTCTTAACACTGTCTGCGGGAGGGCTGGAAGTGCTGTTATTGTGGCTCAGACTAGAGGTAATGTAATAGAGAAAGGAGCTAGAATTAATAACTGGGCATCCACTCTACAAACTGAACTATTTGCCATACTCACAGCTCTAAGGTAGTTGAAGACACTGCCACTGACAGTCTCATCATTACTGACTCCTTATCCTTACTACTTGCTCTTGATACCCTAAACTCAGATTGTCACCAGCTTGTCTCTAAAGCCAGACATAAACATAAGTGTTTGTTGACGTGGATATCAGGATCAAGCTGCTGTGGATCCCCTCTCACATGGGCATTAGTGAACATGATAGGGTTGATGCCTTAGCTTAACTCGCGTCCAACAACGACAATGTTGAGTACAATCTATGAATCTATGACTGTCAAACAGAACCTCAAAAACTGTCATCAGAAAAGAGCTGGCTTATGAATTTGACACAAGCAGACAAGTGCAAACAGGCACTTGTCGACCCACTGCGTTGAGATGTATCAATTGAAACATGTACTCGTATATGGAGCAAGTAAGAAGATCACTAGATTACAAGATGCTGTAACTGCTAGAATAAGGTTATGATATAACTACCTCTGGCAGTATGCCCCTCCGGCAGATGTGAACAGAGGTAAATGTTACGTGTGGGGCCAGATAAATGGCCACACACTCAAATACTACTTCTTGAACTGAGAAAAATAGAACCTTATAGGGATAGATCCAAGCACACTGTGTATACAATGGCACAGCACTTTATCTCTGATGACAAGATAGCTGATATACTAAGGCTGTATCTACACTTCGCATCTAGTACCTTTTCAAAATTCAATATACCGACTTAAACAAATAATGTACTGTACTAGAAATACTCTGCAACATTCATTGTTATAATATCAAAATCACTGGGGTCCGATAAACACCCTTTGTGGCCTATATTTTGTAATACTTTTTGCGTTACCGCTCACAGGATGAGTATGGGGTAGTGGGGTGCACAATAAACTAGCTGCTGTCCCCGGCAAAATTCAAATACAAATTTAAGGTTGAAGAAGCCACAAGTCCAGAAAACTGTGAGGGCAAACTTTTTCGGAGTGAGAGTTGTGAACTCTTGGAATAATCTGCCAGTGTTGTGACGGCACCGAGTGTGAGCTCATTCAAGGTCAGACTTGTCAAACACTGGAACAGGTTCCGATATAGTCAGGATCCAGTGCATGTCCAGTACTTGCTAACAATGCATAAGAGAGACGTGACCGACCGCCCAAGTGGCTAACGAGCCAATCACTGGTGAAAAGGATAAAAGTAAAAGTAAGTAAAGGTAACAGAATCTAAGATACTGGTTCCCGCCTCCCTTGCCTGCTCTTTAATGGAGGACTGGGCACAAGCTTCCTCCCCTGAGGCACTTCCAGATCCAATGCAGGAGGCAGTGCAGGCCCGCATCGATGCGTCTGAGCCTGTTGTTCGTGCTGCTCTTACCTCCCCTGCCCCCACTGATCATCCCATCACACAGTTCGAGCTTGACAGTGCTCGTCGCTCTAGAAAAGACACCTCTCCTGGGGATGATCAGATAACCTACTCCGTCCTCAACGCCTGTACTAATATTCCTAACGGCCCCTTGCTTGCTCTCTACAATATGTCTTATGAACATGGGGTTCTCCCGTCCAACTGGAAAAATGCCACTATTATCCCCATCCCTAAGCCGGGAGATCCTGGGAAATATCGACCCATTAGTCTTACCTCCTGTGTTTGCAAGATGATGGAGAGGGTACTCCATCGTCGCCTTCTTCACACCATAGGCGGCTTCCACAACTCCCTCAATGGTTTCATTCAACATCGCAGCACAGCACACTCCATTGCTTCCTTTTATTGCAATCAGACTGCCCGCGTCTCCGTCTTCCTTGATATCAAGGGAGCCTTTGATACGGCTCAGCCTGCCCTCATTTTAGCTGAACTTGCACGGTTAGGTGTTAAAGGGAGACTTCTACAATGGATCGCCTCTTACCTCACTGGACGTCAGGCCCGGGTTCGCGTTGAAGGCTCTATGTCTCCTGTTCAAGAAATGAACCTCGGCACCCCTCAAGGTGGAGTCCTGAGTCCCACCTTGTTTAACACTCTCATGCACTCCATTGCATCACTCCCGTGGCCGACAGAAGTTGTCCACTCAGGATATGCCGACGATGTCCTCCTCCAAGCCCCTGACTACCTCAGCATGCAGGAAGCCCTTGATCTGGTCTCCAGAGAGTGTGATTCACTTGGTTTCCTTCTTTCAACTGCGAAAACAAAAGCCATGTGGCACGGTCGTGTTGTACCTCCACCCCTTTTCTTATCAGGAACGCCCTTGGACTGGGTTAATGAGACAAAATACCTGGGTGTGTATGTAACTCGCACACGTTGTCAGATCCCTGAAGTCCGCTATCTTCGAGACATATGTTTTCGGCGTCTCGCTCCCCTCTCTACCATGTGCAGGGGTTCCCTTGGTGCCAGCATCCCTGTACTTCTCACCATGTACAAGTCTTTTGTCCGTTCCTGTGTCGACTACGCCGCCCCTGCCCTCGTCAACATTAGTCGGACTGCTGTCAACCGTCTCGAAGTTATCCAGAGGAAAGCTGCTCGTATCATCCTTGGGGCTCCTCAGTGGACACGCTCTACTTCTCTATATAACGAACTTGGTCTTTCCCCCTTACAGGATCGTGTCCAGGAGTTTTACCTAAAAACTGCCGTCTCCATTCTACGGGATCCTAGGGGCAACTATGTCCAAACCAACTTGACTACTGCTGTTCGAGACCGACCTCCATCTAGAAGACAGTGGCGAGGGTCACTCATCCGAGCCCTTCAGGAACACGACCTCCTGCCTGATATTGTTGTCACCCCTGCTGTTGGTTCGTCTCCTTCTCCCTGGCTGGATTTTCAACCTGAAGTGATTGCCCTCGGTGGACCGCTCCCGAAATCCCAGGTGAACCCTGTTATTCTCTGCAAATACCACCTCTCCAGGATCGCTCACTGGTCCCCAGGTAGGGTCGTCCTCTACACTGATGGTTCTGTTGACCCCGCTACAGGTAGGGCCGGGGCTGGTGTCTACATCTCCCGTCCTCATGCCCCTGAGCCTATCAAACTGTCTCTCAGAGTTTCTGACGGGGCATCCTCCACTCAGGCTGAACTAATAGCCCTCCTTGCTGCCCTTCTCGCTGAGGAAGAAGCAGATGGTTTCTGCCCCTTGCTTGTCTGCTGCGATTCCAGGTCTGCTCTCGACGGGATCGCATTTGGATCTGGGGAAAATAAGGACCTCATCCTCCGAATACGAGGGTTAACATCCACACTTCAGGATGAAGGCCGTCCTGTGACATTCCTATGGATACCTAGTCATGTCGGTATCTTGGGGAATGAGGCAGCAGATGACCTTGCCAAGACTGGCTGCAACAAGGCCACACCTGACTACGTTGTTCCTCGAACACTCTTACAGATTAGGACCCAAATCCGCCGCAAACAGAGAGAAGCTCGGGAAGCAGCCATCCCCCTGGACTCCCCGCCCACATGGTACGATGTCCTCCGTAAACTTCCTGACTTCTCATACGTCTACGGGAAAGGGTCGCGGAAGGGGGACGTGATTGCTGCCCGTATCATCATTGGGTATGACTTTGCTTGGGAGATTGGTATCCCCACATCCCCTGAGCAACGCTCTTGTGCGTTATGCAGAAGACCCGACAGCCGCACCCTTATTCACTACCTCCTAAGATGTCCCCACACACAACGCTTCCGTGATGCCTGCTGGACCACCACTCCACGACCCCCTGACGGAGACACGATGATCCTCCCAATACTGGCCAGATATTTTGTAAATAATATTAATTATGTGTTAAAGGAACATCCTTCCTTCCTTAGGCTTTAGTAAGCCCCTTTATAATATTTATACTGTATATACTTTTCACACTTGCCAGATGATTCTGGTGTCATTGTACAGGGGTACCTAGTGACAGCACTAGGATCCCGCTTCCTCTATCAAGGAATAAACAATTGAAATTGAAATTGAAATTGATACTGGTTTCCAACTCTAAGGATTTTACACTTCAATTTTAAGGATTTTTTTTTTTTTTGCTTTTCGTCATAAGGATGTTATACAGTTTGGGAGGATTATTATGTTATACAGAAAATGGATAACACGTCCCCAATATTGTATAAACGTGTCAAAACTTTCCACATCTCTTCCCCCGAGAGAACCTTACACAAATATGTTTCAAATAGCGGCAGTGCTGAATGTCAAAGAAAAACTTTGTCAAGGAATTGAGTGACGATATGTGAAGGGATGTTGGGTGCAGTTTTTTTTTTTTACCTTTAGAGGACAATTTTTTTTCTGTGAGAGTTAAGCCAATAGTGGACTCATTTGCATGTTGGATAATATTGTCAACTCCCGAGTTTCCTGTCAATAATATCATATCTAATTTTACAAATATATAATTCCAATAACTTGTAAGACGAGGGAAGTATGAATATTACTTAAATAAATTTCTACATTCACCAAAAACTATCTTTACAATTTTATGTGAGACAATATGAGACAATGGACGAAGGATTTTGACAACCTTACCGAGATAACAGTAGTCTCAGTAGTCTCAGTAGTCTGTAGTCTCAGTGTTCATTGTCAAATTTACCTGACCTCTCCGTAAAGGTACTTTTTGATGCAAGTATACAAGTGCACCGAATTCAGTGAAGATGGTGATGATGTTTCTTAGGTGACGTCATCAGGACACTATTTTAACCATCAAGTTCTGACCAGCGTGGATGGTGAGAGAGACTGCCGGTGTTAACGAGGTGTGGATGGTGAGAGGTGAGGGAAACTGCCGGTGTTAACTAGGTGTGGATGGTGAGAGGTGAGGGAAACTGCCGGTGTTAACTAGGTGTGGATGGTGAGAGGTGAGGGAGACTGCCGGTGTTAACGAGGTGTGGATGGTGAGAGGTGAGGGAAACTGCCGGTGTTAACTAGGTGTGGATGGTGAGAGGTGAGGGAAACTGCCGGTGTTAACTAGGTGTGGATGGTGAGAGGTGAGGAGACCGACGGCAAGAAGGAGGTGGATGGTGGGAGGTGAGGAAACGGACGGTGTTAACGAGGTGGGATGGTGAGAGGTGAGGGAGACTGCCGGTGTTAACGAGGTGTGGATGGTAGAGGTGAGGGAAACTGATGGTGTTAACGAGGTGTGGATGGTGAGAGTGTGAGAAACCGATGGTGTTAACGAGGTGTGGATGGTGAGAGGTGAGGGGAGACTGGCGGTGTTAACTAGGTGTGGATGGTGAGAGGTGAGGGAGACTGCCGGTGTTAACGAGGTGTGGATGGTGAGAGGTGAGGGAGACTGCCGGTGTTAACTAGGTGTGGATGGTGAGAGGTGAGGGAAACTGCCGGTGTTAACTAGGTGTGGATGGTGAGAGGTGAGGGAGACTGACGGTGTTAGCGAGGTGTGGATGGTGAGAGGTGAGGGAAACTGACGGTGTTAACGAGGTGTGGATGGTGAGAGGTGAGGGAGACTGCCGGTGTTAACGAGGTGTGGATGGTGAGAGGTGAGGGAAACTGATGGTGTTAACGAGGTGTGGATGGTGAGAGGTGAGGGAGACTGGACGGTACACGAGGTGTGGATGGTGAGAGTGTGGAGGGAGACTAAGGTATTAACGAGGTGTGATGGTGAGAGGTGAGGGAGACTGATTTGCAAGTTAACGAGGTGTGGATAGAGAGGTGAGGGGAAACTGACGGTGTTTAACGAGGTGGATGGTGAGAGGAGAGACAAGTGGTATTAACGAGGTGTGGATGGTGAGAGGTGAGGGAAACTGCCGGTGTTAACGAGGTGTGGATGGTGAGAGGTGAGGGAAACTGACCTGTGTTAACAAGGTGTGGATGGTGAGAGGTGAGGGAGACTGACGGTGTTAGCGAGGTGTGGATGGTGAGAGGTGAGGGAGACTGGCGGTGTTAACGAGGTGTGGATGGTGAGAGGTGAGGGAGACTGCCGGTGTTAACGAGGTGTGGATGGTGAGAGGTGAGGGAGACTGGCGGTATTAACGAGGTGTGGATGGTGAGAGGTGAGGGAGACTGGCGGTACTAACGAGGTGTGGATGGTGAGAGGTGAGGGAAACTGACGATGTTAACGAGGTGTGGATGGTGAGAGGTGAGGAAACTGATGGTGTTAACGAGGTGTGGATGGTGAAAGGGGAGGAGACTGGCGGTATTAACGAGGTGTGGATGGTGAGAGGTGGGGAGACTGACGGTGTTAACGAGGTGTGGATGGTGAGAGGTGGGGAGATTGCCGGTGTTAACGAGGTGTGGATGGTGAGAGGTGAGGGGACTGACGGTGTTAACGGGTGTGGATGGTGAGAGGTGAGGGAAACTGCCTGTGTTAACTAGGTGTGGATGGTGAGAGGTGAAACTGACGGTGTTAACGAGGTGTGGATGGTGAGAGGTGAGGGAGGCGGTATTAACGAGGTGTGGATGGTGAGAGGTGAGGAGACTGACGGTGTTAACGAGGTGTGGATGGTGAGAGGTGAAAGGACGACGGTGTTAACAAGGTGTGGATGGTGAGGTGAGGGAGACTGACGGTATTAACGAGGTGTGGATGGTGAGAGGTGAGGAGACTGGCGGTATTAACGGGGTGTGGATGGTGAGAGGTGGGGGTGCCGGTGTTAACGAGGTGTGGATGGTGAGAGGTGGGGAAACTGCCGGTGTTAACGAGGTGTGGATGGTGAGAGGTGAGGAAACTGACGGGTGAAGGGGTGTGGATGGTGAGAGGTGGGGAAACTGACGGTGTTAACGAGGTGTGGATGGTGAGAGGTGAGGAGACTGACGGTGTTAACGAGGTGTGGATGGTGAGAGGTGGGAAAACTGCAGTGTTAACAAGGTGTGGATGGTGAGAGGTGAGGAGACTGACGGTAACGAGGTGTGGATGGTGAGAGGTGAGGGGACTGGCGGTATTAACGAGGTGTGGATGGTGAGAGGTGAGGAGACTGACGGTGTTAACGAGGTGTGGATGGTGAGAGGTGAAACTGACGGTGTTAACGGTGTGGATGGTGAGGTGGGGAGACTGGCGGTATTAACGAGGTGTGGATGGTGAGAGGTGGGGAAACTGCCGGTGTTAACGAGGTGTGGATGGTGAGAGGTGAGGGAAACTGACCTGTGTTAACAAGGTGTGGATGGTGAGAGGTGAGGGAGACCGACGGTGTTAGCGAGGTGTGGATGGTGAGAGGTGAGGGAGACTGGCGGTGTTAACGAGGTGTGGATGGTGAGAGGTGAGGGAGACTGCCGGTGTTAACGAGGTGTGGATGGTGAGAGGTGAGGGAGACTGGCGGTATTAACGAGGTGTTGTAGGTCGGTAAAAAACTCATTATTGATTTCGTTAATAATTCAGTTCGTTAATAATTCAGTTCGTTAATAATTCAGTTCGTTAATAATTCAGTTCGTTAAAGATGCCAAGGATGTTTAAATACACCTACTCTCCCTAATTGTAAGCAGCTAACTCAAATATATCTTCGTAGATAAACCTTTTGTTGTGAGGTGCTTCACTAACCTGGTTCGTTAATAATACACCGTTCACCAGGTCTTACAATGTACACTAGACGATTTTACGTTTAGAATTATCAGTCTTTAATGCCAAAATACAAAAGCTGTTCTTTAATGCTGGATAACCTCTTTACTATCAAAAGCATCAATTCAATTCAATTTCAATTGTTTATTCCTTGATAGAGGAAGTGGGATCCTAGTGCTGTTACTAGGTACCCCTGACAAAAGCATCAATATTTAATAAAACATAGTGTCCTGCATTGTATATTTTATGCTTCGTAACTTTTATTGAATACATGACCTGCTACAGTAGGGTGTGTCATAGGAGGGAAGATCAGCTAAAACTAATGGCCCATCACTTTTTTGGTAGATTTTAGTGTATATAAAACAGAAAAATAATTTCAGTTTCAATATTTTGCAACCTTTTGCTAGGTAAATTTTAGCGTGAAATTTATCGAAAATCTAAATGTACAGCTGCATTAGTGCATTACAACGCCAAAGAAAGTGAACATTGCTTTCGACTTTACTCCTTAACAACCCAACTAACAATATTTTTTTTCTGTTTCAGATTCTGATGCATTGAGAAGTTGGTTAAATATTTGCGATGCATGCTGAAATAGACGAGGAACCAAAATCCAGCCATCTCTAGTCACTATCTGGCCTGGGGAGAGAGCTCCTGAAGTCGAGTTGCCTACATTGAGAGATGCTGAGATACGGTGTTTTAATCAGGCAATCAGTGAAAGAACCAAAGAACTTACACTAAACAAAGACATTGCCAGTGATATGACCTCAAAGTTACCTTTGGCACAGTACACTCTGGCTAACGCTCAGTTCACAAGCCTCCAGTCATAAATGTCAGAAGAAGATTAGTGAGAGACTGCTAGCCAGTTGGGGAAAAGTAAGTAGGATATCTCTTGGGAGAGGAAAAATTTGCAGTTAAGGACAGCTTTGCCAAGCAACTGACCAGTTATTTGGACATACCATTTGTAAAGCCCAATTGTTCTCTGTCCTGAGTTTGGAGGTGATCGTGACTCAGAACTGGAGGCCCACATCTCCTGTACTTGCAAGCGTGAACTGGAAGATCTCAGATCGAACTCGGCATTTGCCAAAGCACAGAGAGAAAGGACTGGCAGTACAGGGCCTCATGATTTTGGCCCAGATATTCCGGGAGTCCAAGAGACAGGAGTGCTGCCACAGAGAGACAGAAGAGGAGAAGAGTTGTTGAGAAAAGAGACTTGAGAAGGCCCAGAGAGTGCAAAAGGCCGATGACTGGAATCAAGCTGATTCAGAGCTTAATGACTTCCCCATGGCTGATCCGGAGTGCTGACCAGAGAATGGTGACTTTGTCCCCAACCCAGAAAAATAATGATCCCAAACCTTCCAGGCATAAGATTCGAAATAGAAAGATATCCCTGAGCATAGCTCTGGCCAGCATAAAGTGACACCACACTAGTCTCAGAGAACTGCAGAGATAGCAACAGCTGCCTGGGTTGACGGTGGTTTGATAACACCGATGATGTTCACCTGGTGATAGATCATATCAAAGTAAGGAGAGCTCAGGAGAAACTTGTCAGTAACCTAGAAGAGGAGCTTGATAAGGGATAAGAGAAAATGGAATCAATTGTTTGTTCTCCTTGATGGGAGAAGGGACACACTAAAGTGTTCGCGAAAGTTGGAGATTTTACGTTGTTCCCGCTGGTGGTGAAGGAGAAATACCACTCCTGCTGCAGTGAACCAGAGGGAAGTATTTGTGGCATTTCACCCAGGAGAAAGATGACATCACAGGAAACCAGCTGAGATAGTACAGGATAACATTGTGAACTGGCTCAGAGAGAGAACGTAGACCAGACCCCTGCAGGCTATTGGAGGACAGCACCAACACGAACACAGGGTGGCAAGGGGGCCAGCAGTGGATAGAGTGGAAGATTGGGGAGGAAGCCGGTCTGGATTGTTTGTGACCTCCACACCAACGAGTTGCCACTCAGACATCTGATCCAGGAGCTGGATGGCAAGACTCTTTTCAAACAACAGATGGTCTGGGTCCTCTTGGCAAGATGCTGACCTCTGCCACTGAGCAAGAAACAATCCGAGCTTTTGAAAAATCACAGCTGGCTCCTCCACTTGTTGAGCTTGCACATACTGTCATTGACGACCTGGAGTACTTGACCAGTACTATGGTTGGCATGATTTGCAGAGCCATCAAAACTGAGGTCATGCCTGATAGACTTGCTTACCTGCAGATAGTCCAGTCTCACATTCTAGGTGGCCTTACAACGGCCTCACGTTCTGCAGAATTTGGGTCGCTCATCATAAACCGAAAGGAACCAGTCACAACCTGAGACTTGTCCAATTCATCGTGAGTGTCTATTGCCAAATTGGTTCAACACCAAGGTCAAGTCAATGGTTCTCCGAAGGTCCGAGGTATGTCTCTTCTTCCATTGGAGCTCCTATGAGTCAGCCAAGGAAGGTTGTTCAGATTGTGAGTGACTGTGAGGAGATCTTTCCCAGTATGCTCATCCTGAGGCAGTTCTGCAGACAATGCTCTGCAGTAAGGATGAGGAGGAGAGAAGAGTGGTAGTCAAAAGATCTTTGGATATGAGACTTATGAGAGGATCTGGGCATGACGAATCAGTTGGAAAATGATTCCTTCCAGGTCAGAAGACTTGAAGTCAATCTGAAAAGCAAGACCTCACTGATCTCATATAGGATCTGGATAACATCCAGGCTGGCAGTGAGCCCCTCTACCTGCAGCCTCACCACAATGTCTGTCAGAGCTTTCCTGGACAACCCCCATGCATGTCCCTGCCTGGCCCTCGCACACCCAGAGAGCAGAGCGTTGTGTACAGCAAGGAAGGAGGCCAGCAGTCACGTGTACAGCCAGGAGAGGAGGGAAGGCTACACCTGAGCTCAGGTGTCAGCAGGGAGGTGATGAGAGGAAACAGAAGCAAGAAAGACATGTTCTCTATGGTGTGCATAAACACCGGGTCAGAGAAACCGGTTTTTGTATTTGATGATTTTGTTTTCAGCGAATATTAAATTCTAATAAATGTTTCAAGATCATCTGTTCACTATTCTGGGACCATTTTCATCCTAATAAATTCAACCTGATACATTTACTTTTACTTTTAAAATAAGCTTATTTAGTGGTGTTGGTAAAAGGGTGGGGAATACTGAATTTTCATAAGATTTCGCGTTAAAATTTACCTAGCACAAAATGAAAACTTTTCAAATCTGAAGATATCACATGATTCTGCACATAGAACTACATTGGTTAATACTACGGGCCGATTTCAAACTAAAAAAAAAATTCAGCCTGCATGACACACTTATACTGCTAGAGTTCTTGCCCTATCCACGAGTCCCAGAGGTAAGCACGTACATCAGCGCCCGGGACCTGCGATCACCAACTTGTTTTAATACTTTACGACACAATTCTTACAACTACGTGTTATGATGACGAAGTTCATGGACAACAATGTGTCCAGTGATTTTACATTTTGAGATCATAATAAATTGTCATGTCTGAAGGTTTTGATTACTCGAAAAGTATAGTGTCAGTCGGATAAGAATTGCAGAACATATAAATCGACCACATATAGTAGGCGACATGGAGTAAAAAATAGTTGAAAAATGCTGCAATGCGTGTGTTGTGCCATCATCTACTGTACAGTATATCCCCAGGACTCATCGCTCTCACAACACTCATGTGCCTCTTACACCTTGACGGCTCGTTTTTGGTAGGTTAAGGTCAAATAACTGCAGCAGACGTGGACCCATGCATTTATAATGTCACCAGGGACGTGCTGGGTACCCTTGGCAACCTGCCCACGCCGCTCACACGTCTCCTCTCCACTTTCTGGACGAGGGAGTCAATATTTACCAGTCACGGGCCCGTAAGTCCGTTTCATAACACCCGCAGGCGAAAGGCAGCAAATAATCTATACATCTAGCCCAGTGGACGCTTACATACACACATTTGCATATATATATATATATATATATATATATATATATATATATATATATATATATATATATATATATATATATATATATATATATATATATATATTCGACCATGTGACAAACATCCTCACAATACTAGACGGAGGACGAACACGTGACCTGCCAGACCCAATCTTGTTGACACTCAAACATGCATCAACACTCACACACTCTCCCCATGTTTTCTCTCTTATTTTTTGGAGTATTTTCCCCAAGCCATATCGTCCAGCAAGGGCAACAATATCAGGGATAAGTGAGTGTAAACTGTGGCCCCTGATGGTGGAGTCTGGCTGCAGCACAACCAAACTCCTAGATATCGAGAAATCATGAAAAATGCTGAAGGCAATATTATTATTGAAGAAAACGGCGTCGTGTTTAAGAGTGAAGCCTTCAGTGAGAGGAAGGGGATAATGAGTGCCAGGCGTCGGAAGGTATACGAGATGGAAGCAGCAGCAGCGAGCTTCCTGTTTACCCATAAGCAACGTTCACCCTCAGTCTGCTCTTGAACTCACGGCCTCTTTGTGAAGAACATCAAACACTTGTCTACAGGTTCACAGTGGCTGCGGGGATTCCCGAATGAGAACAACAACTATAATATTCTACGTAATATATTCTGTATATACGCACTATATTAAATTATATACGCACAGAAAGCAGCTTATAGATCGTTCCGTTGTCATTCATCAGTCACTTCGGGAAGACTCATCAGCCACAAGCAGTATCAATCAAGCAAATCTTGTTAATTTATACTTTGCACTAGATTTAAACACTAAACTATTATCTTCTGACCAACAGTTAAAGTCAACACGCAAGATAAACTTCTAGCTTGAATCGAAACTGACACCATTATTGGGTTCAGAAATACTGTAGATCGTAAATTTCGTAGGTGTTGTGTACTCAAGCAGGCAACAAACGTAAACTTATTAATATTATAACCCTGTTTGTCGTTCCCCCACGTCTAAGAGGAAGGTTCACCATGATATAATTTACAGATTGGAACATATTGTCCAAAAAAAAAATAATAATAAATAAGAGAGAGGCGCTCATGGACACCCTGTGAAGCTCCCGTCCAATCGCAGCTTTATTGTATGCGTGAAGTGAGGTGTGAGTCCCCTGGTGGGAAGAGAAGGAGGAGGAGGAGGAGGAAGACGAAGAAGAGGAGGAGGAAGAGCAGGAGAAGAAGGAAGGGGTTGATGGTCGGTGATTGTATCTGACGGACACCTTAATGAACTCTTGTCTGGGTTGCATTATTAAGACTGTAATGTGTAATTCACTGTACATGTATGGGCAATAAACACACACACACACACACGCACACGCACACGCACACACACACACACACACACACACACACATATCAAAATATCACAATGAAAATATTGCAAAAAGTGATGTTCATAAAAGCTTATTACGTAGAAGTTATTGAATAATTTGCCATGTGATTTTTGCATCAGTGAGCGAGTAAGTGTGAGAACCACCACTCGCTAGTGTTTGTGTGTGTGTGTGTGTGTGTGTGTGTGTGTGTGTGTGTGTGTGTGTGTGTATGTGTGTGTCCTGTCGTAATTAAATGCCAGGAAACTACTGGACAATTGTATATTTCCATCCTAAAACTCTTACAATATAGTATTTTTTCCCACCTGGATCATGTTGTATTAACCAGCTGTATAACGCTTCAATCAACGCTCTGGTCCTGTGTATTATTCCTGGTGTGAATCATAATTGATCAGTCAGTCGCATCACGGAATTTGGGTTCCAATCTAAATTAGTCAATGTTGTCCAACCAAATTACAAAAAGATCTAAAAAAAAATCCCAGGATCATGGTGTCTCACAAAACAACATGGTAAACTTCCTAAAAAACGAAAACAAAAACTTCGGCAAAAGAAAAATTACAAATCATGGGTGCTTTTTTCTGTGTATCTGTGTGTTGGGAGACGTACAGACGCTCCTCCACGAGAAGCCATGGAATAAATATGATTATTTTTCAATTAATTAAGAGGATAAGTCGAAACAAAATACTCTACAGTCATGATATTATCTGTCACCTTAAATTTTGTCCTTTAGTCAGATCCAAAACTTCAAAAAGAATTTAAGACAAAATATAATTTTCTTAGTCAATTGGAAATTAATCCAAACTAGATTCAAATTAATCCATCAGTAAAACAAACAAGACAGCGGATCAAGAGGTGAGGGAACATTGATGTTGTCTTTATGGCATGAGAAGTAATAAATATTATGTTTAAATGTTACAAACAAGACCAATTTTTAAATATCAACCACAATACTTGTTTCTAATGTCTTATTCTGTTGATTATAATATCTACGACAATAATCCCTTATTTTACTGATTAAATTATCTATAACTTTAATGTCATATTCTGTCGAATATTTATGACTATGACTATAATCTCTTATTCTCCTGACCTTATATGACTGCTAATGTTTTGCTTGATTTCGTCACGTGGAACCAGTGTTGATCAATATATTCTCACAGAACATCCAGAGTCAATATAAACCTATTTGAGTATTCGTAAATATAGGTTTCAAATGACAAGTTACACATAGAAGGCAGAGCGATGGTGTAGGGATACCTCTCGTACTAAAGAACCAGAAATGGATCAGTGGGTTATCTCACAGTCTGCAGAAGGAATCGAAGATGGATGGAGGACAATACAGAAGAGATTGAAAGCAGAAAACGCTCTGGGCCTAACCCTACCATTCAATACGCTCCCGAAATATGTCACGAGATATGACAATATTCAGTGCATGTGTTGGCTATATTTCTTGTGCACGCAATAACTCTTCAGGGAGCAGAGATATTTTTTTTCTTTTTCATAACACATGCCCCTATGAGCCTTGCATGATTTGATAATAGGAAGAATAATCCAATTATCATAACTAAGAGATGAAAGGCGTTCTGGGATATATCTCGTGTTGTACTTTGTGTGGACTCATATACCTTTGCACCTTGAATTATGATGCAAATGTGAGATTTCAATTTAACCTTCATTTCCTCTTATTTACAAAACAATCATGATTCCTAATTAAAAAAAATAATCACTGCTAAAGCCGAAGAGGTATTTTATGTGGATACTATTACTTCCTCGAAAATTACAGCCATTTTGACGAAGTAATCACTAGGAAATGAGTAGATGAGCTAGTAGGTGTTTACAAATATACATGGGGATATTTAACTCATTATGAATTTATGTTCTCTATCATCCTTGAGAAGTCATATTATTTCTTAATTTAGCCATGAACTGTTTCTCTATAGAAATAACTAATCATCGTGACTGTACAAAGAAATTATTGCCAATACCACATTTCCATTAAGTCATCGAACGTGGTAAAGCTCGGTCACTGTGCCAGAGATCCAGGGAGAGGGAGAGGGAGGGGGCAAGTGTTCATGGTGGGTGATCTTGGCATATAACGTAGCCCAAGTTCTCTTCATTACTTCATTTATGATTGCCTGATTGATCCCGCACCCCCTGCTATATCGTATATTTGTTTTACAGTGGATCTTCATTAAGTCTCAATAGTGATTAATGCGACAATGGAGGAGTTTGACATCCGTTAATTAGTGAAAAATCCTTAGAAATCCAATAATAATAATAATAATAATAATAATAATAATAATAATAATAATAATAATAATAATAATAATAATAATAATAATAATAATAATAATAATAAAATAATAATAATAATAATAATAATAATAATAATAATAATAATAATAATAATACTAATAATAATAATAATAATAATAATAATAATAATAATAATAATAATAATAATAATAATAATAATAATAATAATAATTTCAGCGTCACCAGGGCATATACAGTATTGTAAGTTCATCCATTAAGTTGCGTTCAGTATTTCTCATATAATATCATGGACCATATTGCTGTTAGCTTTCGTCCAGTAACATCAGCCACACTGTTCACTACTTCTTATCAACATCGGTCATACTGCACTCTTCACTACCTCTCCTTTAACAACAAACATCTCTTTATTTTGTAAAATACTATTTCCTTTGTCTTTTAAAGGACATCATTTATCTTTAATATAAATATTATTTTAAGTATGGCATATTGCTGGTAAGAATCGTCAGTTTAAAAGTCGTATTTGGAGCTTTACGACACTGAAAATTTGTGTGACGTAAGCCATTTAAAAAAAATGCATTACGCTTTATCAAGGTGAGCTCCATATAATGATGACCTGGATTATATCACATAACCCCTACAACATATCCTAAAACATTATATAGTATTAATGCACAAATTTAGTTATACCACTCAATATCTGTTGAACTGAAGACGATAAGCTGTCTCTATGTTAATGTGTTTACAGTGCATTTTCTCAGAAGCGAGACCTGTTCAACGGCAAATACTTCTTCCACCTTACAAAGATATTAATGTGAGCCTCAGGTTGAGGTGAGTGAGGTGTTGTGTTCACCTAGACGCTCTCCGTAAAGTTCAAAGATGAGAGTCTTTAAGAGTCGGCATTAATGATGGAAGGATTCCTTTCTCTCTCCTTCCTCACAGGTAACTGGAGGGCAGGAAGTAGAGAGACAAAAAGGTGTGCACCCCTTTACGCATCCCCCTCTCACTACAAGGAGAAGAGGCAGCAGGAGAGACGAGAATAGTGGATAGTTACTTGTTCCTTTTATCGTTTAGGATGTATTGAGACAAAAGAGTTAAGAGTCTTTCCTCGTCCTCCATCCACCATTCAGCCTCGACACTTGGGAGGAAGAACCCAAGAGAACGCGAGGGTGGGTGAGAGCAGGGGTGAAGAGGAGACCCAGTTGTGTGTGTGGCCACTATAACGATATCGCTCCAACTCGGGAGACAAAGGCATCAGATGGGGGACAGGAAGGGTGTATTGACAACCCAAGCGTCGAGGGTATTGTGGAAGGCGGGAGTAAGCGGGCGAGGAGGAGAGGGGAGGAGGAAGTAAGAGAGAGAGAGAGAGAGAGAGAGAGAGAGAGAGAGAGAGAGAGAGAGAGAGAGAGAGAGAGAGAGAAAGAATTAATAAGGACAAGTTGGACTATTGTACGTTCTCTACCTTTTATATCGCACATTACGTTTTCTATATCACTTCAGTAACCATTGTATAAAGAAGAAAATATATAACATTCAAGTATTGAGTATATACAGATAAGTTGCTGTTATGACCCGTTCCCATGATAAAAGCGGCCGATAATCATGTTTGATATCGAGCCAGACCGCATTAGCATTGTTTACATACATAACAACGTGAGTTTCAACGTCTGTGCGTCCAGAAAATGACACAAAATACACAGTTGCTGGTGATCTATTGTCTTGGAAAAACATAAAGCAAAGTTGCGACGTTCAAGCGGTGAAGTTTCTCATGAAATTCCCAAGAACCAGCACAGTTGTTGATCAGGAAAGTCTTGTCCTTTGACATTTTTAAAGGTCAGTAACCTTTGTCCTATTTGCGTTGTGAACACCCAGGCCTCACATCCCATCATAACTACTGATCTTTGTACCTCCTAAAGTATTTTTTATTATAGTTGACACACACTGTTTAAGTACGTGTTGCCAGCAGTCACTCGGGTCAGTATATTTATATTTCATTCCATATTCCTTTTCTGATGAGTAATGACGCATCAGGTCAAAACTGTAAGAGCTGTTTATTCTGTCTCGTAACCTTTCTAATATCTTCAATTTTTCCTAAATAATTTTCAATCCTCGTCTCGAAACCAAATCTTTGTGCGTTAGATTAGAGCTACACAGAGTGATAAAGGATATTAGGGATATTACTGTCAATGTCCGACTTAGTTACAACTCCCAGGGACACAGGAGGTAAAATTCACAATAACACAAAGGTCAACTTGGCTACAAAACACACACAAAATGGCAGAAGATTATCACAAAACAATACAAATTCGACGCCCACAAACGCCTTCACTTACAATACCCACAGAAACCCCCTTCACTCACAAATACCCACAGAAACCCCCTTCACTTAAAATACCTACAGATTCCAATTAGTAAATAAGTAAGTAAGTAAGTAAGTACGTTCTAGGTTGTTTAATGTCGACTTGGTTCTCAGTGGGATAATTCGAATGCATGGAAGAACATTCACGGCCGTTCGTCCTCCTTTGGCAGGATGAATGAACGCTTGTGCCACTACTTTGCTGTCATTCGGAATCGTGTATGAGATCGTTCAGCATTGATACAATGATATGAGTTATTAGTGATGTCACCTTCATTGGTGAGTTTTGAGGTGACTAAAGAGGCCGATACGGAAACGGCAGAGTTGTTCTAAGATGTTGCACACATGGTGCTCCTTCAAGCGTTACGATGTGGAGTAATCGTCTCCCAGGTGAGGGGTCGATTTGGCACTTTTTCAGGTTTGTCTTAAGACTATCCTTATACCTTTTCAGTTGCCCGCCGGCGCTACATTTACTATTCGTTACGAGACTGTAAAGTAGCTGCTTTGGCAGTCTACTATCGCCAATGCGGGTAACATGGCCAGTCCAGCGTAGTTGTTCATGGATAATGGTAGCCTCGATGCTCCTACAGTTGGTGTCAACAAGAATACTGGCATTTGTTCTCTTGTCTTCCCAACGAAATGGGAGGATGGAACGTAGACTACGTTGGTGAAAGTTTTCAAGTGTCTCCAGGTGCCTCCTGAATGTGATCCATGTCTTGCTGCCATATAGCAGGGTGGGGAGGACCACTGTTCGATATACATGTAGATAATTTCAGATCCTACAGCTGAAGACACGGTTTGGGGGTCTGCCAAAGGCTTCAGATGCACATTTGATCCGATGCTGAATCTCTTCATCAATGTCCGCGGTGGTGGACAGGTAGGAGCCAAGATACTGAAAGTGGGTAACATTAGAGAGGGTAGTACCGTTAAGATAGTGGATGGTGGCGGTGTGCCTGAACCAGGGGCAGGTTGAAAGAGAATCTGAGTCTTACGTACATTCACCGCAAGGCCGAAGTTTGCATACACATCTGCGTAGGTGTTCAGGATCTTGAAAAGACCCTTCATCCGGTACTTGATGTACATCCCGCCGGCTAAATTGGCACTGGCACGAGTAAGGAAGGCAGTCAAGAAAATAGAAAAGAGAGTTGGTGCCAGTGCTCGTACACAGCCTTGTTTAACCCAGTTTGGAAGGGAAAAACTCAGACTGGGTGCCATTGTGCAGGACACTGCCGTTCATGCCAGCGTGGAGTTGCCTCACAATGGCGATGAAAAAATTTTTTTTTTTGGGGGGGGGGGCAACCAAAACGACTGATGGTCCACCAGAGGGCTTCCCTGTTGACCGTGTCGAAGGCCTTGGTTAGGTTGATGAAAGCCATGTACAAGTCACGATGCTGTTCTCTGCACTTTTCCTGTATCTGGCGGGCAGCAAAGATCATGTCAGTGGTGCCAAGTGATGGTCTAAAACCACATTGAGATTCTGGAAGGAATTTTTCCTCCTCAGGAAGAAGTGTGTTTAGGAGGACTTGGGCAATAATCTTGCCAGCTACGGACAGCAGCGACATCTCGCTGTAGTTGCCACAGTCTGATCGGTCTCCCTTGTTCTTATAAATATTGACGAGCTTGGGGATTTCATCCTTTCCGGTAAATTCTCCAGGAGAGAGTGGAGACGCCTAGTAAGCAGAGGTCCTGCTTTATATGCCTCGGCTGGGATTCCGTCAGGTCCTGAGGTTTTGTTATTTTTCATCAGTTTGATGGCAGTAGCTACCTCATCCAGGGATGGAGGATAGCTGAGGTGGGTTAGCTCTTGATGGTGAGGGACATGCTGCATAGTCAGGACATTCACATCAGTGTTTCGGTTGAGTAGTGAATGGTAATGTTCTTCCCAGCGCTGAAGGAGGCCTTCATCGTCTTTACTTATGGAATTACCTTCAGATGAAAGGAAAGGGCTGCGCCATGAGTGATTGGCTAATAAAATGTTTTGGTGGAAGTGTAAAATTCGCACATCTAGTGCTGATCTACAAATTTTTGTGTTTCACATGCTTTATTTTTAAACCAGTCATTTTTTAGAATGCGAAGTTCCCGCAGGGCCACAGCTTTCTTCTTGCGGAAGGTATCAACTTTGGTCTTAGACTGAGGGTTGTTCTGCCAGTCAGTTAAAGCAGCACGTTTATCATTGATGAGTACATTGATCGCCGGGTCATTTTCATCAAGCCAGTTCTGGTGTATTCTTTACATCTGGCAAAGGGTCTCTCTGCTGGTTTTTGTCATGGCAGTGTTGAGAATATCCATTCGGCATTGGGATTTGGGTTGTTCGTTGTCGGGTTGTTTATCAGCCCACGTTCGAGATGCTCTCTGAAAGCATGTGCTACCGCTGGATCCTCCAGATGCTTAGTGCTAAAACCTCTTCTAGAGGCTTGCTGCCTTCGTCGTTTTGGTGCGACGTGAAGTGAGAGCTTGGCTCTGATGAGCCGATGATCAGTGTCCCAGTGGTCTGAGCCATTCATGGCAAGGGTGATGAGGACATTTCGGCAATCTCTTTCTCTGACAATTATGTAGTTAATGAGATGCCAGCATTTGGATCGTGGGTGTTGCCATGAACCCTTGAACTTGTCGGCCTGCCTAAACAAGGAATTGGTGATATTAAGGTTTTGTGCAGCACACTTACTGAGGAGGAGTAAGCGGTTGGGATTACAGTTGCCTAGTCCATTTCTCCCTCTGGTTCCCTGCCAAATGTCAGCATCTTTGCCATCTCTGGCATTACAGTCACCAAGGAGCACAACCTTATCTTCTCTAGGGATAGAGGTTAGCACTCAGTCGTGGTCGGCGTAAAGAGCCTCCTTGATGTCATTCTCTGATAAAAAAAGCATGACGAGAACGATTCAGTGGGACTTGGAGAGTCATGAGGCGCTCGTTGATCCCAATAGGCATTTCAGTTAGCCTGTGTAGAATGCGTTGGTGAATGGCAAAGCGAATTCCACCAATGCAGTTTCTCTCTGCAACAGGCTTACCTTCCAGAAGAAGGAATAGCCAGCCCCCCGTTCTGTGAGGTGACCTTCGTCTGAGAGCCGGGACTCACTAATGGCTGCTATGTCGATGTTATACCTAGCTAGAGCTCTTTTGCCAGAAGGGCAGTTCTTCTTTCAGGACGCTTATTTGTGCCAGTATCCAGAAGGGTCCTGACATTCCATGCAGTGACCATAAGAGGCTGTATAGTTTGTTTTTGTTTGGATCTGTGATTTGGATTGTGTTTTGGACCGCATAAGGATGACCTTACTGGGTACGGTTGCCCAGTCAGGTTGTTTTTGTAGGCAGGCCATGTTAAAGCACCTTTTCTAGCCCCCTCCCCATGTGGGGTGAGCAGAGATGCTCCTCGAAAGGGCTGCTCAGTCCCACTGAGAGGACCGGATTGCATTGCTGCCTAGATCCCAGTGCATAAACGACTATCTTATCTGTGCCGCCCATGTGCAGAGTTGTGACTAGAGGTTCCCGGCAGTCATCTCTGCCTGTCCCCGTCGCCACACTTCCGTCGCCATAGGACTTTTGGGGGTATAGGGGTTTTGATGATGTTGAGAGGTATGTTGAGCTGGATGATGACTGCGTTTGAGTTGATTTATGTAGGCGAGGCAAGAGTGCAGGCTGCAACCACACATTTTCGCTCTCCCTTTTCCTGATTCAATGGTGAAAGTGTTGCAACGACTGGGGAGAGGGAGAGTTGCAATTAACTGACGATAGCCCAGTTTGTTGGGATTCGCCTTAGTAGCCTGTCCGTCATGCATTGCCTTCGTCCGCAGGTGTATTCGTTGGGTTCTCATGGTGGTAATCTCTTCTGCCTATTCCACCGTTGGGGTCTTGTTGGAGCTCGGTAAGTATGTCTGCCTGATGCGGGGCTCCACCACAGATTTTTCGTTCGGGGTTTACTCCAGTAGCCTTATACTTACCAAGGCTAATCCGCAAGGCAGCGCAGCAATGGTTAGTAGGCGCAAGGACGTGTCCACATGCCAGTGGGCCTATGCACCGTCCCTCTGGGGTCCACTGCTACTCCGAGATCCCCTCCTGGTCTAGCCTTGGCCCACGAGGCACCCAGTTACCGTGTGTTGCCAGGAGGAGGCACAGCAGGAGTCTGGATGGTGAAGAGGCTGTGTACTGGCAAGGGAACACTTATGCAAGTTGCTTCCCTGTTCGCCACGACGGCTAGCCAGCGGCAATAGCTGAAAGAGAGAGGGAGCAAGCAATGCCTGCACCTTAACATTAACATAATGCTGCCACTAGACGCATTACACCACCCTGTCCACACATACACACACACACACACACACACACACACACACACACACACACACACACACACACAGTCTCTCTCTCTCTCTCTCTCTCGTTCATCTTGTTATTTGAATATAAACGGTTCACTCTATCCAGTGTAGTGTTCTCTCTATCCAGTGTAGTGTTCCCTCTATCCTGTGTAGTGTTCCCGCTATCCTGTGTAGTGTTCTCTCTATCCTGTGTAGTGTTCCCTCTATCCTGTGTAGTGTTCCTTCTATCCTGTGTAGTGTTCTCTCTATCCTGTGTAGTGCTCTCTCTATCCTGTGTCGTGTTCTCTCTATCCAGATTAGTGTTCCCTCTATCCAGTGTAGTGTTCCCTGTATCCAGTGTAGTGTTCCCTCTATCCAGTGTAGTGTTCTCTCTATCCAGTGTAGTGGTCTGTCTATCCAGTGTAGTGGTCTGTCTAGCCAGTGTAGAGTTCTGTCTATCCAGTGTAGTGGTCTGTCTATCCAGTGTAGAGTTCTGTCTATCCAATGTAGAGTTCTCTGTATCCAGTGTAGTGTTCTCTCTATCCAGTGTAGTGTTTTCTGTATCCAGTGTAGTGTTCTGTCTATCCAGTGTAGTGTTCTCTCTATCCAGTGTAGTGTTCTGTCTATCTAGTGTAGTGTTCTCTCTATCCAGTGTAGTGTTCTCTCTATCCAGTGTAGTGTTCTCTCCATCCAGTGTAGTGTTCTCTGTATCCAGTGTAATGTTCTCTCTATCCAGTGTAGTGTTCTCTCTATCCAGTGTTGTGTTCTCTCTATCCAGTGTAGTGTTCTGTTTATCTAGTGTAGTGTTCTCTCTATCCAGTGTAGTGTTCTGTCTATCTAGTGTAGTGTTCTCTCTATCCAGTGTAGTGTTCTCTCTATCCAGTGTAGTGTTCTCTCTATCCAGTGTAGTGTTCTCTCTATCCAGTGTAGTGTTCTCTCTATCCAGTGTAGTGTTCTCTCTATCTAGTGTAGTGTTCTCTCTATCCAGTGTAGTGTTCTCTCTATCCAGTGTAGTGTTCTCTCCATCCAGTGTAGTGTTCTCTGCATCCAGTGTAGTGTTCTCTCTATCCAGTGTAGTGTTCTCTCTATCCAGTGTAGAGTTCTCTCTGTCCAGTGTAGTGTTCTCTTTATCCAGTGTAGTGTTCTCTCTATCCAGTGTAGTGGTCTGTCTATCCAGTGTAGTGTTCTCTCTATCCAGTGTAGAGTTCTCTCTGTCCAGTGTAGTGTTCTCTTTATCCAGTTTAGGGTTTTCTCTATCCAGTGTAGTGGTCTGTCTATCCAGTGTAGTGTTCTCTCTATCCAGTGTAGAGTTCTCTCTGTCCAGTGTAGTGTTCTCTCTATCCAGTGTAGTGTTCTCTCTATCCAGTGTAGTGTTCTCTCTATCCAGTGTAGTGTTCTCTCTATCCAGTGTAGTGTTCTCTCTATCCAGTGTAGTGTTCTCTCTATCCAGTGTAGTGTTCTCTCCATCCAATGTAGTGGTCTGTCTATCCAGTGTAGTGGCCTGTCTATCCAGTGTAGAGTTCTCTCTGTCCAGTGTAGCGTTCTCTCTGCCCAGTGTTGTGTTCTCTCTATCCAGTGTAGAGTTCTCTCTATCCAGTGTAGAGTTCTCTTAACCTAATATGACTCTCCAATTGCTTTATCAATATTTTTCAGACACAGTAAATATCACATTTATATATTAAAATATTCACTGCCTCCCCAAGTTCCGGGTTCGCCTGTAAATTGTTGTATTCATGATTAATCTTGACATTTTACAGCAATAATAAATGAAGACTTCAGTCAACCTCTACTTGGCTCATTATTATGCACGTTTGCTCGGGGATGAAATTCTGTGATTTAAATGTTAAGTGGCGGGGGGGGGGAATTTTCACGTTAGTTCATTCCCAGATGGAGAATTAATGAGCTACTTTTTGTTTTGTTTATATTATTCTTGTCTCTTTCTGTTTGTCTCTTCTGACATTGGCCTGTGTGCCTGTTTATAAGTTTCTCTTAGTTTGTTTCTCTGTATCTTTCCTTGTTTGTATATAATTATTTTTCTTAGTCCTCCTCATTGTTTGTCTAGCTGCTATTCTCACTTTCTTGCTTAGGTATGAAGTGATATACGTGAATATAGCAAGAAGTATGCAGCCCACGTCGAGCTGACTTGCTGACTATGAATATTTCAGAGGAGGCGGTGAGCCTGAGGGGTGTGTCATGCAACCTAACAGCTGTATTGTGCTTCTTAATAGAAACGAATCACGGGAGACCGCCATGCAATTATGTATGTTGCCACAACAAAGTTCAGCCATTCAGAACATTCCTATAGAATATTCCTGGAGAACACCCTTGGAAAACAGGCTTGGAGAACAGCTATGGAGGAGAGCTGGACAGAACAACACATTTAAGAAAGTGACATTATCAGACATGAAATACAGCAAGTTATAAAGAACAGCCAGACAGAATGACAGCAGAGCTCAACATCACCCGGCAGTCTCTATGACAGCCACGTAAGACCGTCACGTCAGTCGTTCAGCAACCAAGAAAGACAGTGATTGACAGAAAAAAAAAAACATGGAGGTTAGGCCACACAGGTCTTTAACAGAGATGTGAAGGAAAGTCCCGACAGAAAAACTTGTGAAAACATCAAGAATGAAAAAAAAAAAAAAACTTGAATGACGCATCAAATCATTACCTCAGGGATGTTACACGATACTGTCACAAGTCTTGATTGTATGAGTTACGCATGGAGGACCCCGACGGGGAATTATCACGTAGGTCACCCATGGAGGACCCTTACAGAAAACAGCCACCCAGGCAGCTACAAGAGCTTGACGTAACATTGAGGCATAACATGAAATCATCCAACTGCGATCAGGAATGTAAATGAGTGGCAATAAGTAATATATTAGTATGTCGGTCTACACTTCAATCCAGTGAAAGTTAAGCCAGTGTGGAATATGAAGCTCTAATTTATCAATGTACTGTACATACAGGATCCCATAACTCATCTTAAGGTATAGGCAAATTGTCTAAAATAACATTTATGTGGGGTTAAATTAATTACCGGCTTTGTGACAAAAAAACACAATAATGTGAGTATTACTGCCCAAATTGAACGTCAATTCACAGAATAAATAAGTTAAGCCAAGAGGAGGTACTCAGTGGTGGCAGTGTGACTCTTATTAAGTGTTTATAAATCTATGAATGAAACTAACGATTTAACAAGTTAATAATACTCCATTTACCCATATCAATAATAAATAATTATACTTAAACATCATGGCTGTTGAAGTGGTTACTGTTATCGCCGCTGGCTTATTATGCTGGTGTCAGTTGCTGACGATCGCTGCCTTGCACGAAAAACATTGGATCTCTCAGCCTGCTGTTGCCTCGTCAGAAATTGGCGGCTGGGGGGGGGGAGCGGTGTTTACGGACAAAAGATCGCCCTCCCTAGTGATACCCCCTCCCCCCCACGCGACCTGTGATCTCGCCAGACTCTGGCACCGCCGGGAGTGTTATCACCGCTGGCGTCAGTACTGACGAGTGAGTACTGGTATGTGAGCGCTGGCGTCTGCTGCCTTACCTGAACAAAGATTGGGGGGTGGGCGGTGTTTACGGAGAAGTGGTCCTGATTCCGCTAAATGTATGATAATAATGAAGTAAAGTGGCAAATGACTTTGCACTGGGAAAGGAGAGGAGAGAGAGAGAGAAGTAAAGCGTGGAAACGGGAAGAAGAGTGGGAGGGGTAGATAGCAGGTGGGCTGTCCACCTAGCGGAGACGAGTTGAAATGATTGGGTGGTGGCAGCGCGCAGCACAGGCCCGTCCGCTCAGGGAAGGAGGTTGAGGAGGGAGGGGGGAGGAGTTAAGCTAGCTAGATATTCATTATTGTAATGGGTGTTAATTTTTATTTGTCCGGTGGTAGTGTTATTTGTTTACCTCTTTGTGTAGAGTGGTTCTTGTTCTGCAATGTCAGCATGGAAGCTCTTAGGCCACCAGCTGTATGTTTTAGTTGTTCCTTCTTCTTTTAACTTGGAGAATAATGGGTCCTCCATCTCTTCAAGTTTGGTCCATACTCTCTGTGCTTGGCTGTGTGTACGTATGTTCAGTGGTTCGATATTGAATAATTCGTGAAGTTCTTGTATTTTGGTGGTGTAAGGCGGAAGTTGCTTTGATGCTCTACGGATAGCTTTGTTTTGTACTGCTTGAAGTTTAAGTTGACTGGATTTGCTGATCGTGTTGAGTGGTATTGGTGGATATTCTAGGTGTGGGCGGATAAGTGCTTTGTATAGGTGTAGTTGAATTTTGGTGTCCATTTTGCTGAATCGTCTTAGTTTCGTGAGTTGTGATTGGGCAGTCTGTTTGCGTTGTTTTACGTGTTTTGCTATGCCTGTTCTTGTTATTGTGAGTCCCAGAATTTTACCTTGGTTGGAGTATTGTATAGGTACGTTGTTGACTGTGATTGGTGTAGGGTTTTTTCTGGCAATATGTATTATCATTAGTTTCTGTGTATTGGTTTGAATTTTCCATTTTTTTTCATATTCGTTGATTTGCTCGATGGTGTGGGTTGTTATTCTTGCCATCATCTGTTTGCCCTTGCCTGGATGTCGGATGATTTGTGTGACGTCATCAGCATAAGCTACGTATTCTCCGTGTACAGGAGGTGGCATGTCCGCCGTATATATTGTGTAGAGTGTTGGCGAGAGGTTGCTTCCCTGTTGTACTCCGCTGTATAATTTGAAGCTTGGGCCTGTGTGGTTACCTATGATAATTTTGGCCTCTCTATTGTCGAGGAAGTTGCAAAGAAAGGAAGTAAAGTTGTTGGGAAGTTCTTGGGTGGTAATTTTGTATTTGAGTCCTAGGTGCCAGACCTTGTCGAATGCTTTAGCTACGTCCCTTAGTACTACGTTACATTGCTCGTTGTTGTGCATCGCGTTTGCTATGTTTTCGTAAATTAGGGCTAAGGCTGTATGGGTTCCTCTATGTTTTCTAAATCCATGCTGTCTGGGGTTGTATTTCTCCTCAAATTCGAGGTGTGTTCTCAGTCGGCGGTTAATTATTTTTTTTAGGATTTTTCCCGGTATTTCTAGGAGAGAGATTGGTCTGTAGTTTGCTACTTGGGTTGGGGATTTGCCTGGTTTTGATATAAGTCTGATGATTGCTGTTTTAAATTTTCTTGGGAAGTAGCCAGAGGCAAGTGCTGCATTAAAAATGTGACTGAGTTGGTGTATCATGTTGATTGGTAGATGCTGGAATATGGGTTTGTAATTTTACTGATACCCGGGGCCTTGTTCTTGAAACTGATTATTGTTTTCTGAATATCCTCTGCGGTGATTGGTTGAATCAGTGTGGAAAGATCGTCCAAAGCGTTTGTGTCTATGCTGGGACTTGGTTGCCAGATGTGGGTTGTGTGTGTCATGTGATTGGTTACTTGTTGCTCGGTATTCAAACAGAAGTTCAGGTTGTCTTCTTGGCTTATTTGAAAAATTTTGCTCCAGTATTTTCTGAATTCAGGTTCTTGTTCTTTGGGTTCAGTTAATTTGATTTGGTTGCTATTTAAAATGTAGTTTGACTCGTTGCTTGAGATTCCCATTAGGCTTTTAATTTTTCGCCAGAATTTTTTCGGGTTGTGGTAAGTTGCTTCTGTGTCTGTTATTAATTTCTCCCAGTTATTCACGTATGCTTCTTTGGACATGTCTCTTAGTTGATCGTGTATGGTTTAATATTGTATTCTGTATTCTGGCGTCCATCCATGTTCTAGGATTAATTTGAATAAGTTACTAAACTGTGTCTGTAAAATTCTTGATTGATGTGTGTATTGGGGGTGTGGTAATGTGCGGTGAGTGGTCGTGGGTATGTGGTGTTCCATTGCTTGGATCACGTTTCCGTACCATGTCTCCAGTGTGCTGTCTATTTGGGAGGTGTGTTTGTTGTTTAGCCGGGTTATTTGGTGGTTGCTTAGCTCATTTTGGAATTCCTCCCAGTTGGATCGGCTGTAGCTGTATCTCGTCCTGGCAGGGATCTGAATTGGCGACGTGGAGAGTGTGGCTACGATAGGGAGATGGTCACTGGTGGTTATTGGGCCGGGTTCCATTTGCAGGTTAAGATGGTGATGCTGGTTTGTTAGTACTATGTCTGGATGTCCGATTTGACCTGCTCTGATGTATGTGGGGAATTCCGGGCCAAGGTGTATTGCGTTGCCATGACTCAGTAATGTGTTTAAAATCTTGCCCACGGCGTTGTTGTCCTGGTGTCCCAAGACGCGATGTCGAGCATTTAAATCACCCAAGAAATATGCTGGTATGTTTCTTCTCAGGAGTTTGAGCATGTCTGCTAGTGGGAATATGGGTCTTCTCGGAGGGAGGTAACAGGTGCCGATTATAATAGGTCCTGTTGGGCAGTTAATTTCGATCGCCAGAAAGTTTTCTTGAAATGAGTCGTGTATCTTGTGTTGTATGTTTCGTTTGATGGCTATGGCTATTCCATCATGTGGTGTGTCTTGGTTGTTTTTTTGGTATACTGTGTAGTTAAATAGTTTTATTTTTTCTGAGTTTTTCTTACCATGCGAATTGATGAGAATAATATCTGGGTCTATGTTACGGTATGTGTTGTATAATTCGCTTGCTCTTTGTGGGATCCATGCTAAGACATTATGTTGGATTATTTTTAGCTTATTTATTATGAAGGCTGGTGCCTAGAGCTGGTTTGCGCCATTTTTGCTGACCGGTGCTCCCCTGACAGCCTCCTGTCCAGGCCCAAGCGGATCTTTTTATATGTTGACTGATCAACTCTTTCTATTCTGTTGTGTTTTGTGAGGATTCTTCCCTTCTTGATTAGTGTTTCAATATGTGTGTCATCTAGGTTTTTGTCTGAGTATGTGTATTTGATCTTGCCTTGCCTTATTTCTGCCAATAGTCTTTCTGTTGAGACTATGGGAGGAGCTGTAGTGGAGTAAAATCGGATACCAGTTTCATGCCCTAGGTCTTTGTTCTCCGTAGCAGGTGGTGCCTTAGTTCCTGTTTGTTTCTTTTTTGGGGTGTTGACTCTGGCGGACCTGGACTCCAGGAGATCGCTCTCTCGAGTGATGCTGTAAGGAGCAGCCCGCTGCTCGCACTGGTAAACACCGACTAAATCCTGTCCAAGAATTTGTATTGAGACAATTTACACAGACACTGTTGTCTCTTGGAACACCATACTGATCTGCATTGACCCGCACTTGTTTTTACCACATCAATAAATATTGAATGCGTCAAAAGATGGGTTTCAATCATTCCCTTCGACTTGCCCTTCACCTGAACGTCCATAACCATGGCGTTTATAATTACTCTAATTAACGGTTGTTGATATTCTTTAACAGTGAGCAAAACCAGTGGCCTCACCTCCAACCTGACTAATTTACAGGTCAAACACAGGCTGTGACGAAAGAAAAATACAATAATAAGAAGGGTGTAGTGTCTCCAAGTCAATGATCCTCCAAAGTCCAATTAAAGATTCATACGTATTCCAGCTAGCATATCGAAATTCGTTTTAATGACTCTCTTGGTTCTAAGAAGAGTTGTTCATTTCATCTGCCGTGCACCAAAGACATCTAGGAAGGATTGTATTTAGTCATCAAACAGAGATTTGTGTGTCTGCGCCAATGTGTTCTGTGAACCCAGCCCAGCCCTCACCACGCCCCAGCGCTTACTCCAGCTCCAGGACTTCATCTCCATTTGGCTTGACTGCTAACGCAAATTGCCTGCAGCCTGTCCCTCAGTCGTGCCAACCTCACACACCCGCGGTTGTCTCGCCACCTCCAGGCTAGAATACTTGTACAAATGATATTCTTTTAACACGGTGATATTAATCTGATTTGTATTTAACAGTATTCTTGTATTCATTTAATAGTTCACTTTCAAGACAATAAATAAGACGTTCTCATTGATGTATATTTCTGTAAAGTTCGCAATGTATCGGGGGCGACTTGTTACGGATTCCATCTTCATAACTAAATTACTTTAGATTTAAAGTTACATTTCAAAGACATATTAATTAATTACTTTATCTATTTCTGTCAAGTACAATCTACTCTTTAATTTTCCATAATGTTATATACCCATATATTTTCCAACAAGAAGTCCCTTTGCAACCACTAATACAGTAAGGAAACAGTAAATTAATCAATGTATAGCTGTGATACATACACACGCTAATGAACTGGATTTCTTACACAGAGCAACGCCATCTAGGGACGAAACCCGAGTATGACTAGTCTTAGTTACCACTCCGGGGTTTCCCTTCTCCATATCCTGGTTGTTGCGTCACCTCCTCCAAGTCTTCCTCATCAGCTCCAGATCGAGGAAAGTTCAGTTCACTCTGGGAAGTGACCACACTAGGATCACCTATCCTGGAAACCTACGGCACAGTGACTACCTACCATCTCCTTCAATACTCAGCCTTACTCGTCAGCCATCTCTGCTCCGCACTTAAGTATTTGTTATCCTATATTGCCTCCCCGCGTCCACTTGCTTCAAAATTGTTGTATAAATATGTATATACTGTTAATGTTTAGGTTAAGTATGGTTACGGGTAAATTATAGAAAGCTGAATATTTTGTTAAGGAATTTATGTTACTTTATTATACACAACAAAAACTCGCATCCTTTGTCTACCCTTTTATAGTCAGATTGTCTTTGTTTTTTATTGTTGTTGCCTGTTGGGATCTGGGTAGACTTTTAACTATATTCTAAATCCCCAACTCGTAACAAATGGAGACCGTGACAGGACACGACCTTAAGTGCCATATTTCTTCCTCCCTTTTTACTCCTTGTTAATTATTCCTCCCAGTCACTTCTGTTCACAATTGCTTTACGGTGGTTTAAAGTTCCTTCATATGTGTGTGTATATATTGGTATTATTGTACAGTAAGAGTGACAGACGTAGGATATTAGGTTCCAAGTGTCATAAGGCTTAGCTGTTATTACACATGGCAGTCGTGTAGTAAGTCTTATTGAGTGTAGGGAAGAATCCGGATCTGTTTAATGTCGTACCCTCCCTCCAGAGTAGGCTGTTCCATAGTCACTAGTTTAGGGTGAAGTGATATCTTGGGACGCCCCGCTCTACCAGGACCCCATAATTATAAAGCCTCAATTATTGTTCTTCTCATTATCTCATTCGGGGTCAATAATAAAGTAACTCAAGGGTTGTTAATCCGGATCTTTATATTAATGCCGTAATACGCCCTTCCTGTTTCAAGTATCTAAGGGTTGTTAATCCGGAGCTTTATATTAATGCCGTAATACGCCCTTCCTCTTTCAAGTCTCTTGTCCTTATCTAAGGATCTTCTTAGAAGAACAATATTCATAAGTGTAATTTCCCTAGGTATAACTTGGGTAGTTTCCGGGACTTTCTGGTTATCCACTGCCGTGATATTTTCTAGGGTTATCCACTTATCTTATCTTTTGACCATTAGTTAATTTATCCTAGTTTTCTTAACAATGGCCACCTCAGGTTTTGATCTCCAGGATTTTATTGAAAATCCTTCCGTAGCTAAATTACTTGTTAATATCCTGAAGAAAGAATGTAAAGGAATAGCCGACGATTACAATATCCCATATTCACAGCAAATGACTAAGGAAATGTTAAAAAATCAGGTAATTGAAATGTTGGTTCAACAAGAAGTTTTAAAAGAATCCGCTGTTGACCTATTAACGCCCATGTCCAAGAAACTTCAACCACTATCCACCACCCCTCCTCACTCAGAAGTTGCTTCAGGTCTGGCTAGACCTCAAGAAAAATCACAAAGAGTAGACGCCTTAGAACTAGAACGAGCTAGGTTCGAGTTCCAAATCAAAATGAAAACCTTGAGTTGGAACAGGCCAAGTTGGAGCATGGGTCGGAACAGGCCAAGTTGGAGCAGGAGGTTAGACTGAAAGAACTACAGGTGAGAGAGACAGAAGTCACCTTAACATCAGAGTTTAAATCAAAAGAAGTGGTATTAAAAGAGAAACTAGCTGCTTTTAACCCTTCTAATGCTTCTTCCGTTGTTCCCGGGTTTGATGAATCCGATATGGATGGGTCATTTAGGGCTTTTGAGAAAATAGCCGGGAAGAATGAGTGGCCTAAGGACCAGTGGGTGTCGGTGTTAGTTCCTAAATTATGTGGTAAGGCTCGTAGAGTTTATAACTGTTTAGACCAGACTGATGACTATGATAACGTAAAAAAGAATATCCTCACCTCTTATGCTATCACGCCAGATAGATACCGGCAGAAGTTTCGTAAACTAACCAAAACATTTTCACACACCTTTGTTGAGTTTGCTCAAGAAAAGCTTAGGTTTTTCAAGAAGTGGTTAGAGGCTACAGAGACCTCCACATTTCAGGATTTGTTAAACTTGGTAGTCCTGGAGGAGTGGAAGAGCAAAATACCATTTCACATCTTGAAGCATGTGGAGGAGCGTGGAGAGGTTAATTTAGGGCGTGCTGCTGAGCTGGCTGATGAGTACGCCTTTCTTGTGGGGTCACTGGGCAGTAGGGAACGTGGTACGTTCCGGCATGTTAGGTCCTCCTCTGATGATAACCTTAGGGACGTGAGTGGTAGGTCGAAAGGTCCCACACCTAACCCCCCTGATGCAACCAAGTTTTATTGTTCTTATTGTAAAAAACCAGGCCATACGATCCAGTCTTGTAAACACCCAAAGTGTCGAACTTCTAAAAGTAGTTCCCTGGATCCCAAATTCAAACCAATAGCAAACACCAATGTGGAAAGGCCCCATCAGGATCTCTTCTCTTCATTCACCTATGAGGGAAAAATTTAAATCATAAGAGGGGTCTCGTTCTTTCCCTATTCGTATACACGTGATACAGGCGCAGCACGATCTATCCTCTGTTTAACGTCATTCCTGATATATCTGCAAATTTTACTAATGAAGTGTTCTAATTTCCAGATCCTCTCATCCCATTCTTCCTATCATAGCTAAATTGCCTCCAGCCTTAGTTACTGGGGGAAGTGCAAGTAGCCATTAGGAAAGATCCAATGCCTGTGAGCGGCATTCATTTTATTAGGTAATGACTTGGTAGGAGTCTAGTGGTTTCCCCAACATAAACCAGTCGACTCTCCTTACCTGTCAACTCACCACTGACAGCAGAAACTACTCCTCACCTTTTTATCTTGTGCTGTCACCCCGGTCACATTGTGCAGGAAATGGGCCTAACTTCATCTAAAGCCACCACCAATATCTTCCTACCCACAGAAGAACCTTTACAATAAGACCATTAGTAAGGATGAGCTCATTAAGCCCAACAATCTGATCCATCTTTGTTCAAACAGGTGTTAGAAAAGACCTCCAGTGTGGACCGTACATCTTCGACTTACCACCCACAATCCCAAGGTGCTTGGAACGGTTCCATCAAAACTTTCAAATCAATGCTAATAAACTGCTCCCTCTAACTATAGTCCATACTCCTGATCATGAAAGATTCACCAACTTGTTCACATTAGTCTCATGAAACTTTACCATTCCAGGCAGTCGAGGAAGACTTCCCCAGAGGCTATAAGCCTACCTGTATTGCATACAGTTTTTGTCAGGGCCGGAGCGAGGACAGACATGGATCTATTGGAGAATTTAGACTTCCCTCTACCTAAAAAGAAAAGCCCTGCTTTGATGCCATACTCAACAACTTGGATGAGTATTTTTCTGATGCCCTCTGAATCCATCTCAAGCAAAAAGATCTCACTAAGTTATTATCAACATTTCCTAAAGTCACGTCAGACCTCCCAGGGGTTTGCTATATACTTAAACATGATATAAAGCTAATCTCCAGATGATGCTTACAACCCATTAGGCAATCAGCATATCGACTAAATCACAAAAAAGAGATTATGAAAAGGAGGTAGATTTTTTTGTTAAAACATAACTTAGCTGAGCCTAGTACCTCCCCTGGGCTTCACTGCCTTCTCATTTAAACCCGATGCTTGCCTTCGTTTCTGTACCGATTATCGTAAAGTAGACCAGGTCACTGTCTCCAGACTCCTACCCTTTACCTTTGATTGAAGATATAATAGACAGCATAGGCTGTGCAAAATTTACTCTCTTCCGTGAACCCTATGAAAGGATATTGTAGTGGGACTCACGGATGGGGTAAAAAAGTAATCTCAGCATCTATAACTCCATTTTGGTCTTTTTTCAATATTTGGTTACGCGTTTGGCTTTCTAATGCTCGTCATTCCATAGGGCAATCAATTACTGATTCGGACCTAGGTGGGACGTTCGCCTACCTGGATGACCACAATGTTGGTGTCGGACGGCTGGGACGAACATCTGGAGCGTTTGGAGACACTGTTAAGCACGACTGCAAGAGACTGGATTCACCATAAACCTGGCTAAATCTGTTTGTTTTTTGGCCGGGCCTCAGTGACTTACCTGGGACATATCATTTGGGCATGGTATGGTGAGACTGAGGACGCAAACGTTAAAAGCCATCTTATCATCCACTCCAAGGACGAGGAAGGAACTCTTAAGCTTCCTAAGGATGTCTTGGCTACTAAATCAGTTCTGCAGTAACTTCTCCAGGCGTGGCGGACCCCTCCACAGACCTTACCAGTTCTCTGGGTCCCTTACATCTGGAACCAGAGCTGGGTAAGTCTTTCCCACCGCCTCAAAGCCTTCCCTTGCCTCCAAGCCTGTGATCCCGCCCCCTGACTACACCTTGCCTCCGTCTACCAAATCGGCGCTAGTGGTGTGAATTGGTGGCTGTGCTCACTACAACTTCGACCCAACACTGTTATCCTTCACCCTGTGGCATACTACTTCGCCAAGTTGAAAAACATCAGACCAACTACTCGACCATAGAGAAGAGGCTTTTAAGCAGTGATTTGCAATAAAGGGTTGAATGTTACCTCCAATCTCGCCCACAAACCACCCTAGTCTTCACCGGCGGTAACCGCTCACGTTCATCGGTAACATGACCCCCAACCAGCGAATCCTCCGGCTGGGCTCTCCTCCGCAGCCCTACCAATCTGATGCGGCGCAAAGGGTGAACCCAGCCTGATTACGGACTCCTTATCCCGAGCTCCAGTGGAAATGCAGCTATTTCTCTCCCAGGCCGCGCCAGGTGATCACCTTCGCTCCCGCGCTATGGGAGTCTTTGGATGAGGGGTGGTGCCAAACCCTGCCATCTATTGTCGCATGATCCACCTACAACTACGAAACAACGCCATCTGAGGACCCAGAAACCAGAGTATGACTAGTCTTAGTTACCCACTCCGGGGTTTGCCTCCATATCCTGGTTGTTCGTCACCTCAAGTCTTCCTCATCAGCTCCAGATCGAGGAAAGTTCAGTTCACTCTGGGAAGTGACCACACTAGGATCACCTATCCTGGGAAACCTATGGCACAAGTGACTACCTACCATCTCCTTCCCAATACTCAGCCTTACTCGTCAACCCGTCTCAGCTCTGCACTTAAGTGTTGTTATCTATATGTGCCTCCCGCGTCCTGGCTCAAGAACAAAATTGTTGTATAAATATGTATATACTGTTAATGTTTAGGTTAAGTAGGTTACGGGTAAATTATAAAGCTGGATATTTTGTTAAGGAATTTAAAGTACTTTATTATACAGAACAAAACTCTCATCCTAGTCTACCCTTTATAGTCCGATTGTCTTTGTTTTTTATTGTTTGCCTGTTGGGATCTGGTAGACTTTTAACTATATTCTAAATCCCCAACTCGTAACAATATATATATATATATATATATATATATATATATATATATATATATATATATATATATATATATATATATATATATATAATATATATATATATATATATATATATATATATATATATATTTTTTTTTATATAATATATATATATATAATATATATATATATATATATATATATATATATATATATATATATATATTTATATATATATATATATATGTAATATTCAGAAATTTCAGAGTAATTTCAAACACGCAGCATATGGCGATACTGAGCTTTCAAGGTCGTCGG
>NW_024722227.1:16654310-16709249 GCF_018991925.1 Homarus americanus | reverse complement strand
GGTCAATGGGTAAAGAAAGCGGTTAAATTTACTATGGTAATGATATTTTAAAATTAATGGGCCAAAATTTAAAAATAAAATAAAATAAGGGTTAAAGTTGCTTAAAAGTCACGTGACTGTGAAAAGCTGTGATTGGTTGTGACGCCACAGGTTGGCTGAGCCGCCGAACAGGAGCCTGGAGGCAGCCAGCTGTGGTGTATGTGTTGTTACCAGCAGAAATACAGGACTTATGGCCATACCTTATTTTTAGGTTATAATAAATTACTGCTCAAGTATCATCGTGTGTATTTACTTGCTGGGTGCCAAAATGATGCAGAAGACCGATAACTCCAACATGGAAGTTTTCATCACTGTTCTCTATTTCATGTCTGGAAACTTAAGTTTTTGTCACTGATGTCTATATTTAATGTTGTGGAAGGACTAAGGACAACCATAGTCAGGGTATGATCAGATGACATATATAATTTAACGTGCTTCATAGCTGGATGGCGGAGTTCTTGATAATACTCTACTATCACAATGACATCTACTTTAAGTAAATTTTCTTCATCTGCCTTGATGAACCCTGGAAGTAGCTGTCCAACCATCTCGGCTGATCGGCTCTGTAAATAAATATTATTAGATAACACTGTGCAACATTTTTTTTTGTTTATGTTGCTTTTGATATGTTTCTTTACTAATTTAGACATGCTGGTTATGAACCTGCCATTGGTTTTGCCATGCTATAAATATTTTTTGAAAAATTTGACAATATCACTCTTTTTCTCAATTGTAATGCAATTTTGGGGGATTTCTGTTAAAAAGTACAGAGATTTCAAATGCTGACTTCTCATCTTCTGAAGAGAGCGAGGATGTTGACTTTAATGTAGCAGACTCAAGCAAATTCCCACATTTTCCTAATCAGCACAAACTGGATGACTTAGTCAGGGATTTAGGCCTTACCAAGGAAAATGCTGAGGTTTTGACATCTCGTCTCAAGGAGTGGAATTTACTAGATCCTAGTTGCAAGATTAGTTCATACAGGAAACGGCATCTAACTTTTACACCTTTCTTCAAAGTTTTGGAAGTCAATTTGCTGTGTTACTGCTCTGATGTCAATGGCCTTTTTGGCCAAATAGGTATTGAGTACAACACTTCTGATTGGCGTCTGTTTGTTGACAGCTCAACAAAAGTCTCAAGGCTGGTTGATTCACAATGGGAATACACTTCCATCAATTCCGGTAGGTCATTTAGTTCACATGAAGGAAGACTATGAAAATGTAATGATTTTGTTGGACAGCCTCAACTATAACAAGAAATAATAGGGATGTATGTGGAGACTTCAAGATGATAGGTTTCCTGCTTGGACTACAAGGTGGCTATACCAAGTATTCTCTGGCTATGGGATAGTAGAGCAGATGACAAACACTATGACAGAAGAGATTGGCATGTCGGAAGCGAATTAACTCGTGGTGCACACAATGTATGTAACAATGCTCTTATTCAAAGAGAGACGATATTGCTGCCATCACTTCACATAAAGTTAGGGCTTGTGAAGTAGTTTATCAAAGCATTAAGCCCAGAAAGTAACGCCTTTAAACATGTCCGCTTAATGTTCCCAAAATTGTCTGAGGCCAAAGTCAAAGGAGGCTTCTTCATTGGACCACAAATTAGGCAGATGTTGGCATCTAAAGATTTGGAAGACAAAATGTCAACTGTCGAAAAAATTGCCTGGCAAGCATTTCGGCTTATAGTACATGGGTTTCTGGGCAACCAGAAGTCTGACAACTACAAGGAGATGGTGGAAAATTGTATTGTATGTCATAGAGAACTTGGCTGCAGAATGTCACTGAAGTTACACTACAGTACTTGCATTCACACTTGGAATTCTTCAGACCAAACTTAGGACACGTGAGTGAAGAGCATGGTGAACGGTTTCACCAGGACATACAAACTATGGAGAGGAGATATCAGGGGACATGGGATGAAGCTATGATGGGTGACTACGTGTGGAGTTTGATTCAAAATGACCCTAAGGAACACAAAAGAAAATGCCGTTCAAGTGTTCATATTTAGCATAGTTTATTGTTCAATTTCATTAGTAACAAGTGTAGAAAAGAAATGTGTTGTGTATGCTTTCAATAAAACATAAAATTGTGTTCTCGCTTCATTTATTTCATTAGCAAATGTGATGTATATCAACATTTCACCTTCTGATTTCTGGTTAAATTTCAGAGACGATAAAAAATTAATTGATAATTACTGATAAAACTATTAATGCTGTAAAAAAAAGTAGTCATATTTGGAATCAGAATACTCAAAAATTTGAATTGCATGGGCTCATGAAGTATACAAATTTTAGAGAAATTATAAATTTTAGATGTATGGAAGCGCCAGAGCAACTTGTTTTATCAAAACATGCTACAAAAATTATGTTTACATATCTAAAACCTGTCAATAAGCAATAGGTATGATAAATTAAAAGTATTACTGGTTTTATATTCAACAACATTTATTCTAATATATTTAGACCATTATAGCTACAGTGGTTTCCATGTAATCCTGCCAGTCTCCAGTACAGTCTCTAAATACTGTACTGTACAACACTCCTTCTCCATCCACCTTCACTGTACTGGATACATTCGTCTACCTCCTTCTTCTTGTTGGAGTCCGGTCGGTCACTGTGTACAGTAGTCAATAGTCATCCACCCATCACTGTGTACATTCGTCCTCTTGCTGCACCAGTCCTTCTGCGTCTCGACAGCCATACAATCATATCTAACCAAAATAATTTAATACCTTGAATTAACATCTTGAATGTAATGACCAGTCATACACGTCAGTTAACGTAAAATAAGACGATTCATATTACGCTCAATAGCCCACAAAACATGTAGCTCTGCTTTCCTTTGAGTCACCCGTCTGAGGAGTCCGTTTTCTCATCGCTTCAAGAAGCCTCAGTCCATTATACCATTTTCTCTGACTTCCTGAAACCAACCTCTCTGTACAGTGAATTTGAATATGAGAGAAAACACCATTGTTTTGAGTCAACTTAGATATGTTTAATACAGTTAAAGCATTCAAGATCCTTTGTGTGTGATGTTGAAGGCTTCAACTGTGTTTGTTGTTAGTAACACTTGTCTAGTAAGTGAGAGTCGAGTTTGCCTGTACGAATGGCATCTCATGATTTTGTCCCTAGGACTAGCCATGAGTTTCCAATTGCTACTGAAGTTAGATTATTTTGTTGCCTAAACATCAGAGAATCTGATGTTTGTAATTTAGTTATTGTCAGTTGTCAATTTAAGAAAGTCATTAATCTCCTGAGAAGAACATGTCAAACTCCGTATCTTCAACATCTCAACGTATATGCATAAAGGCTCCTTGTCTAGAAATCCCGCCCAGTTGGGAAACTAAAAGTTATCAACGTGTGTAATTTCCCTTTTTCCTGGCAAGCTCAATCTCTGATTAGATTATGTAAATCGACTTAAAAAATTCGCCTGACCCGTGGCATCTGAGTATCATATTTAAATGTGCAGCAATTGATTTGAATGTAATTTCTGTCACTGCATGGTTAGCCATTTCTGGCATGTGTTGAGTTGCCAGTTAGCTGTATTTAAGCTTGTGCACAGGAGAGCGCCACATTCTCTGACGCTCTCCAAAAATTATCACAGGTATGTGTAAGATTTCCCGCCGCCATGTTAAGTCAGTTTAACTTAGCCGATTTTGTGAATATCAGTGATCATGTTGTAACAGTCAAATTGTCACTTACCCAGTAAAAGAATTAATATAAGGTAAATGTTGTCTGTCATTGCTAGACAAAAGATTGTTTGTGATTGAGTTATTATTATACATTTCTCTGACCCTCTCCTAAAATTATCACAGGCCAGAGTGTGTGTGTTAGCTGAATACCCAGCAGCTACTGGGGATCGATAGCTGCATAACAGTTAGCTGTAGTGGATGATGTCCTTAATTCGGCAGGATTATGTGCTAGTCCGCAGACTCTGCCCCTGGGAACTAGGCTGGACTCCCTCGCCGAGTCGCCATGTGCCAGTCTGCAACCTACCCCTAACAGCGATCTTCATTTGTTGTGGAGACACCAGTGTTATACCCTGGGGCACTCCTCACAGTTATATGAGTCAAAGCAGTGGCGCATCCAGGGGGGTTTCCTGGTTGCCCGGAAACCCCCCCTCCAGGTACTGCATGGTGAGGCCAACCCATACCTGACCTGGCGACACCTTAGTAACACGAAAGTTGGGTCAACCTCAACCCCAAACCAGTCTTCCAACTACACTGACCACCACCCTCTCCCAGACACCAAGTTCCATGTTCCCCAACGTGAGGACCCTGCTCATTATCCTGTGCACCCTGCCAGTAACGACATGCTCTGCAGAAAGATCATTCAGTGGACTGAAACGAATAAAAACAAAACTCAGATCAACAATGGGGAATGAGAGACTGACAGGCCTGATATTACTGCAAATTCACCGAGATATACCAGTGGATATAAACCAAGCAATTGACACATTTGCACAGAGAAATCCGAGGAAGATGAAATTTGCCAATGGACTTGCAGAAAAATAAAGGCAATGTATTTTACTGGTGTTCAAAAACTGCTAAGCAAATTTTATGAGCTCTGTTAGTGTTCAATGTTAGTTAGTTATTATATACAAGTATTAAAATGCTTAATGATTGTTACACATTCAGTACAGCAATATCCATATTATATACTCTATATTTAGTGCAGTAAATTCATGTATTATAAAATTGTGTAAATAAAATATTTAAAAAAACATTATGACTTCTATTATCCTGTAATATACGTCTATATACAAAGATTAGGATGCTAAATTACACCATCTTCAACCTCAGATTATTTCCTAAGATTCAGTGCAAATGGCGTCAAATATTGGTCAGATTTCAAAACATTTTCCGGACCCCAGCTCGCCAGACTTCTCAGTAATTTGAAAACCCCCCCTACTCAATTTCTGGGTGCGCTCCTGGGTCAAAGTATTACTATTGTTGTATATGATCGGTGATAATTAACAGACATATAATTATCCCAGGTTAAGTATTGAACCCATGAATGTTGGCGTACCAGTGGTACTGTTGTTATCGGAGTTGAATCCAACAACCACTGAATGCTAGTTATAGTGCCATGTTATTCATTTCGAAATAGCACGTTGTTCTAAAGAATATTTTAATTCGGGATAGTGTCAAGTGTGTCATATTACCCACTTGCATTGACAATGAAATAATATAATGATTGTTAGATGTTGTAACCGAGAATTGAAGATGTAATTTGTTACTTTGTTACTTTGTTACTTGTAAAGTAAGACCTGAGGGTCCAGTCCGATCTAAACGTGTGTAATAATTACTGTATCTAATTTGTCAAAAAATAATGCAACAGTTGTTTAATGATGTAATAAGTAATTGAAGTTGTTTAATGATGTAATAAGTAATTGAAGCTGTTTAATGATATAATAAGTAATTGAAGTTGTTTAATGATATAATAAGTAATTGAAGTTGCTTAATGATGTAATAAGTAATTGAAGTTGTTTAATGATGTAATAAGTAATTGAAGTTGTTTAATGATGTAATAAGTAATTGCAGATCTATTTTATGAATGGTAAAGTAAGACCTGAGGGTCCAGTCTTATCTGAGTGAACTTAATTAACATCTTATTCACTCCTTGTGTTAATAAATATTAAATTAGTAAACTACGAGTATCATCACTCTATTCCTTCTAAACACTGGTTCTCAGAAAATAATACTTGTACTCACGGGCCTAGAAACTCTCTACCACACTACCTAACAATGCACTAAAACAAGTTATTCTATTAAAAGTCTGGGTGGTGGCAGGCTACCGTTGAAAGTATAATCAGTGTTGTAATAAGAAAGACATGGTTCCCCAGACTAATCCATGTATTAGAATATAAGTAAAAACAAAGTATACTTCACCAAGGTAAGGACATTGAAATTCAGAAAATATTATATTACATATAAAAAGAGATGAGGTAAAGACAAGAATATTGACTTGGAAAATATAAGCAGAGAAATATAAGAGATATGTTTCCACCGTGGAAATAAAGACACAGCATAAGAAAATTACTAAATATATACAGCATAAAAGTTTAAGATAAAAGATAGACATGAGTAAGAAAAGAAATAAATAAGAATATAAGAGTTAGGAAATTAGGAAATGACCCATTTTTTTTAACCTACCTAACTTTGAATTTTTTTTTGGGGGGGGGGTGTTATTGTGTGAAATTTCAGAAAAATGGTAATTGCATATAAGTGTTATTTTTTTTTATGCAGATATTGAGTGGGCAGTATACATCTGTGTTAATAGAGTGATGAACAGTGTCGGAAGTGTAATATGTACAAAGGTTATGTAATCCAAGGTTTTATTTGTAGCTATGACATGTATTGGAAGTATTGGTGTGATTTCAATAGAAAGTGTTCAGATTCTCACTTGAAGTATTTTTTTTCTAACTATTGATTTTTTTTATATAACCCGAGTGAGTGTTATATATTATATTTTTATATTTGTATGTTATTATTTTTTCTTTTGCTAGTGACCTTAATTGTAAATGAACTAGAAAGAGTTTTAGTTCTCAGTTGACGTCAATTTGTGAAAATTGAATTTATTGATATAACACAAGTTTGGTGTTCAATTTTTCAGTGTGGCATTTTTAACCTGTTTCTTTTAACTGAGAATTTTATTACATACTGCATTACCATTTCTTAGGGTAAAGACTCATAGTAAGTACCTATGTAATATTTCAACGCGAGTACCTTGTTAATATAGTAATCATGTGTATTCTGCCCTGTTTGCTGTAGGTACTCCCTCTTCGTGTTTACATGTTCACGTTGAGTACCGTCTTGTGTAATGTTAAGAGTACTCAGGCTGAAGTACTGGGGGGGGTGGGGGGTTCGTGGGGAATTCTGATGGATTGTGGGTGTTTTATTTTTGTATTTTTTGCTTTGTTTTTGGTAAATAGAATGGGTTCTCCCTCCCCCCCTTTTGTCTAACATGCCTTCTCACTCACTCATCTTTCCTCTCCAGTCCACCTTTCTCATCCCCTTTCTCACTCCCTCTCTACTTCCTCCATTATTCATCCTCTCTCTTCCCCTCCTCCCCCACCCCATCTGTCTCTTCCCTCCCTCTTCCCACTCACTCCCCTTCTCTGTCCACGTCCTTCCCCTCTCGTCTCTCCGCTCCCCCATCTGTCTCTTCCCCTCCTCCCCTTCACTCCTCTTCCCTTTCCATTTCCTATTTCTTCACCTTTCTCCCTCTTCCCTCCTCCACCTCCTACCTCCTCGCCTCCCCCAACCCTTCTCCTCCTCGCCTTCCCCCTCCACCTCCTCCTTGCCTTCCTCCTCCTCTCGAGCAGTGAGCATCAGTCCAAAGCTGGTACACACACACACGCACATCACCCAGTCACAGCCCACCTCCAGTTAGCAGTCTGCCAAACTCCTGAAGTATAAACAAACTGGAAGTAGCTCAGTACCGACTTAAGGGTTATGCTACGGACGACTGATTCACTTAAAATCACTGCTGAGCTGAGGACCATTTTATTCTCCCACCACGTATGCGTCACCAGCCTGGTCGTCTTCTCTCACCTCTACTCAACAACGTCAGCTAGAGAAGGTACAGAGAAGGTCCTGCAGAATCATGCTCAGCGCAGACTACTCCGGCTACATCAAGGCTCTCTCCACCCTGGAAATGCCATCCCTCAGTGACCTCCACCACCACGCACTAGCAAGGTTTGGCAGTGGACTACTGCACCATCCTCGTCATCGCCACCTCCTGCCACCGGCAGTCCCCCGCCCACCTGGCACAGTCCACCACTACAACAAAATTCAGCCCATAAGAGCCCGCACTGATAGACGTAAGAATAGCACCATCCCATCTATTGTTAAAATAATAAACAACTCCTGATTTATGTACTGTGCAGCCCTGTAAATGTAAGTTTGTATATTTTCAGCCACCGGCTGCAACTCTATTAATAAACCGTTTATTATGATTATTATTACACACACACACACACACACACACACACACACACACACACACACAATATTGGGCTAACCTGTAGCACTTAATACGACCTTCCACTGAATGTATGAAGATAGATAGATAGATAGATAGATATATAGATAGATAATCGTACCTACTTTGGTCCAGATACACAAACTAATCAATCAACATTTTGGTTATATCTTCCCGGCAGAATAAGGTTCCTGGCTAGTTCCCTAAAAAACTCCACCAGGGGGCTAAGATATAAAATCATACATACAGCGATAACGATTTCCCGGTCTTTGTGATTCGGTATAAAGTTTCCTCGGAGTTTCATTTACTGTTATTATGTTCGTCTGATTTATTTTAGCTACTTAGATCACTTAGAGTATTTTACGTTGTGTCGTCTGTTTGATAACCTGGTTCTTAGCTGTGGGTGGAGGTATTGTTTTCAGTCTGGTGTGTTGTTCCATAGTACAGAGGTTTGTTCCATAGTTCAGAGGTTTGTTACATAGTTCAGAGATTTGTTACATAGTACAGAGGTTTGTTCCATAGTTCAGAGGTTTGTTACATAGTTCAGAGATTCGTTACATAGTACAGAGGTTTGTTCCATAGTACAGAGGTTTGTTCCATAGTTCAGAGGTTTGTTACATAGTTCAGAGATTCGTTACATAGTACAGAGGTTTGTTCCATAGTTCAGAGGTTTGTTCCATAGTTCAGAGATTTGTTTCATAGTTCAGAGGTTTATGACATAGTTCAGAGATTTGTTCCATACATAGTTCAGAGGTTTGTTACATAGTTCAGAGATTCGTTACATAGTACAGAGATTTGTTACATAGTTCAGAGATTCGTTACATAGTTCAGAGATTTGTTACATAGTACAGAGGTTTGTTCCATAGTTCAGAGGTTTGTTACATAGTTCAGAGATTCGTTACATAGTACAGAGGTTTGTTCCATAGTTCAGAGGATTGTTCCATAGTTCAGAGGTTTGTTACATAGTTCAGAGATTCGTTACATAGTACAGAGGTTTGTTCCATAGTTCAGAGGTTTGTTCCATAGTTCAGAGATTTGTTTCATAGTTCAGAGGTTTATGACATAGTTCAGAGATTTGTTCCATACATAGTTCAGAGGTTTGTTACATAGTTCAGAGATTCGTTACATAGTACAGAGATTTGTTACATAGTTCAGAGATTCGTTACATAGTTCAGAGATTTGTTACATAGTACAGAGGTTTGTTCCATAGTTCAGAGGTTTGTTACATAGTTCAGAGATTCGTTACATAGTACAGAGGTTTGTTCCATAGTTCAGAGGTTTGTTCCATAGTTCAGAGATTTGTTTAATAGTTCAGACGTTTATGACATAGTTCAGAGATTTGTTCCATACATAGTTCAGAGGTTTGTTACATAGTTCAGAGATTCGTTACATAGTACAGAGATTTGTTACATAGTTCAGAGATTCGTTACATAGTTCAGAGATTTGTTACATAGTACAGAGGTTTGTTCCATAGTTCAGAGATTTGTTCCATAGTTCAGAGATTTGTTACATAGTTCAGAGATTTGTTACATTGTTCAGAGGTTTGTTCCATAGTTCAGAGGTTTGTTCCATAGTTCAGAGATTTGTTCCATAGTTCAGAGGTTTGTTCCATAGTTCAGAGGTTTGTTCCATAGTTCAGAGGTTTGTTACATAGTTCAGAGATTTGTTACATAGTTCAGAGATTTGCTACATAGTTCAGAGATTCGTTACATAGTACAGAGATTTGTTACATAGTTCAGAGATTCGTTACATAGTTCAGAGATTTGTTACATAGTACAGAGGTTTGTTCCATAGTTCAGAGATTTGTTCCATAGTTCAGAGATTTGTTACATAGTTCAGAGGTTTGTTACATAGTTCAGAGATTTGTTCCATAGTTCAGAGGTTTGTTACATAGTTCAGAGATTTGTTACATAGTTCAGAGATTTGTTACATAGTTCAGAGATTTGTTACATAGTTCAGAGATTTGTTACATAGTACAGAGGTTTATTACATAGTTCAGAGATTTGTTCCATAGTTCAGAAATTTGTTACATAGTTCAGAGGTTTATTACATAGTTCAGAGATTTGTTCCATAGTTCAGAGATTTGTTACATAGTTCAGAGGTTTATTACATAGTTCAGAGGTTTGTTACATAGTTCAGAGATTTGTTCCATAGTTCAGAGGTTTGTTACATAGTTCAGAGATTTGTTCCATAGTACAGAGGTTTGTTACATAGTACAGAGATTTGTTCCATAGTTCAGAGATTTGTTCCATAGTTCAGAGGTTTCTTCATAGTTCAGAGGTTTGTTACATAGTTCAGAGATTTGTTCCATAGTTCAGAAGTTTGTTACATAGTTCAGAGATTTGTTCCATAGTACAGAGGTTTGTTACATAGTACAGAGATTTGTTCCATAGTTCAGAGATTTGTTCCATAGTTCAGAGGTTTGTTCCATAGTTCAGAGATTTGTTCCATAGTTCAGAGGTTTGTTACATAGTTCAGAGATTTGTTACATAGTTCAGAGATTTGTTCCATAGTACAGAGGTTTGTTACATAGTTCAGAGGTTTGTTCCATAGTTCAGAGATTTGTTACATAGTTCAGAGATTTGTTACATAGTTCAGAGGTTTACTACATAGCTCAGAGGTTTGTTCCATAGTTCAGAGATTTGTTCCATAGTACTGAGGTTTGTTCCATAGTTCAGAGGTTTGTTCCATAGTTCAGAGGTTTGTTCCATAGTTCAGAGGTTTGTTACATAGTTCAGAGATTTGTTACATTGTTCAGAGGTTTGTTCCATAGTTCAGAGGTTTGTTCCATAGTTCAGAGATTTGTTCCATAGTTCAGAGGTTTGTTCCATAGTTCAGAGGTTTGTTCCATAGTTCAGAGGTTTGTTACATAGTTCAGAGATTTGTTACATAGTTCAGAGATTTGCTACATAGTTCAGAGATTCGTTACATAGTACAGAGGTTTGTTCCATAGTTCAGAGATTTGTTCCATAGTTCAGAGGTTTGTTACATAGTTCAGAGGTTTGTTCCATAGTTCAAAGATTTGTTCCATAGTTCAGAAGTTTCTTACATAGTTCAGAGGTTTGTTCCATAGTTCAAAGATTTGTTGCATAGTTCAAAGATTTGTTGCATAGTTCAGAGATTTGTTACATAGTTCAGAGATTTGTTCCATAGTTCAGAGGTTTGTTCCATAGTTCAGAGGTTTGTTACATAGTTCAGAGATTTGTTACATAGTTCAGAGATTTGTTCCATAGTTCAGAGGTTTGTTACATAGTTCAGAGATTTGTTCCATAGTTCAGAGATTTGTTACATAGTTCAGAGATTTGTTCCATAGTTTAGAGATTTGTTCCATAGTTCAGAGATTTTTTCCATATTTCAGAGATTTGTTACATAGTTCAGAGATTTGTTCCATAGTTCAGAGACTCGTTCCAGTAGTTCAGAGGGAAGAGAGCGCTCCCTGCAAATAGAGAGAGGTTGTGGAACTAGGCCTAAGTGGTATTAAATGTAATTGCCGAATTAATAATGATGCGATTCATGAAGTTAAGGGACTATTATTGAATTTGAAATTATTATAGATCGTTTATCAGTCTGAATAATGTCACGGGTGTCCCAAGGAGTTATTAGTTAGGCGGAAAAATATGTCACGTAGGCCTGCTAGCGTCTGGAGACGCTACGCTGGCTGGTCACGTGAAAGCGATTGGACCTACAGGACATCCCCGCGCGTCCGTCCACAGAAATAGTCACGTCGTCTAGTCACCTGTGCGCTATTGCAGTATAACAAGTAAGTCTCATTCAATCTCAGACAGGGTTTAGATAGAGCAGTGATAAAGTAAACTAGAGCTAACAGTGAGTTCATTTCAGGGTTTCCGCCAGAACCCACTTGACTGCGAGAAATTGACTGCGAGAGTGATGACTGCGAGAGATTGACTGCGAGAGTGATGATCATGAGATTGACTGCCGTTTGAGACTGCCGTTGATGATTGAGGGTGGCGATTGTCGCCATTGGACCGATCAGTGTAGGCCTGTCACTGTTTAGCAGGGTATCAAAGGATCTCTTGAGGGAATCTAGCTGTCTGGGTGCCCAGCTGACGACGGACGATCGTTGGGGTCATCAGCTCTCTCTACCTAGGCTCAAATACCACATGTTTCAAGCAGCTTAGTGAAACCCCTTTTGCTACGGAAGCTAAAGCTTCTCTCAACTGTAGAAGGTCTGATTGGCTCACTCTTCCGCTTTATGGATGTACCAGGATAAAGTGAAGCTAGTTGAGTGATACAGGGTCCACAATGCGGCCAAGAGTCAGTGGAGTTTAGAGATACACTTTCCAAGGTGGAGAAAGGCTGATTTGGGCCTTCAACTACGGGTGCCTGTTGGTTTTGCCTTAAACGACTACGGAGTGCAGGAATCTGTGTGTGTGTTAGGCTAGGAGCATGGTTCACGGTATTGGACTCAGTAACGTCATTATAATAGTGACAATATTTTTTGTGTGTAGTTAATACTATTTTTTCAGTTACTAATGTATGCTGTGTGCATTTAAAATTTCTTTATAGTTTCAATCTCAGATATAACCTTTGTTCCCAGAGTAGTGTTTAAGTTAGGTTAGAGGTGTGCATCTGTTGGTGTAATATAATTATATTGAGTGCCCTAAGGCCTATTCATTGTAGAGTATTTAATTTCTTATTTTTAATACCATCTCCTCAGTGACTGATATTATTTTGTTGAAAACCCTAAGGCCTGCATCTGTTGGTGTAACATAATATATTCAGTGCCCTTTAGGCGTAGTCATGGTGGAATTAATAATTTTTATTTTATACCACTTCCAATGTGGATATAATTCTGTAAGCCCCTAAGGCCTGTTTCATGTGTGCAAGCAACATTTCTTAATACTTCAAATTTATTGTTGCCTGAGTTTCTAATAATTTCTATATCATGTATAACTTTTATTCCCCAAGTAGTGTTAAGTTTGTTAAGAGGTGCATGGTGTACCATTATTTGATTGTGTTTGTAGTGTTGGAGGAATATAAGTGTCTAAATTTTACAGTGTGTCTCATTCATCCCAGTCACAGACTCTATCCTTCCACGGGTCACGGACAAGTCATTTTGTTTAGTAGATTGTGTTCTTGTGCTGGTTCGATTTTTTCAAAGGGCGCCTCACTGCCATTACCATCTAATAATCTTTAATAAACCCCAAGTCAAGTGGAGGAAAGTCCAGTAAATTCGATTGTTATATATATATATATATATATATATATATATATATAGGCGGCGGCGGCGGCGGCAGGCAGGCAGGCGGCGGCGGCGGCGGCGGCGGCGGCGGCGGCAGGCGGCGGCGGCGGCGGCAGGCGGCGGCAGCAGGCGGCGGCGTGTGTGTGTGTGTGTGTGTGTGTGTGCGTAATATTCAGAAATTTCAGTGTAATATTTAGAGACAATGCCAATATTGGCGATACTGAGTCTTTCAAGGTCGTCTGAGCGATGGCTGCGCTGCTCGCACAGTAGTGAGTGTCGGTTATGTATCTAAGCTACTGTGCTGAGTAACAACCTTGTATATAAGCTACTGTGCCGAGTAGCATCTATGTATATAATTATGTGGCAACACTGCACGTGTTATGTGGCAACATTGCCCCGAGGCTGCCATATGGCAAGGCAGTCTCAGTCTGACTCTGTGGGCTGTGCATGGCACACGCTAGTCACCACTTGTATTTCTCCTATCCGTTAATAAATGGACTTCAGTGTTACCCTGTGTTTCACTACCCATCACTGCCTTCTTCAGGGAACACTTGGAACCTTCATGGCGCAGTGAGCAGGATCTGTGGACTTACAAGTGTGTGAACAATGGACAGTTAGCCGGCGATGTGCGTGTCGATGTGCGTGTCGACTCTTTTGCGTTGTGTTTTGCCGAGACGTGCAGTGTTGTGCCGTCACAGTGCGTTTTAGTGACGGTGGCAGTGTTAGTGTCAGTGTATTATTGTGTCTAGAGCTGAGAGTTGAGCATTGGCCTGTTTGTTGTCATACAAAGGGAGCACGCAGGCGTGCACCCTCCTCGTTTGACATCCGGGGAGACACTAACGTTCTCACCTCCGCGGCTCTAGCCACCCGCATCTGCTGTGTCAGACACACACACACACACAACACGCACGCACGCACGCACTCACGGACAGAACAGTGGACTCTATACGTTATTTCTGCGCTGTTTATGTCATATATATGTGGTTCAAGCTGATGAGGCGCCACTTTATATACTAAACAGCGCAGTTCAAGCATACTAAGATGGGCGGTAAGAAGGGACAACGTCAAGATGGGAGACACGACTCCCCACCACCATCCCCTCCACCGGTCGCAGACTCTCATCCTTCACCTCCAGCGACGGACATCGCCACAATTCTGAGGTGGATGGACGACAGGGACGAGAGACGCAGAGAGATGGAATTTCAGAGAGAGGAGATACGAAGAGAGGAGGAAAAGGCGCGTTTTGATGCACTATTGGCGACCTTGGCGCTAACCCACCCTCCCTCACTCGCAGGTATCGCGCACCAAGGCGCCAGTATCCTCCCTCCTCCACCACACCAGCGTCCTGCAGGCACTCTTGCTACTCCAACAGCTCCCAAGGCATCTGTTCAACCCCCACCCGCCCTCTGACCAGACGTCACGTTTCAGCTTTTTCGTGAGTGGAGGCGGCGGTGGACAGATTACTCCACGATGGTGGACCTTGATAGCATGCCTCCAAACAAACAGCTTATCAAACTGCGGATGTGTTTGTCGCTGGAGACCCAGAGAGTTTTGGAGCACACATTGCAAGTGCCTCCCAATTCTACGTCTTCGGTGACGGATGTGCTCGACCTTTTTCAGGAGCACGTTAATGGTCGGAATAACGAGGCTTTGCGTCGCCGTGCCTTCACCAGCTGCAAGCAGGCGGAGAATGAATCCTTTGACGACTTTTTTGTACGTTTGAAGAGTTTGTCGGAGGAGATCGACGTCTGCAAGGTGCACAGCCGAGAATGTGAGGAAGCCTGGATCAAGCACGGGATTTTGACAGGTGTCGGGCATATATATATATGCAAGTAAATCACTGTAGGTGCGCGTGATCCAGTTATATGCTGATAACCACAAGGAAAAAAGAAAACACGAAGTTCCCAAGCGCTTTCGTGTAATTCACATCTTCAAGGGAGAGTTCAGACTAAAGAGAACTACAAAATAAGGTGATAAGGTGCATATATACAGAGGAGGGTGAGACCAGGTCCACTGGACTTGAAGAATAATAGTGGAATTTGGAGGTACTTAGGGTTGGTGGATAGTGCAAGAAGAAAAGTGCTTCTATTTTCTCATGTTTGTGTTTCAGCTAATTTTCGTCTTAGGTGTTATATTTATGTCAGGTGTTTGTATGTTTAGCAAATATTGCAATTTTATGCCATACATTTTCGTGTCTTGTGTCCTAGCCAATGGTGGGAAGTCTAGGGCAGGTACTTGTGTTTCTGCTAAGAACATCCCGTCTTTTTATGATATAATGTTGTAAGTCATAGGGCTGCCAAGGTTGTCACTGGAGTAACGTTGCATCTTTCAATAGAGTGGAGTTGGTGTGGGTTCTAGGGCTCTTCTTTTACTGCGAGGGAACCACGAGTGTTCTCTTCTTCCTTCTTCTGTCTCTTCCATCCATTCTATGATTGGTCCTGCCTCTATTTCTTCTAACTTTGTCCATATTCTTTTTGAGTGTTGGTGTAGGTAAACGTTTAGGGGTTCTATTTGCGCTCGTTGGTGTAGTTGACGGTTGGTGACTATGTCAGGATATCTGGCTAAGTTTTGAATTGTCTGCAGTTTCTTATGTTTGTTTGTTTTATTGCATGTAGGGGAATTGGTGGATATACTAGTCGGGATTGGACAAAGGCTCTATATAACTTAAACTTGCTTGTTGCTGACAGGCTTCTGAAGTGTTTTAATTTAATTATCATGTTTCTGGTTTTTGCAAGATTTTCGGTGATGAATGTTTTGTAGCCTTTTGTTGTTATCTTCAGCCCTAGGACAGTGCCTTCCATGGCATATGGAATTACTTTGGTGTCTACTATAATTGGGTCTTTTTTTCCCTTTTCGCGATTGGTATTATTTTGAACTTGTTGGTGTTCGTTTGTACATAACAAGGTATATATATGCAGAGGAGGGTGAGATCAAGTCCACAATGGTCAGGTATTAGGTAATGACCCTACTAATCTTCAAAAAGCACGGCAGCAGTCGGTAGTCAGGTCATCAGGTCATAAATAAATAAATAAATAAATAAATAAATGAATATATATATATATATATATATATATATATATATATATATATATATATATATATATATATATATATATATATATATATATATATATTGGTATTTTCCTTGTGTGTGTGTGTGTTCACCATTACTGAAGGCTTCTTCAGACCTGCCAGTAAACAAGTTGGCTACACTACATCAACTAACCACAAGGTTAGTCTGAGTGAACCAGGACTATAAATACACTGCCACGGTCAACAGGTAAACACTCAAGATCGAACAACATTCGCCAGCCAGCCTTCGCCGTGAACGGACCTCTCTCTAGAACCTTCACTGCTAAAGCCTGCCAGCCTGTTTTTCAACCGTTGACGACCTGAACGAAAATCGACCACCTCACCACCATCACTACACACAACCGGTAAGCTCGTTGCAGACAACACCCTTTTTGTGCTTCCCTACTGATCAGGGGTGACTCCTGATCAGAGGCGGCCCTGATCGGGTGATCTGTAACGGCTTTCTGTAGCGGATTTGGGCCGCGATCCCATTGGTGTTACTTGCACCTCTGGCTGTTTACCTTGTTCTTCCTTCTTTTTTTCGCTCTGGCCTGGGGACCTACACCCTAGAGGTGTATTCGTCCTTGGGTCCCCCCTGTAACTGTTCACCTCCACTGTAGGGGTTTGTGAACACGGAAGGGGGTAGGAGCAGAACCCACTCCTCCGCCGAGCCTTCCTGGGAAACCGTGATCGTGCGTGTTCCACCTGGGAAGGGGGTCGCAAATCCTTAATCCTCCACCCCTCCCCCGAATAGGTACACTTCAAGTTCACGCCTATAAGTGAGCATTCAGTAACACTAGGGAAATAGGATCCCCTGACGGGGCTTTCGGGACAGTGTTGCGGGAACCACTCTACGACCACTCGACCAACAAGTGGCGGTGGGGAGTGTTGTAATTCTTGTAACAAACTCTGTCCTGGAATAGGTAGGTCTCAAGTCTGAAATCACGCAAGGGTGGCATGTCCACCACACACCCTCTAGAATGAGGGCACACCGGATACGGATACGCTCCCATGAAGGGGGCGTGACTGACGGAAGAAAAAATGAATTAGCAAGACTCCTTACTACAACACTACTGATCAAAATTTCCAACCTTATCACGACCAAGGACTCCTTCATCGCCCTGTGCCTGACTGAGAATGATGTTGACCAACTCCTATCGAACGACAGCACAAAGAAACTGAAGTCCGCGAAATTCGAAGTTGCAATCCCTCCTCAACTCCGAGCGAGGAAGTCAATCGTGATCAAAAAATTAGATAAAGCAATCACTGAAGAATCTAGCGAACAGGAATTGGCATCTGATATAGAAGACAAAAATGAATGGGCCAAGGTGGAGGAAGTTGTCAAGCTGCCCAGACTGCCATCCATGCTGAAAATACGGTTCACTGAAATAGCCATGGCCCAAAAAGCAATCCAGGAGGGACTGTGTCTCTCCTACTACCACGTCAGCAGCAGCCAGGTGGAGCAGGAGGAATTCTTCCCCATAACTCCATGCTGGAATTGCTACCAATATTCACACATGGTAACAGACTGCCCTAACAAGGACACTAAGCACTGCTCAGAATGCGGGAATAAGGGGCACACCTTCAGAGAGTGCAAAAACAAAGACAACCCCAAATGCCTAAACTGCGAAGGGGATCACAGAACACTGGCTACTCGCTGCCCCATACGAAAAGCGATAGTCAATCAAAAGAAGGAGAAGGAGAGGGAGAAGACACAGGAACAGCAAAACAAGACATACTCAGCTGTAACCAAACTAACCAGAGAAACGACAAAGATCCTCGAAAAAGTCGCCACACCACCCCCCGCAAACCAACCTATTGTGCTTCAGCTTGGAAATAATCTTTCTGTAAAAATAATGACATCCATAATCCACGCCCACATAATGAATATAGCCAGACCTGGAACTTTCGCCAAGGCAGCAAGAGACATGTTCGCCGCCAACAACCTGCCAGATATGGAATTCCCAAATGATGTGCCTTCCTCTGAAATCTTCAACTTCATTTACAAATCAGAGAGCACTGAAATCCAAATACCAACAACTCACGAACCTTCAACTAACGAACCATCAACACAAGAACAGACTACCTCAGACATACAACCCGAGCCAGCAAGCGATGAAGAATCAATGGAAGACTCAAGCGAAGATGAAACCACCACAATAACAGAACAAGCCGCCAGAGTCAAAACCCCAAAAAAGAAACAAACAGGAACTAAGGTACCACCTGCTACGGAGAACAAAGACCTAGGGCATGAAACTGGTGTCCGATTTTACTCCACTACAGCTCCTCCCATAGTCTCAAAAGAAAGATTAATGGCAGAAATAAGGCAAGGCAAGATCAAATACACATACTCAGACAAAAACCTAGATGACTCACATATTGAAACACTAATGAAGAAGGGAAAAATCCTCACAAAACACAACAGAATAGAAAGAGTTGATCAGTCAACATTTAAAAAGATCCGCTTGGGCCTGGACAGGAGGCTGTCAGGGGAGCACCGGTCAGCAAAAATGGCGCAAACCAGCTCTAGACACCAGCCTTCATAATAAATAAGCTAAAAATAATCCAACACAATGTCTTAGCATGGATCCCACAAAGAGCAAGCGAATTATACAACACATACCGTAACATAGACCCAGATATTATTCTCATCAATTCGCATGGAAAGAAAAACTCAGAAAAAATAAAACTATTTAACTACACAGTATACCAAAAAAACAACCAAGACACACCACATGATGGAATAGCCATAGCCATCAAACGAAACATACAACACAAGATACACGACTCATTTCAGGAAAACTTTCTGGCGATCGAAATTAACTGCCCAACAGGACCTATTATAATCGGCACCTGTTACCTCCCTCCAAGAAGACCCATATTCCCATTAGCAGACATGCTCAAACTCCTGAGAAGAAACATACCAGGATATTTCTTGGGTGATTTAAATGCTCGACATCGCGTCTTGGGACACCAGGACAACAACGCCGTGGGCAAGATTTTAAACACATTACTGAGTCACGGCAACGCAATTCACCTCGGCCCGGAATTCCCCACATACATCAGTGCAGGTAAAATCGGACATCCAGACATAGTATTAACAAACCAGCATCACCATCTTAACCTGCAAATGGAACCCGGCCCAATAACCACCAGTGACCATCTCCCTATCGTAGCCACACTCTCCACGTCGCCAATTCAGATCCCTGCCAGGACGAGATACAGCTACAGCCGATCCAACTGGGAGGAATTCCAAAATGAGTTAAGCAACCACCAAATAACCCGGCTAAACAACAAACACACCTCCCAAATAGACAGCACACTGGAGACATGGTACGGAAACGTGATCCAAGCAATGGAACACCACATACCCACGACCACTCACCGCACATTACCACACCCCCAATACACACATCAATCAAGAATTTTACAGACACAGTTTAGTAACTTATTCAAATTAATCCTAGAACATGGATGGACGCCAGAATACAGAATACAATATTACACCATACACGATCAACTAAGAGACATGTCCAAAGAAGCATACGTGAATAACTGGGAGAAATTAATAACAGACACAGAAGCAACTTACCACGACCCGAAAAAATTCTGGCGAAAAATTAAAAACCTAATGGGAATCTCAAGCAACGAGTCAAACTACATTTTAAATAGCAACCAAATCAAATTAACTGAACCCAAAGAACAAGAACCTGAATTCAGAAAATACTGGAGCAAAATTTTTCAAATAAGCCAAGAAGACAACCTGAACTTCTGTATGAATACCGAGCAACAAGTAACCAATCACATGACACACACAACCCACATCTGGCACCCAAGTCCCAGCATAGACACAAACGCTTTGGACGATCTTTCCACACTGATTCAACCAATCACCGCAGAGGATATTCATAAAACAATAATCAGTTTCAAAAATAAGGCCCCAGGCATCAGTAAAATTAACAAACCCATACTCCAGCATCTACCAATCAACATGATACACCAACTCAGTCACATTTTTAATGCAGCACTTGCCTCTGGCTACTTCCCAAGAAAATTTAAAACAGCAATCATCAGACTTATATCAAAACCAGGCAAATCCCCAACCCAAGTAGCAAACTACAGACCAATCTCTCTCCTAGAAATACCGGGAAAAATCCTAGAAAAAATAATTAACCGCCGACTGAGAACACACCTCGAATTTGAGGAGAAATACAACCCCAGACAGCATGGATTTAGAAAACATAGAGGAACCCATACAGCCTTAGCCCTAATTTACGAAAACATAGCAAACGCGATGCACAACAACGAACAATGTAACGTAGTACTAAGGGACGTAGCTAAAGCATTCGACAAGGTCTGGCACCTAGGACTCAAATACAAAATTACCACCCAAGAACTTCCCAACAACTTTACTTCCATTCTCTGCAACTTCCTCGATAATAGAGAGGCCAAAATTATCATAGGTAACCACACAGGCCCAAGCTTCAAATTATACAGCGGAGTACCACAGGGAAGCAACCTCTCGCCAACACTCTACACAATATATACGGCGGACATGCCACCTCCTGTACACGGAGAATATGTAGCCTATGCTGATGACGTCACACAAATCATCCGATATCCAGGCAAGGGCAAACAGATGATGGCAAGGATAACAACCCACGCCATCGAGCAAATCAACGAATATGAAAAAAAATGGAAAATTCAAACCAATACACAGAAACTAATGATAATACATATTGCCAGAAAAAACCCTACACCAATCACAGTCAACAACGTACCTATACAATACTCCAACCAAGGTAAAATTCTGGGACTCACAATAACAAGAACAGGCATAGCAAAACACGTAAAACAACGCAAACAGACTGCTCAATCACAACTCACGAAACTGAGACGATTCAGCAAAATGGACACCAAAATTCAACTACACCTATACAAAGCACTTATCCGCCCACACCTAGAATATCCACCAATACCACTCAACACGATCAGCAAATCCAGTCAACTTAAACTTCAAGCAGTACAAAACAAAGCTATCCGTAGAGCATCAAAGCAACTTCCGCCATACACCACCAAAATACAAGAACTTCACGAATTATTCGATATCGAACCACTGAATATACGTACACACAGCCAAGCACAGAGAGTATGGACCAAACTTGAAGAGATGGAGGACCCATTATTCTCCAAGTTAAAAGAAGAAGGAACAACTAAAGTACACAGCTGGTGGCCTAAGAGCTTCCATGCTGACATTACAGAACAAGAACCACTCTACACAAAGAGATAAACAAATAACACTACCACCGGACAAATAAAAATTAACACTCACTACAATAATGAATATCTAGCTAGCTTAACTCCTCCCCCCTCCCTCCTCAACCTCCTTCCCTGAGCGGACGGGCCTGTGCTGCGCGCTGCCGCCACCCAATCATTTCAACTCGTCTCCGCTAGGTGGACAGCCCACCTGCTATCTACCCCTCCCACTCTTCTTCCCGTTTCCACGCTTTACTTCTCTCTCTCTCTCCTCTCCTTTCCCAGTGCAAAGTCATTTGCCACTTTACTTCATTATCATCATCATCAGGTAAACACTAATCATCTATAAAACTATGGGTTGTAGTGAAGAGTCCAACATTCAGGTAAATACAGGGGGAAGTTTATATGCATCATTAACACTCCGGAGAATAACACACATGTCTGGAGCAAACGTTTACTCTAACGAAAATATTCAAATGTAATGAATAACAGCGTGAAAATGTTATGTTTATTTCTCTGCAGTTGAGAACCGTAATGAATTTACCAGTAATAAAACGGGCAGCTGTGTACATTATTTACATGACAGGCACCATTTCCTCCAATATGTCCTGGAAATCACACATCCTTAGTATAACTAAAGCTGCCTCCCGAAAGTTGGGAATGCTGCACAGATGCCGCAGCTACTTCTCTCCTGAGCAGTTGCTCCAAGTATATAAGGGATTCATTCGTCCTATCTTGGAGTACTGCTCTCATATCTGGGGTGGCTCTTCTTCTGTCCAACTATTAGATAGAGTGGAATCAAAGGTATTTCGTTTTATTAACTCTCCTCCTTTAGTTGATAATCTTCCTTCCCTTTCTCTTCGCCGCAATTTTGCTTCACTCTCTTTTACAGGTACTTTAACAGGCAAAGTTTGGTGGATTTGGCATCCTGTGTACCGCCGGCAAGGCCGTGGGCTCGCAACACACGTCTTGCCCGAGGTGCCCACCATTTCTCTGTGGATGTCGGTCACACGAGAATAACCCGTTATAGTACCTCCTTCTTTCCTCACACAGCGAGACTGTGGAATGCTCTGCCTTCTTCTGTGTTTCCATGCTCTTACAATCTGTCTCACTTTAAAAAGCTGGTTTTCCGGTATCTTCGTGGTGTAGATTAATACAATATAACCTTTTTTTCTATATTTTCAATGTCTTTCCGTTCTTTTTTTTTTCGCCCCCCAGGCTCCGTTGCGGGTCGTTTGACCTGTGCCCTTGTGGGCTCATTCCCGTAAAAAAAACAAAAAACAAACACCAGACAAGTTTCCACCCGTCAGCAGACGATAACATCAGCACAGGTTCACTGACATTGATTCACTGCCTCCGGTGCAAGAGCCTCTGTACTGCGTCGTCTTCTCTGCTCTTGAAGCGTCGAGATTTTATCATACAAGATTGAAGGAGCAGCATATTCCTTTGACGTTGTGATTTGCTTTATACCAAAGATTTTCTGAAGTTCTGGATCTTTTTCAAAATCCTACTTTTAGAAAATGATGTAAGCAGAGGAGTGGTGGCTGCCAGCTGCCAGTCTACTTTCTCCTTCCTTCCGTTTATCCTTTGAAAAGAAGTCAACTACTCACCAATCCCTTCTTCTATGTTGGGCTAGTACATGTTTTATGCCTGACTGATGCTTGAAATTTCTTGACGAAAGTGTTTCAAAACAGTATGGAGTCGAGGGCAAGTGAAGCAAAAGCTCAGCTGTTCTTATGAACATTGGCTAAGTATGTGATGTAAGCATGTAATGTAACTCACTATAAATAAAGTAAAGCTAATTAAGTGCAAAGTACAGTAAAGTAAAGTAGTCATGTCACATACCACCATACGCCTATTACCGTGGTAGATAACACGTAATAAACTAAGACTTATTTTGTACCCTAATTACTCCCCTCTCACAGTATTAGTGTTCGTAAGGTGGTAAGAATCATGTTTTCACTAAACCTTCACTTTGTCCATTAAAGATTTAACTCTCACTAAGTACTTTAAATACCGATGGTAATAACCCCTTGTATCTAATTGAGAAATTAAGTGTCTTTTAGAATTAATGCTTTAAATATTACTTATGTTTATTACAGGTTACTAAGGTGACGGTCTAATAGTTTTGTTTGTTTTCTTAAAACCTTAAAGATAACGCCCGAGGAGGATGCTAATTCACGAATCCTTAACAACAAGAGGTTAGGGTTGTCGTATCCAAGGGGTTAAGGTTATAGTATACAAAGGGTTAAGGTTATAGTATTCAAGGCGTTAAGGTTATCGTACTCGAGAGGTTAATAAACATCCAGAGGCTGAGAAAGACTGACTGACACGTTTATGCATGACTCCAACAACACCACTGCATTTTCTGGTGAGAATATGAGGTGCAGTAATCGATCACTTCATTTAGCTAAAGCCAAAGTTGAAGCGTATTTGCATTCCTCCCGACCATCTTTCCTGCTCAGGCAAAGCTGTTGAAGACACATTAAGTGATGAATGATCACACGATAACGTTACTAAGTCTGGTGAGTTTCTGATAACGCTTTTAAAGCTGTCCTGTTTCAAGGGCGGTTATGTAAATTTTATGAAACAGCTTATTAATAAAGCTACTAAATTTTGTTTTCAAGTCCTTAAAAAAATAAATAAATAAATAAAATATACAATACAAAACGAAACAGCCTTCTTGCTGTAGTGATCTTAAGGAAAGTTTGTAAACCCTAATAGGAAATCTGGGATGGGACAGCATCTCGCTCTACTTTGAAACTACATTTTTGTGTACTTCCCATCAAGGCTGGGCTGAGACCCCATGTACGGTCCTGGCCAAAAGTCCTGTGCCAGGCAGTTTTGGTTAACCCGGTTATGTGGCATCTAAAAGTACATAAGAACATATGAATGGAAGAAAGTGCAGTGGGCCTATTGGCTCATACTGGGCAGTCCCATTTACACCCAACCCCTAGTGCTCCTAGTATATCCATCCAACCTATATTTGAAGCTACCCATCGTATTCGAGTCAATAATGATGTTTGGTAACTTGTTCCATTCATCCACTACTCTATTTCCAAACCAATGTTTACCTAGTTCACGCCTAAATCTAAATTTGTCTAATTTTAAACCATTTTTACGAGTTCACTCCTGGTTGGATAGTTTAAGTACCTTTGTTATGTCCCCTTTGTTTAGCCCTGACTTCCATTTATACACCTGTATCATATCGCCTCTCACTCTACGTCTCTCGAGGGAGTGCAAATTAAGATGCTTTAACCTGTCTCTGTACTCGAGGTTCCTAATGCCCGGGATTATCCAAGTGAGGTCTCACAAGAGCAAGATATAGTTTCAGGATGACCTCTCTAGTTTTGTAACTAACACTCCTTTGTATGAACCCAAGTACTTTATTAGCCTTGTTTCGAGCAAATACACATTGTTTACTTGGCTTAAGATTCCTACTAATTATTACTCCTAAATCTTTCTCACATTCGGATTTCTCTATAACATCGTTGTTCGTCTGATATCTAGTTTCTCTGTTTACATCTCCTAGACTAAGTACTTTACATTTGTCCACAATGAATTTCATCTGCCATTTTTCAGACCACTCGAAAAATTTGTTTAGATCTTCCTGTAGTTTTGCGGAGTCCTCTTCAGATTTAATTACACGCCCTATTTTAGTGTCATGAGCAAATTTACTTACTTTGCTGTCTTCGCCGATATCTATGTCGCTTATGTATATAATAAATAATAATGGTCCAGGCACTGAGCCTTGGGGTACTCCACTTGTGACGTTACTCCGTCGTCAGAGACACGCACGCATGAACACACCTGACATGTGCCAGAAGCCCCGGTTATGTGAACAATCCATTATATGGCGACTCTATGTGCATATCCTCTATGAACTACCCAATTTACCGATGATCAGTGGTAGAGTGTATTTTATTCTGTTTGACTTTTAACATAATATTATCAGTGATACTGGCCACTGTCAGACAGAAGCTAAAACACAATGCTTTGATCACTCATGTCTACCACACCATACTTTGGAGTTTTAATGTAATACAACCGTGCTGCCGTGCCTAAAGAAAGGACATGAAATGTTTGTGGTGAACTCTTATTGTTTCATGTCATATTACATAACTATGATGATAGGAATATAAAATGTTATGTCTCAGGAGAAATAAATTAATTATATGTTACAAACACACAGTGTGTCTGCTAGACACCCGACTTATGGGAACAGCTCCATTTTAAAGCATGTCTATGTGCTCCTCCACTTTAAACTACACCAATGATAATATTTCTCTCATGTGAGTGCCAGGAGGACAGATATTATCTAATGTACTATAGCGCGAGGCGTGTGTGTGTGTGTCTGCTCTGGGCAGCCGAAACTGCACAATCGTTTTTCATCAAAGTTGGTGGAAAATTAGCAAAAAATTCGTACAGTGGAACAAACCTGGTCCCATATCGACGGTTTCTTTAGGAATCCATTACATAACCATTTTATTTAAGCTGGTAAACGATGCAAGGCTACGGACTTGGCGCACCCAGCCCACGATTGCAGTTATCGTACGGCTCCCTCCTCCTCCCCCACTTTTTTTCTTAGCCTACTTTTTTTTTAATGTTGTTTGGATTAGTAAAGGAAGGAAAATGAGAAAATAGAAGAATAAATAAGGAAGGGGAAACAGAAAATAGTTAGAGATAACAAGTGGGGGGGGGGGGAGAGCTGAGTTTCAACATGCGTCTGGATGCGCAGTTTCAAGGTTGCCAGACGACCATACAGCTACAGCGTATACTTATTCCTGTGGGTGACTGTACATGGAAAAAAGATAATAACAGGAATGCATGGAGGAGAAGACTACAATAGACAAAGGGTGAATATAGACAGTGAAACAGACAGGAGGTTGACAAAAATAGATAGATTCATACATGTACAAATAGACAATATGGCAGCTAACATGACAGACAGACAGCTGACTGATTGGTTCACATTAGTAAAGACGGGCTTACATTCAAACACCACGTGGACAAATAGACAGTTGGAGTTAGGTATCAACGAGATAGCAAGGCCGATGGGAGTCTCGAGATTGACAGTGCTGTGTTGATTACAGCGGTTTGAAAAGTCTGGTAATTTAACAGATCTTCCCAGATCAGGACGGCCTAAACTGACCATAGTAGCTGACTTTGCGAGGATTGTGGCAGACATTCGCTACCATCCTTTCACCAATGCAGTGGCCACGATGGGGTGGCTGCACTTGGAGGTCTCGGTTAGGACAGTTAGGTGACTACTCCATGGAATTGGGATCCACCACAGGGTCCCTGCTGTCAAGGAAAGATTCGGAGAACGACACCGGGTTGGGAGACAACGGTTCCCTGAGCACTATATGGGGAAGGACCTGGACTTCTCAGCACGATTATTTATGCGGATGGAAAACTTTCAACTCTACCAACCACGGCCGTCTTCACTGCTTCAGACCTGATAACACCTGCTACGACTGGCAGTATGTTTATCAGGAAGCCTTGTGACTGTAAACATGTAGGGCTGGATCAACCTCAACAGTGTGGGCGGGTTGGCGGAGATAAATAAGAGATTCACCACAGAGCAATATCTGGAAAATTTTTAAGAGGTGATCATGCTGCCAACAGTCCGAGCATACACTCTGCCCTACCCTGAGCTCATCATTTTCATGCAGGTAAGGTTTTGTTATATTTCCTAAATATGTGTAATGTTATGGATCATTTTTATAATACGATTTATCTCTCTCTCTCTCTCTCTCTCTCTCTCTCTCTCTCTCTCTCTCTCTCTCTCTCTCTCTCTCTCTCTCTCTCTCTCTCTCTCTCTCTCTCTCTCTCTCTATATATATATATATATATATATATATATATATATATATATATATATATATATATATATATATATATATATATAACAAAGAAGTATGTCTGTGTGTGTGTGTCCGCAGGAGAATCTAGGAAACTACTTTACCAATCTGTAGTGATGATGGATGGTATTATATGTAATGATGATGGATGGTGTAATATGTAGTGATGATGGATGGTATTATATGTAATGATGATGGATGGTGTTATATGTAGTGATGATGGAAGATGTTATATGTAGTGATGATGGATGATGTTATATGTAGTGATGATGGGTGGTGTTATATGTAGTGATGATTAGACAATAAAATATTAACAGTTTAATGCTAAAAAAATATACTTTGCTGTACCATTGTAGTGGAACTTACATACACCGTTAATAAAATATTGATGGAAGAAGAAGTTTTGGGGAGTGAACAGTGAGACAATATGGAGCTTCCCGGAGGGTGGCGTCTACCGTGGCCTAGCGAATGAGCCGCTCGGACCAAACTTGGCATGGATAGCAAGTGTTTCCTTGCTTCTCTCATGGACAGTTCTATGTTGGATGCTCCAGAGTGGGAACTGGCAAAAATCTGTACATACTTGTTGCTAATGGTAAAACCAAAAATGTGGTCTACCCTAATGCACTACAGTGAGACAATGTGGAGCCTCCCGGAGGGTGGCGTCCTACCCTGTGTGTCTGCACGAGAATCTCGGAAACTACTTTATCGATCTGTAGTGATGATGGATGGTGTTATATGTAGTGATGATGGATTGTATTATATGTAGTGATGATCTACATCTATATAAAACAAAGAAGTCTGGCTGTCTGTGTGTCCGCACGAGAATCTTGGAAACTACTTTATGGATCTGCAGTGATGATGGATGATGTTATATCTAGTGATGATGGATGGTGTTATATGTAGTGATGATGGGTGGTGTTATATGTAGTGATGATGGATGGTGTTATATGTAGTGATGATGGATGGTGTTATATGTAGTGATGATGGATGATGTTATATGTAGTGATGATGGGTGGTGTTATATGTAGTGATGATTAAACAATAAAATAATGACAGTTTAAGGCTAAAAATATATACTTTGCTGCACCGTTGTAGTGAAAAACATGGTGGAACATGCATACATACGCCGTTAATGAACTATTGATGGAAGAAGTTTTGGGGACTGAACAGTGAGACAATGTGGAGCCTCCCGGAGGGTGGCGTCCTACCGTGGCCTAGCGGATGGGCCGCCCGGAGGGCGGCGATTCTGTTTTTATTGTTATAAAATAATAATTGTCATAATATGAACTGTATGACAATTGATTTTATTTCATGTTTCAATTTACCTCAGGACCTATACCCTATCTACACCATCAGCAGAGTGATACAGTGGTTCACCGAACAGAGAGAACACATCCATCTGCTGGATTGGCTGAGTAAAGCCTGTAATCTGAACTCCATCGAGATTGTATGGGCTAAGATGGTTAATTCGTGGGAGCCACAGTGTGACGCGCCGAGTTCTTCTCATTTTATAATTTACCATCCAGATATTCTTTTCTGTTAGTATTCTTGTTTATTCATATACTTATATGTTCTTTGTAGCATTCTTTTCAATGATCATACTTTATATTCTTTAGTATTCTTATATAAGTAATTCTTGTCTTAGTTATGTATGTGTTTTATATTAGACTTTCGTGGTGTGTTTATTTAATAATTTATATGCTGTGGTTTTAGTTCCACAATGTACATACATGTCTTATCTTTCTTTTCTTGTACTTTCCAAGTCTTTCATTTCTTTCATATATACTATATTTACTCACTTTCAATGTTCTTACCTTTCTGAAGTATACTCTGTTTTACGTCTATTCTTATACATGGATTAGTCTGGGGAACCATGTTATTCTTAGTACAACACTTTTTATACTTACAAAGGGTAGCTGCCACCACCTAGACTTTTCATTACATAACATAACTCAAGGAAAGTTTTTGGGTAGTGTGCTAGATGTATAGGCACGTGAGTAGGTATTATTTTCTGGGAACCAATGTTTAAAAGGAGTAGAGTGGTGATACTAGTAGATTACTAATTCAATATTTATTAACATAGTGAGTGGATAAGATTCATCTTAGATTTACTCAGACAAAACAGAACCGCAATTAACTTATTAAGTCATCAAACACTTCAAGAACTTATTACCTCATTAAATACCTCCAAATACTTATTACTTCATTAGATAATTGTGGTATTATTACCTTGACAAATGAGATTCAGTAATTATTATACACGACAAGATATCACTGGACCCTCAGGTCTTACTTTTACAAGTAACAAATTACATCTTCAATTCTTGGTTACAACATTGAACATCAATATATTATTCCATTGTCACTGCAAGTGGATAATATGACACACTTGATACTATCCCAAATCAACTTATAACCTCACGTTCTATCGGCATGAACATGATACTTTTCCTTCAGTTCATGTACTCAACTCGCATCACATATTTCCGGGTAATATCAACATTTATGGGTTCACTACTTAACCAGGGATTTCCATATTTCTGTTAGTTAATCCCTCAATCAAGATACTACAATAATACTTAGATCCATGTAACTGTGAGGAGTGCCTCAGGGTATATATCCCAGGTGTCTCCATAACAAATGAAGATCGCTGTTAGGGGTCGGTTGTAGACCGACGCACGCCAAGGGAGCTGGCGCCTGAGTTGCAGGAAAAGGACTTCCCAGTTTAATCCTCTTGAATTAACAGCATCGTCCAACCTGGCTACCGACCCACGGTAGCCGATGAGTATTCAGCTCAACACACTGGCCTGGAGATACGTTGAGGAAGAGTCACGAATGCATCAATAATTAACTTCAACTATACAAAACATACGTCTGGCAACAGTCCAGACGATATCTAAATCTCTACGTTACTCGACTTAATTGGCACAGAAGTTACTATGTTAAAACATGAACACTGATATTCACAAAATTTACTAAGTTAAACTAAATTAATAGGCGGCGTGGAACACACGTGAACATACCTGGAGATACGTTGAGGAAGAGTCACGAATGCATGATTCTCCCTCGTGTAGAGGTATATACGTACACTCGCGGGGCAGCTTGGGCCTCCTTATTCATACCAGAAAGGTCGACCTTACTAACAACATACCTTCTCTACCATACCATTTTGGATCACCGTATACTTAATTATGAACTCCTGTGTTCTTGATCAGGGTAATTACCTATGTCTATTCATATAATCTAATCAGAGGTTGAGTTGCCAGGAAAAGGTGAAATATACACGTTGATAACATTAATTCTGCGAGCTCAGGCCTGAGGCGAACAAGGAGCTATTCATAGGGAGACGTTAGATCTCGGAGATTATACCGGTTGACAGAATAATTCAGGAAATTAATGACTTTCTTAAATAGACAACTGACACTAACTAAACTATAAACATCAGATTCTCTGATGTCAGGGCGACAAAATAATACAACTTCAGTAGCGATCAGAAACTCATGGTCATTCTTAGGGAACGAAACCGATGGGTATCGTTTGTCCTGGCAGACTCAACACTCACTTACCTACCCAATGTTAGTAACAATAATGACATTTAAAGCGTTCAACATCACTCACAAAGGATCTTGTATGCTTTAACTGTAATCAAACATATCTAAGTTGACTGAAAACAAGGGTGTTCTCTCTCACATTCAAATTCATTTTAGAGAGAGGTTGGTTTCAGTAAGTCAGAGAAAATGGGATAACGGAGGACTGAGGTGTCTTGAAGTGATGAGAAAACGGACTCCTCAGACGGAGGACTCAAAATAAAAGCAGAGTTACATGTTTTGTGGGCTATTGAGCGTAATATGAATCATTTTATTTTGGCGCTAACTGACGTGTATGACCGTGGTCGTTACAACAGCAGGAGAGAACCAGACAGCAACTCCTGCACCACACCCTGGCAGGACAGGAGGCATTGAGAAGAAGACTGTACATGTGGTTTACAACATGGTGTCTTCTGTGCCGCGTCGTTTGAGCCAAGCCATTGATAGGGAGAGGTGCTGGACTGGATATAACATAGTGCACTCAAACCAATTTTACTAGTTGGAACATAGAGCACAGTCCGAAACACAGCAACGCATAAACTATGTGTGTGTGTGTGTGTGTGTGTCCCTCCGTCAGTCAAGGGGAAGTGCCTACATCGTGTTTTTTGTTCTCTTATAAAAAAAGTTTTAGTTACCTGTAATATGTAAAGTTAATATCTCAGATGTGACACTTGATTATACTAAAAGCTTGCCAATGAAACATGACACTGATAATGAGTAGGAACGAGAGGAAAATTTGACTTGAGTACCTCCCTCCTGCCGCCCTGTTGTTTAGAACCATCACCAACCCTCTCTCCTATCAGGAACCCTCTCTGTTATGACTTGAAATTAAGTATCTCTTTATGCAGCATTTTTTATACCTGACCTCCTGGCACTCACATAAGACAACTCATATCATCGATACATAGTGTAGTTCAAAGAGGATATGTACATAGACACGCCATGGAGTGTATTGTTCACAGGATTGAGGTGTCTAGCAGACGATGTAGCGTGGCGTGTGTGTGGGGAAGCACAGGACTTTTGTTCGGGACTGTACCTTCAGTGTCCCTCGAATCCCTCGACCCTTCCCAGAGGATGGGTATGCGATTGTGCTCTCTGGGCTATGTGCAGTCAGACAGTATGCCTGGGGCGTGGCACCACCCCACATTACCTAATGCGTGACCACGCATGGGTTGTCTTTGCTACACCTGTTTTTGCATTACCTTTACCTGCCATTCCTTTCATTTCTTCCCCCAATATCCTGCTGTCAGTGGCTGCCCAGGTTTCTCCGTGAAACTAATTTTTTTATTAATTTATTTTTCAATTTGCTGTCTTTTCGTCATAGAAATAATCTGTTTTCTTTCATTTATTCCAGATACACAGTATATTTACTCATTCTGTATTTAAACTTAGCTAATACCTGGAATAATTCAGGTATAATTCAATTTTTCCATTACATTGATAAATTGATTTTTTAATTGCACCAGTTTTCACAGTAGTGGCTGCAGCCGACTGAAAGGACGGTCTCTCGACCTGTCCACACTGTGATGTCATGCGCAAGCTGGGTCGCATTTTGGATCAGGTGTGGACAGACCTCCTCTTCTATAGACCTTACATTACATTAGACGCGAAGGCATGGAGTCAGTTCATGCCCAATAATTGTCAACAGTGCGTAACAGATAAATGACCGACCCCTAAAAATAAGGAAATTAGCATTCCAACTATAATAGCCAACAATAATAATGACATATAAGTCAAACGTTATATAAGAGAATTTCTAAACTATTGATTGCGAAGATAAAATTGCTAAGGTTCCCGTATTGTGCGAAAAAACAACTTTACCATATTAACAATAATAACAACAATAACAATTCATAATAATACTATTAAGAATAAAAATAACAATGCTGTATTATTTATTTTATGACAGGACAATCATGCAGTAGTGGCGAGAAACTCAAACACTTAACCGGGTCTTGGTCTATTGATTCACGAGGCTCTGAAGGATTTAGAAGAGTTCACAAATTTAGAACATTCAAAGGCAAATTACAAACACGTGTCCAAGGCAGCTCTTTAAGACTGTCTGTGGAATTGCATTCAGTAAGTCTTATATTGTGAAGATCTAAAGATTGAAACTTTATAACATGCTAAAGTATTGACGCCTTGTGTTGAATAATTCACGGTGGTAAGATTACTAAGGGTATGAATAAATCTGTTTGGGTCTTGCTGTGATGATGATGGTGTTTGTGTTGTGTCATTATTATATTATATATATATGCATAAATATATTGTTAAGCAGAAGCTATCAAAGTTATTACTGTAGAAGATATCATGGAAGTTAACGTAGAAATTTTCATGATTGTTAACAATTTGCCATGTGTAATCGTCGTTAGGTTATCAAGACGTCAGTGTCACCCTTGATGAAGCTGTACTGTATACCGACAGTTAATGAAAGAGGATTATCACCAAAACTGATAATACATATATGAGCTCTCTCTCTCTCTCTCTCTCTCTCTCTCTCTCTCTCTCTCTCTCTCCCTCGTGACGCAATATGTGTTACCATGTTTGTGTACATCCCGTTTTCTCACAACATGAGGCACAACGTTAAGACATTTTTCAATAGACCTGTAACTCTCAGGAGGATCAACCACGTCAGTATTACCACTGTACAACTTATATCCATAACTCTCTACATGTTTTAACGTATATGTTGTCAGGTATATGCCTTATGTGTGTGTGTGTGTGTGTGTGTTTGTGAAAAATCGTCGAGGAATTAGATACATCTTTAATAACCGTGTACTGTCTCCTACACACTCCTACACACTCACACTCGATTTGCGGTTCGTGTTCTGGGGTAATGGGTAGCCAGTGCAGTTGGCGAGTTGTCCGGTCTTCTCGGACTATTCCTTGACACTGGGTCATACAACTCGTTAACTCAGGGTGTGGTTGTTGTGTCGGCGACAGCTTCTACACCTTAAACAAATTCTCGCCTAGGTGGCCCTTGAGCAGGCCATCCTCGTTACACGAGGGGCAACCATTATGATTTATTACACACTCCACAACACCATGAATAGTCGACACTCATAGTTCTCTCGTGGACTCGTTTACATTATCGGCCAACAAATTCTTCAATGCTTTCCACCTAGCACGGAAAGTTCATTTAAGTAAATAATAAGAAAACAAAGAAGAAATGAGAAAGTGAGCAACGTTTACATGTTTCACAATGCCTCAGACTACTCATCTACGCCAGGGTGGCCAAGGTCGGGGATAAACATATTAGATCCACCAGATTTTTATTGTTCCAGCTGCGTAAGTTTATATTCACCACACTTTACATACCTGAGAAGCGGAGGTTTAAGTACCACAGAAGTTTATATTCACCACACTTTACATACCTGAGAAGCGGAGGTTTAAGTACCACAGAAGTTTATATTCACCACACTTTACATACCTGAGAAGCGGAGGTTTAAGTACCACAGAAGTTTATATTCACCACACTTTACATACCTGAGAAGCGGAGGTTTAAGTACCACAGAAGTTTATATTCACCACACTTTACATACCTGAGAAGCGGAGGTTTAAGTACCACAGAAGCGGAAGATTAAATGCTTCAAAAGAAGAAGTTTGAATACCCTTTGGACACGACGAGTTCAAATACTCGACATACCCTGTAATAGCATCAAATACCTCTGATGTGACGTTTATATTAACGATGACACAGTTCGTGTTTTACCGGTGAAAAATACTCGTATGCTTGTGTCTTTAATTCATGTTCGAACTATAATAACCTTGTTCATATTAATATTACTTACACTCAGTGCATAAATTACCACAATGGATACGTAGGCAAATACAGAGTTGTCCGGCTCTAAAACGTGTAAGCCTGGCCAGAAGATTTAAGGTGGAGCGAGGTTAATAACACCTGGAAGTCCGCCTCTACCCAGGTAATAGTTTGTCCCGGATAAAATTTAACATGACCTGCAAATTTTTGTTGCAGGTGGAAGGTAAAACTGGATCTAGAAAGCCTGAAGCCTCTGGGGACGGAGTTTCAACGAGGTGGTTCGTTTTGTCTGGTTTGTAGGTCACCAGGATCGAGGACATCTGTAAATAATATTTTCACACACGATGTTACACTATAAAACCAAGCAAGAGGAACATTACATATAATACTGACAGCAGTTCTTCTCTCTTATATTATTCTATAATTATTAACTTTAATTAACTTTATAAAAAAATACGTAAAATGAAAACGATAATTAGTTTCCCCAGACGTTGAAAGACATTTCTCAGAACAATTCCAAGCGTCGGCATTCAACCATCCTAGGCGATACAATTAAGAAATATACCTCAACTAATCAGCAAGAGTGAATGGACGTAATGTTTGGAACTAATGAGTTTGCTGCCACCGTTTACCATTACGATGCAAGTCCTCACTAAATCACGGCCTCCTCCCTCAACAATATCTCTCAGGCAGCGGATGAGCCGGGCCCCGGTGAGCTGCTCCTTCTCAGGAATGTGTGTCAATTTGGCACAGCCAGAGGGATATTATACAAGTATGTCCCCTCTGATGACCCCATGTGTTGACTGTGTGTGATGTGGCCGTGTCAGTCAGCAGTGACTTTGTGATGTGGCAGTGCTAGTCAATAGTTACTGTGCAATGTGACAGTGTCAATCAACAATGACTGTATAATGTGACAGTGCCAGTCAGTAGTAACTGTGTGATGTGATTGTGCTAGTCAGTAGTGACTGCGTGTGATGTGAATGTGGCAATGTCAATCAGCAGTGACTGTATGATGTGACAGTGCCAATCAGCAGTAACTGTGTGGTGTGACAGTGCTAGTCAGTAGTGACTATGGTTGATGTGACAATGTCAATCAGCAGCGACTGTGTGATGTGAGAGTGCCAGTCATTCGTGACTGTGTGTGATGAGACAGTGCCAGTCAGTAGTGACTGTGTCTGATGTGACAGTGTTAATCAGCAGTGGCTTTGTGATGTGGCAGTGTCATTCAGTAGTGACTGTGTGATGTGTTAGTGCCAGTCAGTAGTGACTATGTGATGTGATAGTGCCAGTCAGTAACGACTGTGTGATGCGATAGTGCCAGTCAGTAATGACTGTGTGATGCGATAGTGCCAGTCAGTAATGACTCTGTGATGAGACAGTGCCAGTCAGTAGTGACTGTGTCTGATGTGACAGTGTCAATCAGCAGTGACTGTGTGATGTGGCAGTGCCATTCAGTAGTGACTGTGTGATGTGTTAGTGCCAGTCAGTAGTGACTGTGTGATGCGATAGTGCTAGTCAGTAATGACTGTGTGATGCGATAGTACCAGTCAGTAATGACTGTGTGATGCGATAGTGCTAGTCAGTAATGACTGTGTGATGCGATAATGCCAGTCAGTAATGACTGTGTGATGCGATAGTGCCAGTCAGTAGTGACTGTGTGATGTTATAGTGCCAGTCAGTAATGACTGTGTGATGCGATAGTGCCAGTCAGTAGTGACTGTCTGATGTTATAGTGCCAGTCAGTAATGACTGTGTGATGTGATAGTGCCAGTCAGTAATGGCTGTGTGATGCGATAGTGCCAGTCAGTAATGACTGTGTGATGCGATAGTGCCAGTCAGTAATGACTGTGTGATGTTATAGTGCCAGTCAGTAATGACTGTGTGATGTGATAGTGCCAGTCAGTAATGACTGTGTGATGTGATAGTGCCAGTCAGTAGTGGCTGTGTGATGTGATAGTGCCAGTCAGTAATGACTGTGTGATGCGATAGTGCCAGTCAGTAGTGACTGTGTGATGCGATAGCGCCAGTCAGTAGTGACCGTGTGATGTGATAGTGCCAGTCAGTAGTGACTGTGTGATGTGATAGTGCCAGCCAACAGTAACTCTGATAAACGTGGGAACATTCTTATATGTATTTACTAACATCATGTAACATATTGTATTCCGGGTATAATAAATGTTATGTAATAATTCCTCTAGATGAATGTACAGTATTTATCAGGTGCCACTGAGAGTGCCTCGGCTGTCACTTAGTTCAACTATGTCAATAGTGTAGTTATTGTCTGCACTGTATATAAGTCTTATGGCTAAATAAACTGTTTCAGTAACAACATCAATATGATAACTAAAGTATCCAGGTCACCAAAGGTCAACACCTAGAACAGCAGCCAGGTTATGTTCTAATACTTAAAAAAAAAAAAAAACACACACACACACATGTGTGTGTGGAGACCTCACTGAGTGAGGACGTGTCCCCTGGCGCTCCGCAGCGGCCAAAGTCGTCACGTCAACCTATAGCTAATTTAAGGCAGTTTAGTACTTTTACGGAAAGACAGTGCGTATTTTCAAGGTGTCAGTGACTGTGAATGCTAGACTTGTGAAAATGTGCGTTCCAGTGTCACGATACCGTCGCACCGACCTGTTCCGGCTGAAGTCTGGTGCTGGAGTCTGGTGCTGACTATCCTCCATCCAACACCATCACTCTACTAAAGGCGCTGAGAATCTTACAACCGCGGCTGCAGACGGGGTCGCCGCATTCCCAGACGAATCTATATCATCACGCCGAGCAAGCATAAGAAAGTCAAGCCAGTGCCAGAAAGACAGTGTGCTCGCTATGAAGTGCCGCGTTTATGGTACAGCCTACCATCTCTATTGCTGTCCAATGTTACATCTTTATGCAACAAAGTGGAGGAGGTCAGTGTTACAGTGAAGTCAGTTGGTGCAGGTATTGTGGTGATAACCGAGGCGTGGCAAATTGTTCTGAGATCTGTGCCATAGAAAACTATGAGTTATTTCACCACCTTAGAAAGGACAGGAGAGGTGGTGGTGTAGTGCTGTACTGTCGCAGTAACATTAAACCATCACACCTAGGTGTTAATGTACCTGAGGATGTAGAAGCTTTATGGGTTAAGGTCACTCCCACCTCCCACCAGCTTGCCTCCCTCATTGTTTGCGTGGCTTATCACCCCCCGCGCTCACCTACCGCCAATGTACTGGTTACTCATATAATAGACACTGCTGACTCCCTGAGATCCAGATTTCCATTTGCTAAGCTAGTGATATGCAGTGACTTTAATGAGTTAAACATCAGCAATATCACCCAACACCTCCACCTTGCACAGATAGTTGACTTTCCTACACATGGGAATGCCACCCAGGACCTCATCATGACTGATCTCGGCACCCACTACCTACCCCCCCCCCCCAGCCGCTGCCTCCTATGGGGTGGAGCACCCACCTGTCGCTGCTGTGGTCACCTACAATCTTACGGCCGCCAGTTGTCACCAGGACTTACCGAACTACCCCTGACTCTGCCATGCGGCGTTTCGGACAATGTGTGACCCTGTATCCCTGGACTGAAGTGATCACGGTAGACGATGTGCAGAACAAGTGGGATAATTACCTGGACACGATCACCAAAGCCTACCACCACTTCTTTCCAGCCAAGACACTGAGGATCCACCCCGATGATGTCCTATGGATTACACCCCGTATCAATTGAGCAGCACAACAAGGCATACTACACCAACAACCGCCTGTACAAAAGTCTAGGTAACCAAGTCATCAGGGAAATCAACTTAGCCAAGAAGTCTTATTATCCCAGGAAAGTGCACGGACTCAAGGAGGCCGGCAACGGTCAGTGGTACTCTAAGGTAAGAGATCTCTATGGTCTTAACCGTCAGTCTCCCACATTTCCTTTTATCTCTCATTTACCAAGTGAGGAGGCAGCTGAGACAATTAATAACCACTTTGCTACCATATGGCATACCCTACCCAGTCTTGACCTCACTCTCCTCCCGGCTTACTTACCTTCCCCCTCCCCCCCCCCTCCAGTGTTCAACCATTTGAAATTGCCCACAAACTTCTGAAATTTAAATTCAAACGCTCTACAACCCCAATTGACCTCTCAATCAAAATTTACAAGGTGTATGCAGTCGAACTTGCCACCCGCCTCTGTTCCATTATTAATGCATCCCTCAGACAAAGCAAATGTCCTAATGAATGGAAAACCGCATTTGTCACCCCTATCCCAAGGTCTCCAACCCACAGTCCCCTAGTGACCTCAGGCCAGTTGCCATTACCCCCATACCCAGTCTACTAAACAAGACTTTGTTTTTAAATGGGCATTTGCTAGTATTTATCAGTCAATTGATCTACAGCAATTTGGCAATATGAGGACCTCCTCTACATCACACTGCTTAGTTATTTTCCTGGATTTTCTGCACAAAAACCTGGAGAAACGTAAGACATCACTGGCCGTTACCCTTGTTGACTTGAGGAAGGCTTTTGACCTTGTTGATCACTGCACTGTTATCAACAAGGCCATTGCACATGGGCTGCCTACCAACCTTGTCTCATGACTCACTGATTTCCTGAGTGAGAGTCGTTAGGCAGTGAGGTCCCAGGGTACTGTCTCCACATTCCAACACCTCATCTATGGTGTTCCCCAGGGGACCAGGATCGGACCAAAACCTAACTTAAACCTAACCAAACCTCACCTTCTATTCCTACTTTGCTGTTACTAGGAATCGAGTATGACGATCATCCAGCTATGATAAAATGATATGAGTTATTAAGAATGTCACCTTCGGTGGTGAGCTCTGAGGATGACTAGAGAGGCAGATACAGGACCGGCAGAGTCGTCCACAGATGTTGACGTGAGGCGGGCTACATCTATAGTAAAAAGGGGCGGCGGCAGCATCTTTCCGGCGTTGGCGCTTGTTTGCCTCCGTTTGCAGTTGGGCTAACTTGAAAGTATTGACACCTTCTCGTGTGGTGCTCCTTCAAGCATTAGGGTGTGGAGTAATCGTCTACCAGGTGAAGGGGTCTATTTGGCACTTTTTCTGTTTCTCTTACAGGTAATGCTATCCTTATACCTTTTCAGTTGCCCGCCAGCTTTACATTTACTATTCTTTAGCTGCTTTGGCAGTTTACTGTCGCCCATGTAGGTAACATGGGCCAGTCCAACGCAGTTGTTCATGGATAATGGTAGCCTCGAATCTCCTACACTTGGTGTCAGCAAGAATACTGACATTTGCTCTTTTGTCTTCCCAGCAAACTCGGAGGATGAAACGTAGACTACGTTGGTGAAAGTTTTCAAGCGCCTTGAGGTGCCTCCTGCATGTCTCGCTGCCATACAGCAGAGTGGGGAAGACCACTGCTCGATATATGAGCAAATTTGTAGATAATTTCAGCTCCCTACAGCTGGAGACACGGATACAGAGTCTGCCAAAGGCTTGAGATGCGCATGTGATCCGATGTTGAATCTCTTCATCAATGTCCGTCGAGGTGGACAGGCGGGAGCCGATATACTAAAAGTGGGTAACATTAGATAATATTACCGTTAAGCTGGTTGTATGGTGGAGCTGTGAATGAACCAGGGGCTGGCTGAAAAAGAATCTCTGAGTCTTATATACATTCACCTCAAGGGCAAAGTGTGCATATGCATCTGCATCGGTGTTCAGGATCTCCTGTAGGTTGCATTCAGTGTGAGCGACAAGGTTGAGGTCGTCTGTATACTGAAGTTCAGTAATAAAAACTGCCGACACCTTTGTTCCAGCCTGGAATCGTCTTATGTAGAAATGACCTTTCATCCGGTACTGGATGTCCTCCCTGCCGGCAAAATTGGCACTAGCATGAGTAAAGAAGGCAGCCAAGCAAATGGAAAAGAGAGTTGGTGTCAGTACACATCCTTGTTTTACCCCCGTTTGGAAGGAGAAGAGCTCAGACTGGGTGTCATTGTGAGGAACACCACCATTCATGCCATCGAGGGGGGAAGCCTCACAATGGCGATGAATTTTGGTGGGCAGCCAAAACGCCTGAGGGTCCACCAGAGGGCTTCCCTTTTGACCGAGTCGAAGATCTTGGTTACGTCTATGAAGGCCAAGTACAGGTCACGGTGCTATTCTCTGCACCTTTCCTGTATCTGGCGGGCAGCAAAGATCATATCAGTGGTGCCATGTGATGGTCTAAAGCCATATTAAGATTCTGGAAAGAAGTTTTCCTCCTCAGGAAGAAGTCTATTTAGGACGACTCGGGCGATAATCTTGCCAGCTACGTGCAGCAGCAAGATACCACAGTTGTTGCCACTGTCTGACCAGTCTACCTTATTCTTATAAATTTTGACGATGGTGGCGTCTTTGAGAGCTTGGGGGATTTCCTCCTTTTCCCATATATTCTCCAGGAGAGCGTGGTGACGATTGGTAAGCAGAGAGCTTCCTGCTCTGTACACCTAAGCTGAGTTTCCATCAGACCCTGAGGCTTTGTTATTTTTCATCTGTTTGATGGCAGTAGCTACCTCATCCAGGGACTTATCGTCGGAAAAGTGGAATGGGGCTGCTCCATGAGTGATTGGCCCATAAAATGGTTTAGTGAAAGTGAAAAATTCGCGTATCTTGTGTTGATGTGCAAATTTCTGTGTTTCACGTGCTTTATTTTTAAACCAATCGTTCTTTAGATTGCAAAATTCCCACTGGGAAGCCACTTTGTTCTTGCAGAACATATCAGCTTTGGTTCGAGACTGAGGGTTGTTCTGCCAGTCAGTTAAAGCAGCACATGTTTCATTGACAATTACATTGATTGTAGAGTCATTTTCAGCAAACCAGTCCTGGTGTATTCTTTTGATCTGGCAAGAGTCTCTCTGCAGGTTTTTTGTCATGACAGCATCGAGAATACGCCATTCTACACTGGGATTTGCGCTGTTTGCTGTTGGGTTGTTTATCAGCCCATGTTCGAGCTGCTCTTTGAAAGCATGTGCTACCGCTGGATCCTCCAGACGCTTGGTGTTAAAACTACTTCTAGAGACTTGTTGCCTTTGCCGTTTTAAGGCAACATGAAGTGAGTGCATGGCTGTGACGAGCCGATGATCAGTGTCGCAGTGGTCTGAGCCAAGAATAGCTAGGGTGATGAGGACATTTCGGCGATCTCTTTCTCTGACAATGATGTACTGTAGTCAATGAGATGCCAGTGTTTGGATCGTGGGTGTTGCCAAGAACCCTTAAACTTGTCGGCCTGCCAAAACAAGGTGTTGGTGATAGTGAGGTTGTGTGCAGCACACTTGCTGAGGAGGGGTAGGACGTTGGGATTAGACTTGCCTAGTTCATTTCTCCCTATGCTTCCCTGCCAAATGTCAGCATTTCTGCAAACTCGGGCATTGAAATCATCAAGCAACACAACCTTATCTTCTCTGGGGATAGAGGTTAGCACTCTGTCAAGGTCTGCATAAAAGACCTCCTTGATGTCATCCTCTGTATGCACTGATGAAAAATGCATGACTGAGTGATTCAGTGGGACTCTGAGCGTCATGAGGCGCTCGTTCATACCAAACCTAACCAAACAACTCCAAACCTCACCTAACCTAACCCAATCTAACCACATCTAACCTAGCCAAACATAAACTAAACTAAACTAACCTAACCTAACCTATCCTACCATTTGATGGAAGTATAGACCTCTTAGGCCCCTGTCCCAAGGGTCAAGTTAGACTGCCAGAACCTATTAGGACCTGGATTTATTATGAATAAGGTACAGCTAAACTAAGGCTAGGTTCCCCTTCTCCTCGTCCTCCGCCAGCTCCTCGTCCTCCGCCACCTCCTTCTTCTCTACTCCCTCTCCCATCACCTCCTCTTTCTCCACCAATTTATGCTTTGTCTCCTCCTCCACCTCCTCTTCTGCTAATTCCTCCTTCTTCTCCACCACCAACATCTCCACCAGCATCTCCTCCACCAGCTCCTCCAGCACCTCTCCCACCAGCACCTCTTCCACCAGCACCTCTTCCACCAGCACCTGCTCCACCAGCACCCCTCCTCATCCAACACCCCTACTCCTCCACCAGCATCTCCTCTCTTACCTGCTTTGAGTGTCCACACCTACCGGGATTGTTTACCAGCACGTCATCTCCTCTTTTAGTTGTTCCTGAGTCCTTGATCCTAGCCAGATTACCTGAGGAGAGTGAGAGGACAGGTGAGTAGGAGGAGGGGCGAAGGAGAGTAAGAGGTAGGAGGGGTGAGGGAGCGTGAGAGGTAGAAGGGGTGAGGGAGAGTGAGAGGCAGAAGGGTGTGAGTGAGAGACCGGAGGGGTGAGGGTGAGTGAGAGGTAGGAGGGGGATGGGGAAGAGTGAGAGGAAGGTGAAGGAGAGTGACAAGGAAGGAGGGAGAATGAGAGGTGGGGTGTGGGAGAATGACAGGCAGGACGGGAAAGGGTAAGTGAGAAGCTGGAGGACTGAGGGAGAGTGAGAGGGCGGGTGAGGGTGAGTGAGAGGCAAGATGGGTGAGGGAGGGTGAGGATGAAGGAGAGGCAGAAGGGGTGAGGGTGAGTGAGAGGCAGGAAGGGTGAGGAAGATTAAGAGGTAATAGTGGTGTGGAAAGGGAAGGAGTAAGAGGCGCCCCCTGGGAAGATATTGGAAGCATAATGTTTGTCTAATGGTAGACCCTGCTGTCATGTTGCATCACCAAAATTGTGACCAAGTCCCAGGTTGCTGATCTGACTTTCTGCCTCATTTACACACAATTGCAGAGTCTCAATTGTTTCTGGTACTATTGTCAACACAACATACATATATCGTTTCTCACTATTGATCTTGTTTTTCAGTTTTTATTTCTTTATGGTTCTTTGTTATTATTATTATTATCATTATTATTATTATTATTATTATTATTATTATTATTATTATTATTATTATTATTGTTATTGTTATTATTATTATTATTATTACTATTATTATTATTATTATTATTATTATTATTATTATTATTATTATTATTATTATTATTATTATATTTTCGCCCCCAGGCGAGGCAGGAAGATAAGAGACAGTGAGAGGCAATAGGTAAAGCAGAATGAGAGACAATACGGGAAAACATTGAGAACTGTCAAATACAAGTACCATCAAAACAAATAACAACTCCCTTCAGGAAACAGTATAGAAAACAATTATGTCATTCATTCTATATATTCTATTCTATTTTAAAGCAGGAAATGACAAGTTACCTTCACGCACGCACGCGCTACTTGTATGGTAGAAGACAGGCACGATAGTAACACAACACTCCCTCATTTACCCATCACCTTATCAACATAGACATGTAGAGAGATAACCATGTTGAATCTTGACCACTTCGATGATTTAAAAAAAAAATAAAACATGTAACACAAACAGGAAAACTAATAGTGCTTGCGTGTATATTTTTACCTGCGTAATCTGCATTGCCTGTTAACATGCTCAACTAACGTGCGTGCGTGCGTGAAGGTAACTTGTCGTTTCCTGCTTTAAAATAGAATAGAATATATAGAATGAATGACATACTTGTTTTCTATACTGTTTCCTGAAGGGAGTTGTTATTTGTTTTGATGGTACTTACAACTCCTCTTTGTACCGGCAATACCTAATACCTTCCCCAACGAATTAAACTTGTTGATAAAAGTCTCAGCGGGAAATTACGGTATTAACACTCCTTCCTTCCTTCCTTCCTTTCTTAAGTTAAATCCACGAGAAGCTGTCATGTAGCAAAGTGAGACTCCCTGTGTACCGACAAAAGCATACACTTCAAAACGCTCGGCCATTTCAATATGAATTACTCATGTTAAATTAATATCCTTTTTTTGTGGCAAAATTGTTTATGGCTCTTTAATGCAGTGTTTAGTAATAGGTGACAGAGAGATAAGGAGGAGAGTGAAGGCTGAGATAAGAAAGAGAAAGTATGGTGAGGAGGAGAAGAACTGGACGGGGAGGGTAAAAAAAAGAAGAGAAAGAGAGAGAATTCTGAAAACAAGGAGGGAAGAAGGGAGGGAGGAAGAGGATACATTAAGTCAAGCAAAGTCGTGAAGGAGATTCTGGAACGAAGACACAATGAAAGAAAGGGACGAGGAAGGAAGGCTGTATGAGAGAGAGAGAGAGAGAGAGAGAGAGAGAGAGAGAGAGAGGTGGGGGTGGCCGCCAGGAACCTCGGGCTGACGTCAGCTTCGCCAGAGATTTACCTAAAATGGAAATCTGGAATGAAGGATTTGTTGAAGGCTGGGGAGGTAGGTAGAGTGATTTAGTGAAGCAGGAAACACAGCGGAGAGAGAGAGAGAGAGAGAGAGAAAGAGAGAGAGAGAGAGAGAGAGAGACGTAGAAGTTAAGACTCCTGGAATTGTATCATAAAACACCAACACATTAAGCTCTGTACTCACTGAAAAATGCGCCATTCACTCTTTTTGGAATGAGTTAATCCTCCCAGAATATAGTCGGAATACCATGAGGTGAATGGCGACAGACATACAAGAAATGTGAAGGCATTTGCAGTATAAACATCATGCAATAGATAACATTCTGTGAGAGGAGGAGGTCCAGAGGAGCGTCTGAAGCGGGTTGAGTCAGGTGGGCCGGGCCGAGGATTACCCTGCTGCTACGTCTCTCCAGTTTATTGTGCCAGCCTCAACAAAAGGAGGGATTTGTCTTAATGGTTATAAGTTCAGTCAGGGTTCACTTCTCTTCAAAAATGCAACTACACACATATATACGAGTATATATATATATATATATATATATATATATATATATATATATATATATATATATATATATATATATATATATATATATATATATATATATATATATGTATACCTGTATATCACAAGGTAATCCCGCACGGCAAGGGATAACTGGAACTGAGAGCAATACAAGCTCTCCCATCAATCACTGTCATTCATGCTGTCTGTTGTAACGGATGTATTCTGCTATTAAGTTCTCTTCCACAACAACACTGACATCTGGTTTACTCGCGTCATCATACACCCTTCAGCAGTACATCTGTCCTCATAGGCCGCTCTACGCAATGCTCTCTGACCTCTGCTCTCTGGGTATTCATCTCCCTCTTCTCCAGCACCTCCATCACCCCGTTTCTGGACCTCCTTGATGTTCCCTTCTAAAGAGATATAATTTAGCAGTAAAGTTTGTGAATCTCCTCCAGTTCCGTGGAGGCAAGGATGAAAACCGAGAATGCAAGTAACTTTATTACAAAGCTGAAGTGTTGGGTCAGAAAATTGGTTGCTCATGAGATTTAGTTTCTTTCAGTGAAGGTGGACCCAAGAAACCCAACTCATTAAAATAAATCAGCTTACTTTCATTCAAGGAACCGAGAGTTTTAAGGTCTACAAGGACAAAGGTTTTTCTTTACTTTTTATTTATGGTGAACTAGAGGAGGTGTGCATGATAGGTATCTGTGAGGTAAAATAATTTGCTTAGAAAATCATAGGCGAAGAAAATTCAATTAAAAAATCTAGTAATAAGAGTTGGGTGAATGTCCAATATTCAAATAATAAAAAATTGTAGTTGGGTGGAAAATGTGAGGAGAGACAAATGTGTGAACAAAAGTCACAAGGACAATGAAAATAATTTAGGTACTCTGGGAACAAAATGAAGACAGTGGGAAAATTTTGCCGACCATGGATTTTTTTTTTTTTTTTAGATCCCGATATATTTCCCATGATCTTAGAATTGTCCCCACGGTTCCGATGTTGTTCTCACACCCCTAGAAATATTTTCCAAGAATCAGAAATTGTTCCAATGCTTGCCTTTTGCCCCGACACTTTTCTCACTACCTAGATATTTTTTCCACAGCCCGAAAATGTCTTCAACTGTCCGAAATTTTCACAAAGTCCAGAAATTGTTCCAAGGTACTATAAGTGTTTCCACCGCCCCGAAATTATTCACAGGGTCTAGAAAATTTTCCCATAGTCCTGATATTTTCCCCATTGTCCAGAAATTTTTCTCACAGACTCAAAACATTTCGCATGGTCTTAAAATTGGCTGCCAGCGTCCCCTTAACAAATTCCGAGTCCAATAATTAATCCCACAGTCCAGTCACTGTTCTCAGCCATACCCTGGCGAGGAGAGGACAGTTGGCAGAGATGAAGAAAGAAAAGAAACTGAGATAAAATAAATGAGGTCCATTTAGAAAGTTTGTCATTCTCCTCTGTCCGCCTTAGGGACAGGGGAACTATTTTTCTGTCGACCGGAGAGTATCGTCCCAACAGCTTCTTCCCTGATTATAGTCTTGCATTAGTTTTTGTTATTTACATCTTAACCTTAATTGGGCAAAACACTGTAAGAGAGGCACCCGGGGATCAGTAGAGCTCTAGTTTAACGTGTAATAAATTTTCTCTGGATGTGTGAAGGTAAAATTCCTACATGTTCTCATTATGCAGTATGCTCCAGCGTGTGTTCACCTCTCCAGCTTGGAAGAGATTATGTTAAATCAGAAAAGCATCCTAGGATCAGGAGAGCTTCACTATAATGCTCAATGACATTCTTCTGGAACAAAAAATTCTTCATGCTCTTTCATCTCATTTGCCTGGATCTCACACGGGTACAGAGTCGGCAATGAGACTGCTTGTTGAGACACTCTGACTGAGTGGTGGAGACGGGGACGTACTGTACGTTAACCTCTATCTGTAAGAACCCACTTTAAAAACCATTTATGATGTTCTTAGACACGAGGCATAAGAGACACTTGAAGATTATTTTATGTGTTCCGAAGAGTAGCTTAAAGTTGTACATGAAACCAAATTGTCCACACACACACACACACACACACACACACACACACACACACACACACACACACACACACACACACTTGCTTAAGGCTGTCCGACGTAGCCGACAACGACTCTGCTTCATTATGAAATCGATGATGACGATGATGAGCGGTCAACTAGGGATGTTGGCGGTGCCACTGTTATTGTCGAACACTCTGGCGGGCAGACGATCAGGAGGCAGCTGCAAGATGGATCCGAACCTGGATCTCCTCTTCGATGTTGTGCTTAGGAGAAAGAACGCTACCAAGGTTGGTAAAATGTTCTACTTATTTGACAGGTTCTTCGTTGACTAGCAATGCAGGTGGTGGGTCTGCGCCTCTGCGTTGAGCAGTTATCGCTGTTTTTTGGATGTTAATTTTTAGTCCGATGGCCTGATATATTGTGGAGACAATAGAGAGACTGTGTTGGAGAGCCTCTGGGGAGTGGGCAACGAGTGCGCAGTCATCAGCATATTGGAGCTCCAGGAGGTGGGAGGTCGACGTTTTTGTTATTGCCTGGAGGCGGTGGAGGTTGAACAGGTTGCCGTCTAAGCGGAATTGGATGTTCACGCCGTCATCGTCGTCCATGGAGTTATGGCTGATCAGGGTCACTGCTGTGTGGTAGAGATTGAAGATGACGGGGTCCAGAACGCACCCATGTTTCACACCGACCTCATGGAAGATCTTGAGGATTTTAAGAAATTTTGGAGGGCCACGAAACTTAGAACTGTCCAGAGCAGTTTTCTATTGATGGTATTGTTACGAACCCCGCCACCAATTGTCATGATCTACCTACCCAGCACTACGAACCACGCCATCTATTGTCCTGATCTACCTACCCAGCACCGCGAGCAACGCCATCTAGGGACGAAACACGAGTATGACTAGTCTTAGTTACCACTCCGGGGTTTCCCTTCTCCATATCCTGGTTGTTGCGTCACCTCCTACAAGTCTTCTTCGTCACCTCCAGTTCGATGAGAGTTCAGTTCACTCTGGGAAGTGACCACAGGATCACCTATCTTGGAAACCTACGGCACAGTGACTACCTACCGTCTTCTACAATACTCAGCCTTGCTCGTCAGCCATCTCAGCTCCGCACTTAAGTATTTGTAATCTTATATTGCCTCCCCCACGTCCACATGCTTCAAAATTGTTTATGTTGTATAAATATGTATATACTGTTAATGTTAAGGTTAAGTATGGTTAAGGGTAAATTATAGAAAGCTGAATATTTTGTTAAGGAATTTATGGCACTTTATTATACACAACAAAAACTCGCATCCTTTGTCTACCCTTTTATAGTCAGATTGTCTTTGTTTTTTTTTTTTTTGTTGCCTGTTGGGATCTGGGTAGACTCTTAACTGTATTCTAAATCCCCAACTCGTAACAGTATCGAAAGCTTTCGTTAAGTCGATGAAAGCTATGTAGAGGTCACGGTTCTATTCATGGCATTTTTCTAATAGCTGACGCTTGGTAAAAATCATATCTGTTGTGCTGCGATCTTTACGGAAGCCACATTGCGTCTCAGGCAGAGTGGCCTAATCTGTAGACCATAATTATGGTAAGTACTTTGCCTGCCACAGCCAAGAGAGATAAGCCTCGGCTGTTGCTACAGATGGAAGGGTCACCTTTTTACTGGTAGATTGCGATGATGCTCGAGTTCCGCCATTATTTGGGGACGCTTTCGGTAGACCAGGTGGCAGGAATGAGATGTTTTTGAGGCCCTTGACAGCCCGTAGTATCTCAGAGAACTTAGGTGCTGCATCGAGTTCCACCGCCGGGAGCAACTCTAGGATGGTATCTAATATGTTGGGCTCAGTAGGGTTCCTTTGGTTGAGAAGTCTACCAAAGTGTTCAGCCCATCGATCCAGGATTTGCTGTTTGTCCTTAAGAAGTTCACCGCCGAGTGATCTCACTGGAATGATGTACTAATTGACGGGACTGTAAAGGCCTGGGACTTAGGGATATGAATCCCTTGCCAGCCTAATCAGGATCTTATAAAAGGAAAGTCAAGAACCATGGTTTTCTGAGGGCTAACAAACCAACCGTTCGAGATTGACATCTCTTTACTATGAAAATAACACAAAACTCTGATACAACTCAAACAAATATCAAATAACAATTCCGGGAGTCAAACAATTATGAGAATCAAACAATTAATGGAGTCAAACAATGAATCAAACAATTAATGGAGTCAAACAATGAATCAAACAATTAATGGAGTCAACAATTAATGGAATCAAGTAATTAAGAGAATCAAACAATTACGGGAGTCAAACAATTAAAGGAATCAAACAATTAAGAAAAATTTCCTACGGCGGCGGCCCTGGGGAAGGATCTGGAAAGCAGTGATCCGCTCTCAGGGGGATGGGAGGGGAGGGAGGTGAAGTCAGCTTCCTCACTTGAGCGACGGCGGGCGATGTCTTGCAACATAGGAGAAATGGCCAGGTGCAGAGAGGGTGTGGAGGAACTGCCGATGACGTGGCAGCCGCAATAGTAGCTGGGGTAGGTGTTCGGAGATTAACAGTCGATTTGTGAAGGTCTGGGGAAACAGCCCACGAGTCCAGGACCTATGATAAGATCACAACCAGAATTGGAACGAACAGCGGGGTAGTGTAGCTGTACTGACGGCTACCCCCCCCATGTGGGGGACGCGAACAAGCAAGCGGGCGGCAAACAACCATCCTGCTCGTTACCGCCCTTACAGGGACCATGAATGGCTTTGATGGCATTGTAGAAGCCCTGATGATCGTTTTCGTTGGCGAAGCTCGTTTTCCATGTTTCTCAAAGTCCTCTGTGCTTCGTCCATGAGTGAGCACCAGTTTGCTCTGAGTGCAGCAGATTGTGGGTTTGAGAGTAAGTCATGGCAGGCTTTATTCTTGGTAGCAAGAAGATTGTATATGCCATCAGCGTTCTCATCGAACAAGTCCCGGTAACGTCGTTTGGGTGTGCCGAGGATGTCCTTTGCAACTTCATATATGGGGAAGCGGCAGTTGTTCCACTCATTGTCTACGTCTATTGTGATGCTGCTTAAATCGATTGTGGGTGTGGATGACAGACACTCAGCTCGGGAGCTGTGGAAATTTTCAACTATTGTTGGGTTTTTGAGGGCTTTGCAATTGAGTTTTTTGTTTGGAGGTCGCAATGGCACTTCGGGAAGGATTTTGAGCCTCATCTTGGAGCGGATTATGTTATGGACGGTGGAGCATTCTGCACCTCTCGTGGCCCGGGTTTAGGGAACTTTGCGCTGGTCACGGTGCCTGACAATGATGTAGCCGAGTTGGTGGCAGTGCTTCGACCTTGGGTGCATCCAGGAGGTTTGTGCTTGTTTTTAAGTTGGAATAAATATTGGTCACGATTAGATTATGTTCTGAGCACAAGGAGAGAAGTCTTAGGCCATTGTTGTTCATGTTGCCGATGCCATGGCGACCCAGAACGCCATCCCATAGGTGAAAGTCTGTACCGACTCTTGTATTGAAGTCACCGAGGATTATAACTTTGTCGTTATGAGGTGTTCTGCGGAGAGCAAGGTCCAGTGATCTCGTAAAATGAGTTTTTGGCTAGATGCTGAAAAGGGTTACATAGCTCACTTTAGTTAGAGGGATGCGCCATGACATCAGTCTTTCAGTTAGGCCAATCAGAGTTTCTGGTACTTTGTGCAGGATGGTAATACGAATAGCATATCTCACGCCGCGCAGTCGGCGTTGGTCCTCTGGGTACCCTTTCCAGAAAAAGGTGTAGGCTTTTCCCTGTTCTGTCAGCGAGTCCTCGCCAGTAAGGCGCGTTTCACTTAGAGCGACAATGTCAATGTTGTATCTTTTTAGTACGTGCGCTACTAGAGCAGTACGTCTTCTGAGTCTTGTCGTTACCTCTTGGGTGTCCAGGAGGGTGCGAACGTTCCAAGTCGCAATTGTGAAGGGAAATCTTTTTTTACTGTGTGTATTTAGACCGTAATTCGATATGCCCTGACGGCCACGGTGAGCCGCTGAGGATTTGACGGAACAGCAAATTTTTATGTCTCCTTTTCTCGACTCTTCCCCGTCAGGGGTGAGCGATGGGGCTTCCTGAAGAGGGCTGCTCAGTCACATAGGAAGCTGCCGGAGGAGGATGCTGCTCATTGTCCCATCCAGCCAACTTATGCAGCCTGCGTTCAGGACTCGGGCGAATGACTTCCGACTACATCCTCGGCCTGTTCCCCTCACCCTATCCCATCGTCACAGGACTGTAAAGTTGTGTTGATGCTGATGGAGATGAGATAACAAAACATTTTGCCTGCGCGGCGAGAGGATTATCGTGACGGTGGGGTGCACTGACTCCACCACCACCAGCTTGGTCCTGATCACCAAGTTCCAATGACAAAAGTGGACTCAAGACGACCTTCAGGTGACCAGGATTGCAGGGGACTGCCAGAGCTCCAGTCAGTCGGAGTCTGCCTTACGCGGGTCACCCAGCTGTGACTTTGTGTAGGGTGAGCTCCCCTAGCCTTTTATCCTCCCGGACTAATCCACAAGGCAATGAGGGGGTGCAGTGGTTGGTAGGCGCCAGGGCGTTTTCTCACTCCAGCAGGCCTGCACACCGTACCTCTGGGGCTCACTGCTGCTCCGAGATCCCTTACAGAATTTACCTGGGGTCGCAAGACACCCAGTTACCATGCATTGCCACGAGGAGGCACTTAAGGAGGTTGGTGATGGAGAGGCTGTGTACCGACAGGGGAGAGACTTACACTCTCGGCTCTCCCCTTTCACCATAAGGGCTTGCCGGTGGCAGTAGCTGAAAGCGTAAGAGTAGCAAGCAAAGTATGTACACTCGCAACAAAAAGTATCTGTGCATACTGTAGTGTGAACAATGTGAGACCAGTGACGATAGGTTTTGGGAAAGGCGAGTTGTTCCAGCCGTATGTTGGCAGCCCTGTAATCCTGCTGAGCAGCTACTAGGGCCTGGTCAAGTGAAACAAACCATTATAAATAAGGTCGGAAAGTGATAAATAGACAGTATGAAATATGAGGAGCTCCCGTTAACAAAATTATTTGTGATACTTGTGAATATTGCCACATAAATTTATGCTACCAAATAAACCGCTCAACCTGGTCGTCCTGAGGGGTGGTGCAGCGTGGACGGCCACTCCGAGACCTATCGGCTGTAGCACCAGTTTCGAGGTATCGCCGAATCCATCGTGCAGCGGTGTTCCTGTGGACACCAATCCGTCGGCGAATATTTGTGACGCCGAACCCTTCGTTATGAAGGGCAATAATAGCTCATCGTGTTCCCTCTGAGGTTTCCATGTCGTCTGGCATGTGTAGATCTCTACTGCTTCATATTGCCTCTGTTTTATACCCACGTTCACCGAGACCGAACCCTCGCTCATCATTCAGTTTACACAAAGCAACAATCCGAAAAGAGGAAACAAACACACTGATTGTCAGCCATATGGCAACACCTAGTGGGGGGGAGGGTTATGAGGATACACTTACCAACCTTCCCGACATATCAGAGTGTTTCGGAAGTCGTCGATCTCACCCTGCACCGATACTTTTTGGTGCGAGTGTACATGCTCGCTCAAGATTCTTCGAACACTGCTGGAAACAACTGGCAACTCAAGGCCGTTTGTTTACTATAGTACGAAGTATAATATAATACGAAACAAAAAAGCCTTACTATTAAATTAAGCAACGAGGAACTAAGTAACCAATCACTTATCACTTTTACATTTATTCATAATTTTCACTACGTACTATAGTAAACAAACGGCCTTCAGTTGCCAGCCCCTCTCCAGCAGTGTTCGAAGAATCTTGGACGAGACTGTACAGTACCTTAACGCTGACTTAACGCTACCGCACTAGACGCATCACACCACCCTGTGGGTAGCACCCAACACACACACACAGCACGCACACACACACACACACACACACACACACACACACACACACACAACATTAATTTAATTTACTGCTGAAATTATATAACTACGCATATTTAATTAACCTGCAAACACAGTATCTTGTGACAGTCATTGATAATAAATTAATTGGCTAATGCTCCAAAGTAGTCTACCGCCTGTCAGTTCCAACTGAGCTCTCAGCACGTGTGTCCCAGTCATATATTAAAGACGTGGAGCTCAATACACCTTAAAGACCTCTTGTACAATAATATCTTTCCCACCACAAATTATTCATTAGAGTCGTGTCTGCTCCTGAAGTTATTATTATTTTTCCTTACAGTTTTTTGGTTTTCATTGTTTTTTCTCAGACCAATATAACGTCAAGGACTATAGTTTAAGCGAGGCTTCTGCTAAGGTGCCGAGAACAGGTAAGTCTAAACACCTGTTTCCAGATACTGAAGTCGTTACGTGAAAAGGAATTCGTTACTCATTAGGGCCTCTCACCTGCTCATGTATTCATTCCCACCACCTGGGTCAGCCATTCCCTCCCTCACGCTTCACAACTCCGGTTGGGAACAAATGTAACTACAGTATATCATGGAACTTGTACTTTATCATATACTTCACGATTTAACATACATCTTCACTATCTTAGCATAATACTCCACTACTTTATCATTATACTTCACTATTCTATCATATACTGTAGTTAAAAAATCTGTGATAAAACACTCACAGATTTATTAAGAGTTTAAGAAAATTCATTTTGCATTCTATTATTTCTGACTGCTGTTTTCTTTTATAATTTATTTAGATTTAGTTTAATTGGCATTAGGTTTGGTTAACGTCTGTGTGCTCCATATTTTATACCAGCAACTTAGGTTAACATGAGTTTAAGATTATTAAGTTTCTCACTAAATACACTGTTTCGATTATAGTCTACTGAGGTTTTCTGGCCATCTTTCAGTAATTATATTTGAAATCGGTAACATTTTTGTTAAAATTTTTTGTACATATTCTATTACGATACCTATATTCTATCAGTCATAGTATAACTTTTATAATTCATTCAATTTACGCATTTGATTTAACATTAAGCATTAAAACATTTTGGCATTAACTATTATACTGTAATAAGTCCTTGGGTCTCTCATATCCTATGGATAATTATCTTTGGTGTCTTCTGTCCATATGTATCAGTGATGACTACTACGGTACAATATGGAAGCTGCCCAGCAAGGAGGTAGTAGGCAGCTACCAAACAGGGAGGTACTACCGCCCGGAAAGATATTGGAAGAATAATGTGTTGTCTAATGGTAGACCCTGCTGCCATATGGCATCACGAAAATTGTGACCAAGTCCCATGTTGCTGATCTGTCTTTCTGCCTCATTTACACACAATTGCAGGGTCTCAATTGTTTCTCTTACTTTGACGACACAACATACTTATATCGCTTCTCACGTTTGATCTCTCTTTTTTCTTCATTTTTGTATTTATTTATGGGT
>NW_024722227.1:16606810-16649310 GCF_018991925.1 Homarus americanus | reverse complement strand
ATATATATATATACATACACATATATATACATATATATATATATACATATATATACATATATATATATATATATATTTCATGTAAATCCACAATGAAAACGTGGATAAGATAAATCTTGATAAAATCACACGGGAAAATGGAAACAACGGAGTACCTTAGCTTTCGTCTTTATTCAAGACATCTTCAGAGGCCTCTGAAGATGTCTTGAATAAAGACGAAAGCTAAGGTACTCCGTTGTTTCCATTTTCCCGTGTGACTATCAAGATATATATATATATATATATATATATATATATATATATATATATATATATATATATATATATATATATATATATATGTAATAATCAGAAATTTCAGAGTAATTTCAAATGCCCCGCCATTGGCGATACTGAGCTATCAAGGTAGTCTGAGGGAAGAGAGCGCTCCCGGCACATAGTGGGAGGTTGTGGAACTAGGCCTATATGATATTAAATGTAATTTGCCGAATTAATAATGATGCAATTCATGAAGTTAAGGGACTATTATTGAATTTGAAATTATTATAGATCGTTTATCAGTCTGAATAATGTTATGGGTGTCCCAAGGAGTTATTAGTTAGGCGGAAAATATGTCACGTAGGCCTAAGCTAACGCCTTGAGAGGACACGAGGAGGGCTCTCTCTCAGTCACGGGGAGCATTCAGACAAACAAGACGTCCCTGCACGTCCGTCACAGAAATAGTCACGTGGCCTAGTCACCTGTGCTGCGCTATTGCAGTATAACAAGTAAGTCTCATTCGATCTCCTACAGGGTTTAGATAGGGCAGTGATAAAGTAAACTAGAGCTAACAGTGAGTTCATTTCAGGGTTTCCGTCAGAACTCACTTGACTGCGAGAAATTGACTGCGAGAGTGATGACCGCGAGAGATTGACTGCCGTTTGAGACTGCCATTGATGATTGAGGGTGGCGATTGTCGCCATTGGACCGATCAGTGTAGGCCTGTCACTATTTAGCGGGGTATCAAAGGATCTCTTGAGGGAATCTAGCCGTCTGGGTGCCCAGCTGGGGTCATCAGCTCTCCTCTACCTCGGCTCACAACACCACATGTCTCGAGCAGCTTAGTGAAACCCTCTTGCTAACGGGAAGCTAAAGCTTCTCTCAACTGTACAAGGTCTGATTTGCTCACTCCCTTCCGTTTCATGGATGTACTGGGGGTAAAGTGAGGCCAGCTGAGTGATACAGGGTCGCACTCTGAGACCATGAGTCTAGGGGATACCTAGAGGAACATTTTATCTCCCTTATTACGGGTGTATGTTGAGTTGGGTGGAGCATGGTTCACGGGTATTGGTGGACCCAGTAACAAACCAATAATAGTTACAATATATTTGGGTGTAGTTAATACCATTTCTCAGTTACTGATATTATCTTGACGTGTGTAGTTTAATATTTCTTAAACAATTTTGATAGTATTGTTTTTTGAATGTTTGTGTCACTAAGTGGAACCAGAGTGATACTGTGATATGATTCTTTTAATGCATCTAATTTTTCTTCATAATTCCGATCTCAGGTATAACCTTTGTTCCCCAGAGTAGTGGTTAAGTTAGGTTAGGAAGTGTGCATCTGTTGGGGTGATATAATTTTGTTGAGTGCCCTTAAGGCCTATTCATTGTAGAGTATTTAATTTATTTTTTAATACCATTTCCTCAGTGACTGATATTATTTTGTTGAAAGCCCCTAAGGCCTATTCATTGTAGAGTATTTAATTTCTTATTTTTTAATACCATTTCCTCAGTGACTGATATTATTTTGTTGAAAGCCCTTAAGGCCTATTCATTGTAGAGTATTTAATTTCTTATTTTTTGATACCATTTCCTCAGTGACTGATATTATTTTGTTGAAAACCCTTAAGGCCTGCATCTGTTGGTGTAACATAATTATATTGAGTGCCCTTTAGGCCTATTCATGGTGGAATTAATAATTTCTTATTTTTATACCACTTCCGCAGTGGTGGATATTATTCTGTGAAAGCCCTTAAGGCGTGTTTCATGTGTGCAAGCAACATTTCTTAATACTTCAAATTTATTGTTGCCTGAGTTTCTAATAATTTCTATATCATGTTTAACTTTTATTCCCCAAAGTAGTGTTTTAAGTTCAAGTTAAGAGGTGCGCATATTGGTGTACCATTATTTGATTGTGTTTGTAGTGTTGGAGGGAATATAAGTGTCTAAATTTTACAGTGTGTCTCATTCATCCCAGTCACAGACGCTATCCTTCCACGGGTCACGGACAATTCATTTTGTTTAGTAGATTTAAGTGTTCTTGTGCTGGTTCGAGATTTTTCTCAAAGGGGCTCTTCCACTGCCATTACCATCTATTAATCTTTAATAAACCCCAAGTCTAAGTGAGAAAATAAAGTCCAGTAAATTCCGACCGGTTATATATATATATATATATATATATATATATATATATATATATATATATATATATATATATATATATATATATATATATATATATATATATATATATATATATATATAGTGTGTGTGTGTGTGTTTCATATACATTTCCATATTTTTGAAGAGCTTTAATTTGGTAGGGAGGTACAAGTAGCCTCGGGGATGGTTGTGCACTATAGCGTGACGCTCCACTAGGTCGTCCCGATATAGGTTTTAATTATGAGACGTAAATTACAAAATAGTCAGTATCTTGGGGGACGTGATTAAACGACGAATATATTGAAAGTTATCAAGGTGATAGTTATATATATTATCCGCCTGTGTTGGTTATCACTTTCCTAGTTTTCATTACGGATATTGCAGAGTGTTTTAGTGTGTTCTCTATGGATAGATATAACTTTAAATATGGAATGCATCCATTATAGTAACAACCAAACTTCAAAGATCAAAGTAAGAAGTTCAGTGAACGAATGAACATACAGTATCCCATTAGGGTGTGTCATAGGAGGGAAGATCAGCTAAAACTAATGGCCCATCACTTTTTTGGTAGATTTTAGTGTATATAAACAGAAAATAATCTCATTTTCAATATTTTGCAACCTTTTGCTAGGTAAATTTTAGCGTGAAATTTATCGAAAATCTAACGTACAGCTGCATTAGTGCATTACAATTAAATAGTAAACATTGCTTTCTGACTTCATTCTTTAACAACCCAACTAACAATATTTTTTTCTGTTTCAGATTCTGATGCATTTATAAGTTGATAATATTTGCGATGGCTGCTTGTGTCAGGACGAGGAACCAAAAATCCAGCCATCTCAGTCACTATCTTGGGTCTGGGAGAGAGCTCCTGAAGTCGGAGTTGCCTACATTGAGAGATGCTTTGAGATACGGTATTTTAATCAGGCAAATCAGTGAAAAGAACCAAAGAACTTACACAAACAAAGACATTGCCAGTGATATGACCAAAGCTGTCTTGGCACAGTACACTCTGGCTAACGCTCAGTTCAAGCCTCCAGTCATAACAAGTCAGAAGAAGATTAGTGAAAGACTGCTAGCCAGTTGGGAAAAGGCAAGAGATATCTCTCTTGGGAGAGGAAAACTTGCAGTTAAGGACAGCTTTGCCAAGCAACTGGACCAGTTATTTGACATAATTACTTGCAAGTGCCCAATTGTTCTCTGTCCTGAGTTTGGATGCGATCGTGACTGTAAATCCGAGGCCCACATCTCTGTATTTGCAAGCGTGAACTGAAGATTCCTGTGATCGAACTGGCATTTGTCAAAGCACAGAGAGAGAAGACTAGCGAGTAAAAGAATCTCATGATTTCTAACCAAGATATTCCGGAGTCAGAACGAGGAGGCTGCCACAGAGAGACAGAAGAGGAAGAGTTGCCGAGGAAAAGGGGCTTGAAGGCCAGGGTGAGGTAAAAAAGGCCGATGATTGGAGTCAAGCTGATTCAGGATTTAATAGCTTCCCCATGGCTGATCCGAGTGCTGACCAGGAGAATGGTGACTTTGTCCCTAACCCAGAAAATAATGATCCCAAACCTTCCAGGCATAAGATTCGAAATAGGAAAGATATCCCGAGCATAGCTCTGGCCAGCATGCGACACCACACTGGTCTCAGAGAAACTGCAGAGATAGCAACAGCTGCCTGGGTTGACGGTGGTTTGATAACACCTGATGATGTTCACCTGGTGATAGATCATAACAAAGTAAGGAGAGCTCAGGAGAAACTTGTCAGTAACCTAGAAGAGGAGTTTGATAAGGGGATAAGAGAAAATGGAATCAATTGTTTGTTCTTTGATGGGAGAAGGGATGACACTAAAGTGTTCATGAAAGTTGGAGATTCTGACAAGTTGTTCCCTGCCATGGTGAAGGAGGAACACTACTCCTGCTGCAGTGAACCAGGAGGGAAGTATTTGTGGCATTTCCTCCAGAAAGATGACATCAGGAAACCAGCTGAGATAGTGGCAGATAACATTGTGAACTGGCTCAGAGAGAGGAACGTAGACCAGACCCTGCAGGCCATTGGAGGGGAAGCACCAACACGAACACAGGGTGGCAAGGGGGGTCATACAGTGGATAGAGCGGAAGATTGGGAGGAAGCTGGTCTGGATTGTTTGTGACCTCCACACCAACGAGTTGCCACTCAGACACCTGATCCAGGAGCTGGATGGCAAGACTCTTTCAAACAACAGATGGTCTGGTCCTCTTGGCAAGATGCTGGACTCTGCCACTGAGTTAGAAATAAATCCGAGCTTTGAAAAAATCACAGTTGGCCCTCCACTCGTTGAGCTTGCACATACTGTCATTGACGACCTGAGTACTGACCAGTACTATGGTTATGATTTGCAGTGCCATCAAAACTGGGGTCATGCCTGATAAGACTTGCTTACCTGCAGGAATGGGTCCAGTCACCACATTCTGGAGTGGCTCACAACGGCTCCTGAGTTCTGCAGAATTTGGGTCGCTCATCATAAACTGAAGGGAACCAGCTTCACAACCTGAGACTTATTGTCCAATTCATCGTGAGTGTCTACTTGCCAAATTGGTTCAACACCAAGGTCAAGTCATCGTTCTCCGAAGGTCCGAGGCATGTTCTCTTCCAGCTTGAGCTCCTGAGGAGTCAGCCAAGGAAGGTTGTTCAGATTGTGGAGCAGACTGTGAAGAGATCTTCCTGGTATGCTCATCCCGAGGCAGTTCTGCAGACAATGCTCTGCAGTAAGGATGAGGAGGAGAGAAGAGTGGCAGTCAAAAAGATCTTGGATATGAGACTTATGAGAGGATCTGGGCATGATGAATCAGTTGGTGACGATTCCTTCAGGGTCAGGAAGACTCCTGAAGTCAATCTAGGTGCCAAGACCCTCACTGATCTCATAGATCTGGATAACATTCAGGCTGGCAGTGAGCCCCCTCTTACTTGCAGCCTCACCAATGTTCAAGTCAGAGCTTTCCTGGACGACCCCATGCATGTCCCTATGCATGTCCTGCCTGGCCTCGCACACCCAGAGTATGGGCGTTGTGTACCTTGATGAGCAGGCCAACAGTCACGTGGCTGGGGAAGGGAGGGAAGGCTACATCCGAGCTCAGGTGGTCAGCAGGGAGGTGATGAGTAGAAACAGAAGCAAGAAAGACAAAGAAAAGACAAGAAAGACATGTTCTCTATGGTGTGCAGCAACACCGGGTCGTAGTAGTAAAACCGGTTTTTGTATTTGATGATTTTGTTTTCTAAAGGAATATTTAATGTAATAAATGTGTCAAGATCATTCGTTTCACTATTCTGGATCATTTTCATCCAAATAAATTAACCTGATACATTTACTTTACTTTAAATAAGCTATTTAGTGGTGTTGGTAAAAGGGTGGGAATACTGAATTTTCATAAGATTTCAAGTTAAAATTTACCTAGCAAAAAATTAAAACTTTTCAAATCTGAAGATATCACATGATTCTGCACATAGAACTACATCATTAATACCATGGGCCGATTTTTCAAACTCAAAAAAAAAATACTTCCTCAATTGCTGAAGCAAGTGAGGTGTCTGCAAAAGGTAAAGAAAAGACAGTGGGTGTGTTATAAAGTTTCTTTAAAAGTGGCGGCGGCTCACTGGTCAAAGAAGATCCCGAATAATGATTTAATAATACTAAAGACGTTTTAAAGTGATGAGTAAATAAAAAATATGTCACCGTTTTATGTGCTATATATTAAATTATTATTGTTTCATGACATATTTCAGTTTTTACTTGAAATTATGCAAAGCTCATTTGAGCACTAATCTGGCCAGCAAAGATCCCCGCCAAACCTTTGTCCATTTCTCGCAACAGCAGAAATCTTACTGTTTGCTGGACCATCAGACCAATGGTCAGCAAAACGGGCAACACGTTTGGAGGAAAGTGCCCAGGGCACTGTGACGTATCCACACCGTCCCATAGGTGGTCATGCCTATGGGATCAAACTTTCACTTTTCATTATCGTATATACTATCTGATGATATACAATTTCGCTCTAGTATCGTGCCGAGTTGTTTACCAATTAAATTCTCACTGAAACTGTTCCAAATATAGAATGATTATTAGGGTAAGTAAATATGTTTTAATTGTCTTTCATAAAATTAGAGCATATTAACTCGCATCTTCATATACAGTCTAAGTTGTGTTTACGGTTCCTCGCGGCCACACTAAAGTGCTTTCATCTCGAAGAAGTACGTGATTAATGGTAGCATATACAATGTTTTCTTTATTCAACTAACACATGTGTATTGTGTTTTCTCTTAGCTGTGATGAACAGTGTAGTTCTCAGCATGAATATTTCATCAATTTCAGTATCAGAAATTACATGCGGCTGAGTAATCTTATTCCCTGTGTCAATACGGATTACCTCCCAATCTGTCTTCTCTAATAAGACGCGTCAGATGGTGCCATGCACCCTGGGCCAACACATTAGGGTTTCTTTGATTAAAAGGAGATAAAATGACGCAAAACCCAGATATGTTGATTTTGGTAAAATATTAAGTATTCACTGACACGTATTAGCTATTTAAATAATTATAGAACGTTGTGACCACCTGACTGACATGGGATACTAGGGTGTGTCATACGGAGGCGAATTTTTTTTTTTGAGTTTGAAAAATCGGCCCATGGTATTAATGATGTAGTTCTATGTGCAGAATCATGTGATATCTTCAGATTTGAAAAGTTTTAATTTTTTGCTAGGTAAATTTTAACTTGAAATCTTATGAAAATTCAGTATTCCCACCCTTTTACCAACACCACTAAATAGCTTATTTAAAGTAAAGCAAATGTATCAGGTTAATTTATTTGGATGAAAATGATCCAGAATAGTGAAACGAATGATCTTGACACATTTATTAAATTAAATATTCCTTTAGAAAACAAAATCATTAAATACAAAAACCGGTTTTACTACTACGACCCGGTGTTGCTGCACACCATAGAGAACATGTCTTTCTTGCTTCTGTTTCTACTCATCACCTCCCTGCTGACCACCTGAGCTCGGATGTAGCCTTCCCTCCTCTCCTGGCTGTACACGTGACTGCTGGCCTCGCTCACTTGCTGTACACAACGCTCTATACTCTGGGTGCGTGCGAGGGCCAGGCAGGGACATGCATGGGGTTGTCCAGGAAAGCTCTGACTTGAACATTGGTGAGGCTGCAGGTAAGAGGGGGGCTCTTCCTCGCCAGCCTGATGCTATCCAGATCTATGAGATCAGTGAGGGTCTTGGCACCTAGATTGACTTCAGGGAGTCTTCCTGACCCTGAAGGAATCGTCACCAACTGATTCGTCATGCCCAGATCCTCTCATAAGTCTCATATCCAAGATCTTTTGATCGCCACTTTCTCTCCTCCTCATCCTTACTGCAGAGCATTGTCTGCAGAACTGCCCGGGATGAGCATACCAGGAAGATCTCCTCACAGTCTGCTCCACAATCTGAACAACCTTCCTTGGCTGACTCCTCAGGAGCTCAAGCTGGAAGAGAACATGCCTCGAACCTTCGGAGAACGATGACTTGACCTTGGTGTTGAACCAATTTGGCAAGTAGACACTCACGATGAATTGGACAATAAGTCTCAGGTTGTGAAGTTGGTTCCCTTTCAGTTTATGATGAGCGACCCAAATTCTGCAGAACCTGAGAGCCGTTGTGAGCCACCTAGAATGTGAGACTGGACCTATCTGCAGGTAAGCAAGTCTATCAGGCATGACCCCAGTTTTGATGGCACTGCAAATCATGTAACCATAGTACTGGTCAGTACTCAGGTCGTCAATGACAGTATGTGCAAGCTCAACGAGTGGAGGGCCAACTGTGATTTTTTCAAAGCTCGGATTTATTTCTGGATCAGATGTCTGAGTGGCAACTCGTTGGTGTGGAGGTCACAAACAAATCTGGCATCCTCAGCTTCCCTCCCACCTTCCGCTCTATCCACTGTATGACCCCCTTGCCACCCTGTGTCTGTTGGTGCTGTCCCCTCCAATGGCCTGCAGGGTCTGGTTCACGCTCTCTCTGAGCCAGTTCACAATGTTATCTGCCACTATCTCAGCTGGTTTCCTGATGTCATCTTTCTCTGGAGTGAAATGCCACAAATACTTCCCTCCTGGTTCACTGCAGCAGGAGTAGTGTTCCTCCTTGACCATGGCAGGGAACAACTTGTCAGAATCTCCAACTTTCATGAACACTTTAGTGTCATCCCTTCTCCATCAAAGAACAAACAATTGATTCCATTTTCTCTTATCCCCTTATCAAACTCCTCTTCTAGGTTACTGACAAGTTTCTCCTGAGCTCTCCTTACTTTGTTATGATCTATCACCAGGTGAACATCATCAGGTGTTATCAAACCACCATCAACCCAGGCAGCTGTTGCTATCTCTGCAGTTTCTCTGAGACCAGTGTGGTGTCGCATGCTGGCCACAGCTATGCTCGGGATATCTTTCCTATTTCGAATCTTATGCCTGGAAGGTTTGGGATCATTATTTTCTGGGTTAGGGACAAAGTCACCAGTCTCCTGGTCAGCACTCGGATCAGCCATGGGGAAGTCATTAAACTCTGAATCAGCTTGACTCCAATCATCGGCCTTTTACCTCACCCTGGGCCTTCTCAAGTCTCTTTTCCTCGGCAGCTCTTCTCCTCTTCTGTCTCTCTGTGGCAGCCTCCTGTCTCTTGGACTCCGGAATATCTTGGCTAGAAATCATGAGCCCCTATACTGCGCCAGTCTTCTCTCTCTGTGCTTTGACAAATGCCAGTTCGATCACAGGAATCTTCAGTTCACGCTTACAAATACAGGAGATGTGGGCCTCGTTTACAGTCACGATCGCATCCAAACTCAGGACAGAGAACAATTGGGCACTTGCAAGTAATTATGTCAAATAACTGGTCCAGTTGCTTGGCAAAGCTGTCCTTAACTGCAAGTTTTCCTCTCCCAAGAGAGATATCTCTTGCCTTTTCCCAACTGGCTAGCAGTCTTTCACTAATCTTCTTCTGACTTGTTATGACTGGAGGCTTGAACTGAGCGTTAGCCAGAGTGTACTGTGCCAAGACAGCTTTGGTCATATCACTGGCAATGTCTTTGTTTGTGTAAGTTCTTTGGTTCTTGTCACTGATTTGCCTGATTAAAACACCGTATCTCAAAGCATCTCTCAATGTAGGCAACTCCGACTTCAGGAGCTCTCTCCCAGACCCAAGATAGTGACTGAGATGGCTGGATTTTTGGTTCCTCGTCCTGACACAAGCAGCCATCGCAAATATTATCAACTTATAAATGCATCAGAATCTGAAACAGAAAAAAATATTGTTAGTTGGGTTGTTAAAGAATGAAGTCAGAAAGCAATGTTCACTATTTAATTGTAATGCACTAATGCAGCTGTACGTTAGATTTTCGATAAATTTCACGCTAAAATTAACCTAGCAAAAGGTTGCAAAATATTGAAACTGAAATTATTTTCTGTTTATATACACTAAAATCTACCAAAAAAGTGATGGGCCATTAGTTTTAGCTGATCTTCCCTCCTATGACACACCCTAATACCACAATCCTTCAAGGCCTCAACTGTAGTAAAGGGATCCATGGCGGACCTCGTCTGGACGCTTTGCTGTTGTTTTCGTTGCGTTGGGCAGACGCGCCAACAAAACATCCGAGTGTGACGCAATACGTCTCTTTGTTTTGGTGGCTGGACCGTGTTGGCCAAACATGTTTGGAGAAAAGTGCCCAGTGTGCCGCCGCCTGAAGCAAGTAACCATTATGGACGGGACTGCACTCGACCACCTTCATTTCCTCAACTTTGTGGTCATTCACAGCTGGGTGCCCCGTAATCAAACCAGCCACCCTGATGAATTGTGGAAACATACATGGGGAGTCAGTCCTTTATACGTTACGCTGACTGATCATTATCACCCCTGGGATAAGAAGTTCATCAAGTAAACTGAGGGTCTCACTATGTACACACAACTATTAAGAAGAAGCGGCAAAGAACAAGTGCTGTATGTCTGAGTAAGCACGACAAAGTTGATTACATTTTCCATTTATTTGTAAGGGAAATTGTATAGAAGCGTAGCGAAGAGATCAATTCCACACCGCCATAATGCCTCCTAATTAACGGTTCTCCCTCCACAAACTTCACCCCGTGGGACGAACTCTTTGTGAGCTTCAAAAATTGCAATTCGAACTTCACACCGCAGCCCGTTCAAACTTTTTCATGAAAATAATTTAAAGAATACCTACAAAGAAGATTTTTTAATTAGCAGAAGATAATTAATATATTTTAGAACATAAGAACATAAGAATGGAGAAAACTGCAGTGGGCCTGTTGGCCCATACTGGGCAATCCCGTTAACACCCAACCCCTATCGCTCATATATCCATCCAACCTATATCTAATATACTATAGGACTAGCTGTCTGTTTGTCTGTCTGTCTGTCTGTCTGTTCTGGGCAGCCGAAACGGCACAATCGTTTTTCATCAAACTTGGTGGAAAAATCGCAAAAAAATCGTAGAGTGGAACAAACCTGGTCCCATGTCGATGGTTTCTTTAGGAAGGCATTACTTAACGATTTTATTTACGCTGGCAAAAGATGTCGCTGTACGCTGTCTGCCGGCCGGACGGACGATTGCAGTTATCGTACGGCTCCCTCCTCTCCACCCCCACTTTTTCTTTTAGCCTACATTTGTTTTAATGTTGTTTGGATTACTAAAGGAAGAAAGATGAGTAAATAGAAGAAAAAAGAAGGGGAAACAGAAAATAGTTAGAGATAACAGGTGGGGGGGAGCTGAGTTTCATCATGCGTCTGGATGCGCAGTTTCAACGTTACCAGAGCATTTCGGACCTTACGAGGCTACAGTGTATACTTATTCCTGTGGTTGAGTGTACATGGAAAAGGAGAGGAGATAAAAAGATAATAACAGGAATGCATGGAGAAGCTAGAAAGGGAGAAGAGAAGGAGAAGAAACATTATTATCCTTAAGAGGCGAGCAAAGAAAGGAGATGGGAGAGAGGGATAGTGAGAGGTGGAGGTATGAATGGAGGGATGTGTTTTTTAAAGTTCCCAGAATACCATATTAAAATCACCTATTTAATAAGGAATAAAAAGTGCTAAATATGATGAGTAGTGTAATGGAGAGAGAGATATATAAATAAAGATAGAGATAGTACGGATAAAAATGGAGAGAGAGAGAGAGAGAAGTGGACAAACAAAAGACATTATACAGACACATTCAAGGACACACAGAAAGACAGACAGATAGACAGACTTATAAAAGACAAAGATAACAGACACATACATACAGACAGACAGACATGACTACACAGGGTGAAACTAGACAGTTAAACAGACAGGAGGTTGACAAAAATAGACAGATTCATACATGCACAAATAGACAATATGGCAACTAACATGATAGACAGACATACAGACAGCTGACTGACTGGTTCACATTAGACAAACAGGCAGACACACGCCAACAACGGATAAGACAGACAGATTTGACGACACAAAGAGTACAGACGGGCTCACAGTCAAACACCACGCAGACGAACAGACAGTTGGGATGGCAGTAAACAGGACAGATAGACTTGAGACAGATTAGAAGGCATTTATAAACAAGAATAACACCAAATTGACCATAGCTGCGTCAGTGAGGGTAGCTGGTCTTACATCCACCAGCGTAAATAATAAGACGCAGTTTAAACTAACACCCTCGCGCGGAAAGAACATCTATGGTCGGTCAGTCGTGTGAGATGGGCCTAAAACTGACTTACGTAGATGATGACTATGATGACTTAACACAGGTGATAACTTAAGCAGACGGTGACTAACCTAACCAGAATCAAGGTCAGTTCTCTTCATAATATAATTTATCTCGGAATGATCATCGGTGATTCAAAATATTTTTTTTTTATGATTTTAACCTCTCCTTATGGCGAATATTTCTTTAACTAATTATTCTAACCTTTATTCTATTCCTTCCTATAGTATACTAGATACTTACAGTATCCGTAAGACATTAGCTATTGGAAATGTGATAAAATGTTTTGTTATTAATCCAGTGTGAAATGTATCGGTATTGGTGGTACAGTCCTAATGGTCTCTAATCCTGTTGATTATGTGAGGTTAATCTGGGTTTATTGAGATTAAAGATTAGGTGTGGGGTTTATTCTACCTGTGTTAGTCTCAGGTACGACCCTTATTTTAACAATCACGACCATGATTATTACAACCAGGACCATGATTATAACAACCACGACCATAATTATAATAATCACGACCATGATTATAACAACCAGGAACATGATTATAACAGCAACAACCATGAATATAACAAGCACGACCATGATTATAACAACCACGACCATGATTATAACAACCACGACTATGATTATAACAACCACGACCATGATTATAACAACCACGACCATGATTATAATTATCACGTCCATGATTATAACAACCACGACCATGATTATAACAACCACGACTATAATTATATCACCCACGACTATGATTATAACAAACACGACCATGATTATAACAACCACGACCATGATTATAACAGCAACAACCATGAATATAACAAGCACGACCATGATTATAACAACCACACTTATGATTATATCACCCACGACCATGATTATAACAACCACGACCATGATTATAGCAACCATGACCATGATTATAACAACCACGACCATGATTATAACAACCACGACCATGATTATAACAACCACGACTATAATTATATCACCCACGACTATGATTATAACAAACACGACCATGATTATAACAACCACGACCATGATTATAACAACCACGACTATGATTATAACAACCACGACCATGATTATAACAACCACGACCATGATTATAACAACCACAACCTTGATTATAACAACCACGACCTTGATTATAACAACCACGACCATGATTATAATTATCACGTCCATGATTATAACAACCACGACCATGATTATTACAACCACGACCATAATTATACCAACCACAACTATGATCATAACAACCACGACCATGATCATAACAACCTCGACCATGTTTACAACAACCACGACCATGTTTATAACAACCAAGACAATGATTATAACAACCACGACCATGATTATAACAACCACGACTATGATTATATCAACCATGACCATGATTATAACAACCACGACTATGATTATAACAACCACGACCATGATTATAACAACCACGACCATCTGGAAAACGTTGTCGCTGTCAGCTGGACAACGGTTGCGCGCTAGCCAAGCACGAGCGTTCGAACTTTCACCCCTCGGTAAGCTGTACCACAGGACTCGCCACCAGGCACGAAGGGCCCTCGATCACTTGTTGGAAGCTATCCAGCGCGTACGAGTTAATAATGATGTTTGGTAACTTGTTTCACTCATCCACTTCTCTATTTCCAAACCAATGTTTAAAACCATTACTACGAGTTCGCTTCTGGTTGGACAGTTTGAGTGCCATTGTTATATCACCTTTCTTTTACCCGGACTTCCATTTATACACCTCGATCATATCACCCCTTACTTTAATGTACGTTTCTCGTGGGAGTGCAAATTAAGATGCTTTAACCTGTCTCTCTACTCAAGGTTCCCAATGCTTGGAAATAGTCTTGTAATTCTCCTCTTAATTCTTTCTTGGGATTCTATATCCATTCTGTAGTACGGTAATCAGAACTGAACCCCGTAATCCAAGTGAGGTCTCACAAGTAAAAGATATAGTTAAAGGATAACTTCGCTCGTCTTGTAACTAACACGCTTTTGTATGAACCCAAGTACTTTGTTAGTCTTGTTTCGAGCAAATACACATTGTTTTCATGGTTTAAGATTCCTAAGTCTTTCTCACAGTCGGTTTTCTCTATAACATCATTGTACATCTGGTATCTAGTATCTGGTTTTTCCGTCTACATCTCCTCCACTAAATACTTTACATTTGTCCTCATTAAATTTCATCTGCCATTTTTCAGACCATGCAAATTTTTTTTTAGATCTTCCTGTAGTCCTCGGCAGACTTAATTACACGCCCTATTGTAGTGTCGTCTACGCCGATATCTATGTCGTTTATGTATATAATAAATAGTAATGGTCCTAGTACTGAGTCTTGGGGTACTCTACAAGTGACATTTCCTGTCTTGTAACGACGCTCTAATCTACTTTAGAATATCTCCTCCAATTCCATGAGCCTCCACTTTTTGTATTAGTCTTTCATGGGGGACTCTGTCGAAGGTTTTACTTAAGTCGAAGTATATCACAGGCTTTACTTTAGTCGCGGTATACCACATCATAATCGTGTCCGTCATCCACTGATTCGAAAACAGTTGTCATACATGAACGCCCACTAGTGAAGCCATGTTGGGATTCATTGATCAACTTGTGCTTCTCCAGGTGATTTCGAATAGATTTTGAAATTATTGCTTCCAACATTTTGCCTATAATTGATGTTAAACCGGTTGGACTGTAGTTAGAGGATAATGATCTATCTCCTTTCTTGAAAAACGGTATCATATTCGCTATCCTCCGGGATTTTGGTACTACACCAATTTTTAAGGACATGTTAAACAACTTTGCTAAGGGCATACTAAGCTCTTCCTTATATTCCTTTAATACTCTGGCAAATATCTCATTGGGACCTGGTGACTTATTTGGCTTTAGTTTGTCTATCAGCTTACCAACATCGTTACTAGTCACTACTATCTCGATTGATTTATTTTCTTCACTATCTCCGTATAGAGTCGGTGCCTCGGGTATCATGGTTAAATTTTCGGTGGTGAAAACTGTTGAAAAATATTTATTCAGATTATTCCTCATTTCTCCGTCGTTATGAGTTAGCTCACCGGTATCTGATTTTTTTTATGGGGATTAGCCCACCCAGGCACAGGTCACTAACCTACATCAGGGCCTGGGGGCGAAAATGTAATAATAATAATAATAATTCATATTAAATAAAATTTATAGTAAAAATACAAAATTAAAAATTAAAAATAAAATAATAATGATGATAATAATAATAATAATAATTAATAATAATAATGTCGTAGGACTAGGGTATGTTTTCCTGGGGCTGGGATAGGGCATGTAGCCGAGAGGTTAGACAGAGTTTTGTCAGGGGAGGGTACCAATCCAGTAGTGTGTCTTAGTGTGGGAGGAAACGACATAGGTAAGGTTAGGAGTGAGGAACTTTTCAAGAGGTATAGGGAGGCGCTGGGGAAGATTAGAGATAGGGGAGGGATCCCTATAGTATGTGGTGTCTTGCCTAGAAGAGGGGTTGGTCGTGAATGGCTGTCCAGGGCAATTGCTATTAATTGCCGACTGGAAAAACATTGTGCAAACAATGGTTGGGCATTCATTGATGACTGGCAACGATTTTATGGCAACGACTACCTGTACTGTCGAGACGGAGTACACTTGTCTCGTGAGGGGGTAAAGACGTTGTCTGCATCCCTGGAGCGTGAAATTGTCACTCCGAAGGGGGGGTTTCGCCAGTAGAGAGGGGTCGGGGAAAATGGGAGTCAAAACACAAGCAGGTCCTGGGAAGTAGTGAAACAGAAGTAGATAATGCTGAAAATATAGTTAGTCATAATAACAAACATCAAAGTAATAAATGTAAAACAGATAGAAACGGAAGAAATATATTGAGTGTTTATTATACTAATAGTAGAAGCCTGTGTAACAAAATGGACCAGCTCAGGGCCATTGTTAGTAAAGAGAACATAGATATAATTGCAATAACGGAAACATGGATAAATTCAAACAGCAAGCATTTTTTAGCAGAATTTCATATTCCAGGATATAACCTATTTAAATTTGACAGAGTAGGAAGGAGAGGTGGCGGTGTAGCAGTGTGTATCAGGGTGTCATTAAAAAGCTGCAATAAATCAAACATTAAAACAAATAGCGACAATGAAAGTATTTGGGTAGAGATTGGTGAAGGCAGTGAATCCGTAGTCATTGGTGTTATATATAGACCACCTAATTTGAGTAGGAACGATGGTAAATTGCTATGGGAGGAAATAAAGAAGGCATCTGATAGAAACAATGTATGTATTCTAGGCGATTTCAACTTTTCAGGCATAGATTGGAAAAATCAACTTAGCGATAATGAATCTGAAGATTTTCTAGAAGTAGTACAGGATAGTTTTTTATATTAATTCATAAACTCGCCCACTAGAGGAAATAATATCCTCGATTTAGTTCTCAGTAATAATGAAAATCTAGTAAAAGATGTTGGGATTGGAGACGAACTAGGAAACAGTGATCATAAAGCCATATATTTTAACATAATATGGGATGGCAGGAAGAAGGAAAATTCGGCCTTGATCCCGGATTTTAGGAAGGCTAATTACAGTAGCATAAGGAGAGACCTAAGGGATGACCCTATGGTCAAAAGATTAATCCCCCCCACACCTCCGGAAACTGTCAACTTAGGACGGGATAACCCCGAATTTAATTTAGCAGCTACTTATGAACAATTTATTGCGACAATCAATAATGCCCAAAATAAACACATCCCTAAAAGAAAATTCAGATCGATACGGAACCAACCAAAATGGATGAATAATAGACTCTTAGATCTTCTAGGGAAAAAGAAAGGAGTATACAGAAAAGTTAAGAAAGGCGAAAATCACTTACTTGGTTACTATCAGAACCTAACAAGACAGGTAAAAACAGAAATTAGGAAAGCAAAGAGAAATTATGAAATCAAGGTAGCAAACGAATCGAAAAATAACCCCAAAGCTTTTTATCAACTGTATAAATCAAAGGTTAGAGATACAATAGGTCCCCTTAAAACTACGACAGGAGAAATGACTGATGATGAGTTAGAAATGTGTAGTACGTTAGATAGTCATTTTCGCTCCGTATTCACAAATGAAAACCTAGCACAATTTCCAAAAGTTCATAAGGTATATAACGACAGTATAGAAAATATGTTGATGAATATCAATATTACTAGTAACGATGTGCTTAAAGTAATTAACAAACTGAAGCCTCATAAATCGCCTGGTCCAGACGAGGTATATGCTAGAATATTAAAAGATTGTAGAGATGAGTTGAGTAATCCATTAGCAGTTTTATTTAATAAGTCATTAGAATCGGGCCTAGTGCCAGAAGCTTGGAAACTTGCAAATGTAGTTCCGATTTTCAAAAAGGGTGATAAATCAATAGCATCAAATTACCGTCCCATTAGTCTCACGTCAATCATAGGCAAGTTGCTAGAGTCAATTATTGCTACAAAAATCAGAAGCCACCTTGAAACATTCAACTTAATTCATTCTTCTCAGCACGGGTTCACCCAGGGACGTTCTTGTCTTACAAATTTGCTTAGCTTTTTCTCAGAAGTATTTGAAGCGGTAGATAATGATAAGTCATATGATATAATTTATTTAGATTTCAGTAAAGCATTCGATAGAGTCCCTCATGAGAGATTGATAAGGAAGGTAGAAGCACATGGAATAGGTGGATCAGTATCAAAATGGATTAGGTCATGGTTAACTGGTAGGAAACAAAGAGTCAGCATAAATGGATTAAAGTCAGACTGGGGTGCGGTCAAAAGCGGAGTTCCCCAGGGATCTGTATTAGGCCCTCTGCTGTTTGTTATATTCATTAATGATCTTGATTTAGGCATAACTAGTAGGATTAGTAAATTTGCAGATGATACCAAAATGGGGAGAATGATAAATTCAGACAGTGACTTTGAACACCTTCAAAGAGATCTAGATACCTTACATGAGTGGTCAGTAGACTGGCAAATGAATTTTAATACTGATAAATGCAAGATACTACAGATAGGGAAGACGAATACAAACGTTAAGTATAAACTAGGTAACACGGAAATAGAAAACTCAGTTTGTGAAAAAGATCTAGGTGTATTTGTTAGCAACGACTTGAAACCTAGAAAACAATGTATTAGCGTTCGCAACAAGGCAAACAGGATTCTTGGGTTCATATCTAGGTCTGCGAGTAACAGAACTGCTGACGTTATCTTGAAAATTTACCTAGCATTAGTGAGGCCACACATGGATTATGCGGTTCAGTTCTGGTGTCCTTATTATAGAATGGACATAGATTCTTTGGAGAGAGTACAAAGAAGAATGACAAAAATGATCCATAATATTAGAAACCTTCCATATGAAGAAAGACTGAAAAGCTTAGGTTTACATTCATTAGAGAGGCGTAGAGTTAGGGGAGATATGATAGAGGTGTACAAGTGGGTAAGTGGGATTAACAAGGGTAAAATGGAATATGTTCTGAAGCTCAGTAATAACGAAATAACTAGAACAAATGGCTTTAAATTAGATAAATTCCGATTCAGAAAGGATATAGGCAAGCACTGGTTTGGCAATAGAGTTGTGGATATGTGGAATAGGCTACCGAGTGCTATAGTAGGATCGGGGACGCTAGGGAGCTTCAAGACAAAGTTGGATAGGCACATGGAAGTGCTGGGATGGGTGTGAAAGGGATCTGCCCTGTATGGGCCAGTCGGCCTCCTGCAGTATCCCACTTTCTTATGTTCTTATGTTATGTTCTTATAATAATAATAATAATAATAATAATAATAATAATAATAATAATAATAATAATAATAATAATAATGATAAAGAACCAAAAACAAATGCAAAAAAGAAAAAATCAGTAGTGAGAAACAATATACTGTATGTATGTTGTGTTGTCAAAGTAAGAGAAACAATTGAGACACCTGCAATTGTGTGTAAGTGAGGCAGAAAGTCAGATTAGCAACCTGAACTTGGTCACAATTTTTGTGATGCCATATAGCAGCAGGGTCTACCATTAGACAACACACTATGCTTCCAATATCTTCCCAGGCAGTAGTACCTCCCTGTTTGGTAGCTGCCTACTACCTACTACTGACTGTATTGGTCCAATCTTTTCTTGTGTTTTAGTTTGATACATTTGATATAATCCCTTGGGGTTTGACTTCGCCTCCCTTGCTACCTTCAGTTTATTATTCCTCTTTGCTTTTCTTATCTCGGTCTTAACCCTACCGGCCAATACCTTATAATAATCTCGGAGGTAAACTTCACCACTAAATATTCCAATAATATTCTTTAAATAATTATTTATCCATTTAGGGTCATTGTTGTTTGATCTGAGTTTTCTGTATGGTATGTTCTGCCTTTGTGCATTAAGTAACTCATTACTTAAATTGTTGTAGAACTCGTCAACCTCAGATCTCGTGATCAGGTCATCCTCAACCCTCTCTCCAGGTAAGGTGAGGTCGCCTTCTGTGGGTACATTGTGTAAGGTCACCTCGCGTGAGGTCATGTAATTCACCCCCAAGTGTGATACCCCTTCTCTCAACTGCCTCTTCAAACTATTAAGGTTTGCCCTTCTGAAATCTGGGACTTTAGTCAAATTTTCCTTGCGGCTGCCCTGAAATTCTAATAGGAATCTTATTTCTTTGTGATCGCTGTTAGCAAGTTCGTTCCCTACCTCGACATTACTTATGAAGTTTTCTCTGTTTGACAGAAGAAAATCGAGTATATTATTACCCCGGGTGGCTTCGGTTATATGTTGGCTTAGGAAACAGTCCTAGATTGTTTCAAGAAAATCCTCTGATTCTGAGTTACACGTAAGGTCAATCCAATCTATTTGACTAAGGATAAATTCGCCTACTATATAGACTTTACTATGTCTGGATGCCCTGCACATTTCATCCCAAATAAGTTGCTCATTAACTCTATCGAGATTAGGAGGTTTATATATTACGCCTACGATTAATTTTTCCCTACCATCGGTTAACTCTATCCAAATTGTTTCTGTATTCAGTTTAGTTTTTATTTCCTTATTGATTTCACACTTCAGATTATCCCTGACATTGAATGCTACATCGCCTCCTTTCCTAATGTGCCTATCGGTATGGAAAAATTTGTAACCTGCAATTTGATATTCGACTGGTAACTCACCTGAGTCTAGGTTTATCCATGTTTCGGTGAATGCTATTATATCGATTTTTTCTGTACATACCAACGCCCTGATTTCTTCCATTTTGTTTCTCATACTTCTACTGTTTGCATAGTAGAAATTTAAGTTAGTCGTGTTCTGAGTCCTCTCTTTGTCGCGTTTAGGTTTTAACTCCCTGTCTAATTTAGTTTTGTCATCATTCCTAGCACTATTTCCATGTAACCTTTCACTTTGTTTACTCCCTCCCACTGCAGTCTCCTCCACTCCCGTGCTCATATGTTCTCCTAGCAGTTAAAAGACTTCGACATCTTTTGAACTGCCCTTTCGAGAGAGCCAGCCAGGGTTGCCACCCCATCCCTAGACAGATGTACCCCATCCCCAACATAAAGGTCCCTTCTGCCGTAAAAGTTGTCCCAGATGTCAATGAATGGTACTGATATTGACTTGCAACATCTGTCAAGATGGCCGTTGACACCAACTGCCCTTTACAATCATTCATTGCAAATTCTTCTTCTAGGCAGGACACCACATATGATAGGGATCCCTTCCTTCGACCTAATACGTTCTTTAGCTACCTTGAACTTATCGAGGAGCTCCTCACTTTTACATCGGCCAATATCATTGCCTCCTACACTGAGGCACATAATGGGATTGTTCCCATTACCAGACAAGATATTGTCCATCCTGTCAACTATATCCCCCACCCCAGCTCCTCATCTTATTTCTATTTTTGACACAAAAAGCTTTATCCAGGTTCCGTACTTGGGAACTAGCAACACTTAAGGTTTTCGTACCTTCCTTGTCAGCCCTGTCCTTGACTAAGTTCCTGTCCAATTCGTCTACCAGTGAACTAAAAAAGTTAGAACACTTAGCTGTACTCGTTTCCTTGTCTTTCTTCACCACCAGTTTGGTCGTTCATCTCCTCACAGCCCTCCATCGGCCTGTGTTTTCGTCAGACTCTCCATGTCTCGTGTCTTCCTCCTTCATCCTCGCAATCACTTTCTTTAATTTCAAGTTTTCGTCCTTGACCTTCACTAACTTTGCCCTCATAAGGGCACAGAGCTGTTCACAACTAACACTAGCTATTTTACTGACAGTTTATCCCCAGGAGCTAAAACAGCCGTGGCCTTTCCTCTAACGAGGGTAGCTTATGGAATTAATTTCCTAAAGACGATAGGGTAATGATATCGTGGAAAAGCATTTGAGGCAAAACACAATAACAACACAAGAATTATGGAGAAATTGAATTCGCTCATAAAGCAGGTGTTTATCATTTGTTCAGTGGAAGAAACGCCGCACCAGTAGTGAAGTAATTGACACAGACTGTTCTGCCTCAGAATTTTTTAATATGATTCACTCGTGTAATTACACTGCTAATTCACCTCTTTGTTATTGTTAGCTGTCCTGGGAACATAATACTGGCTCATCATCACCTTTGTCCCTGATATCCTGCAGTGACTTCTCTTGGTTTTATCGGAGCGGCAGATTTAAGACAGCCAAGGAAACATCATACAATATCGTACCTCTCCCTGACAAACAATAAATGGTTGATGGAATAATCCCTAACTTGCTCCATACTTCAGGGGTGTCCACTAGAGTTCCTGCCTCAACACTTGTGTCAGGGAGACCGGTATGACTAATAACACTATCTTACTCTTCACAAGATCCACGTAGATATCACTTCTTGCACATTACAAGTTTACTTAAAACCACACCATTTTTTCACGATGTAAAATATACTATTCCTGTTACAGTGCATCTCACTTGTTTAAGGAGAATGGCCCGTTATTTTTCCTCTTGGGTGGGGTTACTGTTGTGTTAACGTCAGTTCCTTGACCAGTTAGGTGGTGTATGGTCTCCCTTGTGTGGGTGAGTGGTGGTGTATGGTCTCCCTTGTGTGGGTGAGTGGTGGTGTATGGTCTCCCTTGTGTGGGTGAGTGGTGGTGTATGGTCTCCCTTGTGTGGGTGAGTGGTGGTGTATGATCTACCTTATGTGGGTGACTGGTGGTGTATGGTCTCCCTTGTGTGGGTGACTGGTGGTTGTATGATCTCCTTGTGTGGGTGACTGGTGGTGTATGATCTCCCTGTGTGTAGGTGACTGGTGGTGTATGGTCTCCCTTGTGTGGGTGACTGGTGGTGTATGATCTCCTTGTGTGGGTGACTGGTGGTATGATCTCCCTTGTGTGGGTGAGTGGTGGTGTATGGTCTCCCTTGTGTGGGTGACTGGTGGTGTATGGTCTCCCTTGTGTGGGTGACTGGTGTATGATCTCCTTGTGTGGGTGACTGGTGGTGTATGATCTCCTTGTGTAGGTGAGTGGTGGTGTAAGATCTACCTTGTGTGGGTGACTGGTGGTGTATGGTCTCCCTTGTGTAGGTGACTGGTGGTGTATGGTCTCCTTGTGTGGGTGACTGGTGGTGTATGTCTCCTTGTGTGGGTGAGTGGTGGTGTATGGTCTCCCTTGTGTGGGTGACTGGTGGTGTATGATCTCCTTGTGTGGGTGACTGGTGGTGTATGATCTCCTTGTGTAGGTGAGTGGTGGTGTAAGATCTACCTTGTGTGGGTGACTGGTGGTGTATGGTCTCCTTGGTAGGTGTGGTGTATGGTCTCCTTGTGTGGGTGACTGGTGGTGTATGATCTCCCTTGTGTGGGTGAGTGGTGGTGTATGGTCTCCCTTGTGTGGGAGTGGTGGTGTATGGTCTCCCTTGTGTGGGTGACTGGTGGGTATGATCTCCTGTGTGGGTGACTGGTGGTGTATGATCTCCTTGTGTAGGTGAGTGGTGGTGTAAGATCTACCTTGTGTGGGTGACTGGTGGTGTATGGTCTCCCTTGTGTGGGTGAGTGGTGGTGTATGGTCTCCCTTGTGTGGGTGACTGGTGGTGTATGGTCTCCCTTGTGTGGGTGACTGGTGGTGTATGATCTCCTTGTGTGGGTGACTGGTGGTGTATGATCTCCCTTGTGTAGGTGAGTGGTGGTGTAAGATCTACCTTGTGTTAGCATGTCTCTCTTTTATCAGGTTCAGTTTGACCATTAGTGTGGCGTCACATGAGCTGGGATATAAAAGGTCCTCTAATGAGCTGGTCTTACGCTCGAGATGTTTACTCATGCAGTAATCTGAGAACTCAAACGGAAATAATATGTATCTTATTTTATTGTCTATTGATGTCTATTGTAGGATTGAATCTGTGAGGAAGGGCTTAAATTCCTTAGTAGTTGAAACGTGACGCATTACATATCAGTACCAGCTGACGCCTTTATTTTAATTCAGTACCATTGTATCATTCCCATACATGGCATACAATAACAGTTTTATTTATCTCATTAATTTTCTTCCATTTGGAACCTTACTCCACTACTCACCCCCACCCATACAGAGTTTAAAATGCCATCATGACCTTCCGGTCCCAGTGCTTGTGGATCCATTACTCGCGCCATCACACAACTTTACCACGTTTCTTGTTCCATATCCCCTTGTTTATGTTTAATTTCTCTGCTTAAGATATTCATCACTCACCCTCACAGTAACTGCGTGACCACATATCAGATTTTCCTCAATCAAAACATTATATCTCTTCTTCTTGTTGTCATTCTCAGTACTTTCTATTTATTTATCACCTCACCTCTCTTATCCCCCCTCAAGAGCCTTCCCTTCATCACCTCACCCCACTTTACCTCCCCCCTCACTCCTCCTGAGCCCCGAACCAGTAGCCATGCCTTCCCTTCATCTCCTCATTTTACCACCCCCCCCTTCCCCCGCAAGAGATAGTAACCATAACTCACAGATTCTATCACTTCCACTGCCTCACTGAGTCACTGTTCTCACCTTCCCTCCAATATTCATTCCAGTCTCTATTTTGCCTCACTGGAGACTCACTGTTGATATTTAATTAAATATTCATATTCCAATTGTATCGTTTGTACATCAAGGATGAGACGCCCACTATCTACCGTCTCGACCTGCCACTCCTTCCCTCGCCATATATATATATATATATATATATATATATATATATATATATATATATATATATATATATATATATATATATATATATATATATATATATATATATATATATATATATATCATGTAGATCCACAATGGAAGCGTGGATAAGATAAATCTTGATAAAATCACACAGGAAAAAGGGAAACAATGGAGCACCTTAGCTTTCGTCTTAGTTCAAGACATATTTAGAGGCAACTGAATTACAAGAAATGAGAGAGCCTTGTGTACACAGGGTGACCTTACAAAACATGAGGTCAGGTCAAAAGCATGACATCCACTAATCCAGACACCAACACCACCGTCCTGAATAAAGACGAAAGCAAAGGTACTCCATTGTTTCACTTTTTCCTGTGTGATTTTATCAAGATTTATCTTATCCACGTTTCCATTGTGGATCTACATGATATATATATATATATATATATATATATATATATATATATATATATATATATATATATATATATATATATGTAATATTCAGAAATTTCAGTGTAATTTCAAACGCCGCGCCATTGGCGATACTGAGCTTTCAAGGTCGTCTGAGGGAAGAGAACGCTCCCCGCACATAGTGAGGGGTTGTGGAACTAGGCCTATATGATATTAAATATAATTTGCCGAATTAATAATGATGCGATTCATGAAGTTAAGGGACTGTTATTGAATTTGGAATTATTATAGATCGTTTATCAGTCTGAATAATGTTACGGGTGTCCCAAGGAGTTATTAGTTAGGCGGAAAATATGTCACGTAGGCCTAAGCTAGCGCCTTGGAGAGACGCGACGCTGGCTAGGTCAGTCACGTGGAGGCATTCGGTCCAGCAAGACGTCCCTGCGCGTCAGTCACAGAAATAGTCACGTAGCCTAGTCACCTGTGTTGCACTATTGCAGTATAACAAGTAAGTCTCATTCGATCTCAGACAGGGTTTAGATAGGGCAGTGATAAAGTTAACAAGAGCTAACAGTGAGTTCATTTCAGGGTTTCCGTCAGAACCCACTTGACCGCGAGTTTGACTGCGAGAAATTGGCTGCGAGAGACTGACTGCCGTTTGAGACTGCCGTTGATGATTGAGGCTTGGCGATTGTCGCCTTCGGAACAATCAGTGTAGGCTTGTCACTGGTTAGCGGGGTAGCAAAGGATCTCTTGAGTGAATGAGTGCTCCCGACAACTAAGACGACACGGGACCAGCATCAGCAGTGGGTGATCAGTTCTTACCACGTGGGTGCACAACACCACGTGTCCTCGGTCAGCTAGAAGTGTTACCTACTGGCCATAGACACCTGCTGGCGTTCTCTCTTCCTGCCCATGAACGCACTGGGAGTACACTGAGGCTATCTGAGTAAATTAATGGTCACACACTGAGACCATGAGTCTAGGGGATACCTAGAGGAACATTTTATCTCCCTTATTACGGGTGTATGTTGAGTTGGGTGGAGCATGGTTCACGAGTATTGGTGGACCCAGTAACATATCAATAATAGTGACGATATTTGTGTGTAGTTAATACCATTTCTCATTTACTAATGTTATCTTGACGTGTGTGGTTTAATATTTCTTAAATAATTTTGATAGTATTGTTTTTTGATTGTTTGTGTCACTAAGTGGAACCAGAGTGATGCTGTGATTTAATTCTTTTAATGCATTTAATTTTTCTTTATAATTTCAATATCATGTATAACTTTTATTCCCCAGAGTAGTATTTTAAGTTCTGGTTAAGAAGTGCGCATATTGGTGCACCATTATTTGATTGTGTTTGTAGTGTTGGAGGGAATATAAGTGTAAATTTTACAGTGTGTCTCATTCATCCCAGTCACAGACGCTATCCTTCCACGGGTCACGGATAATTCATTTTGTTTAGTAAATTTAAGTGTTCTTGTGCTGGTTCAGGATTTCTCTCAAAGGGGCGCTTCCACTGCAATTACTATCTAATAATCTTTAATAAACCCCAAGTCTAGCGAGAAATTAAAGTCCAGTAAATTCCGACCGGTTACTTATATATATATATATATATATATATATATATATATATATATATATATATATATATATATATATATATATATATATATATATATATATATATATATATATATATAACAATGAAGTATGTGTGTTTGTATGTGTGTCTGCACGAGAATCTCGGAAACTACTTTACCGATCTGTAGTGATGATGCTGTATGGTGTTATATGATGGTGCTATATGTAGTGATGATGGATGGTGTTATATGTAGTGGTGATGGATGATTTTATATGTAGTGATGATGGGTGGTGTTATATGTAGTGATGATGGATGATGTTATGTGTAATGATGATGGATGGTGTTATATGTAGTGATGATGGATGGTGTTATATGTAGTGATGATGGATAATGTTATATGTAGTGATGATGGATGGTGTTATATGTAGTGATGATGGGTGGTGTTATATGTAGTGATGATGGATGGTGTTATATGTAGTAATGATGGATGGTGTTATATGCAGTGATGATGGATGATGTTATATGTAGTGATGATTAGACAATAAAAAATAACATTTTAATGCTAAAAGAAATATACTTTGCTGTACCGTTGTAGTGGAACTTACATACTCCGTGAATGAACTATTGATGGAAGAAGAAGTTTTGGGGACTGAACAGCACACTCAACTTTTAAAGTGCCTCTCAACCTCGCTCACAATGAGAATCCAGTGTGCAACATCAAAAAAGATTGGCAAAGGCAAAACTATTAGAAAAATGCAGCCTCATATTCTTGGATGAATGGACTATGTCTCACAAGTTAGCGTTTGAAGTATTGGACAGGACCTTGCAAGACATAAGAGAAAATGACCAGCTCATGGGTAGCATTACAATGGTCATTGCTGGAGACTTTCGCCAGACCCTACCTGTCATTCCTCGAAGCACTCCAGCTGATGTACTGAATGCGTGCTCAAGGCATCATACCTTTGGAGAAGTGTTCAAACACTCACCCTATCCACAAACATGAGAGTACATCTACAAGGAGATCAGGATGCTGGACGGTTTGCAAACCTTCTACTATAGATTAGGAATGGAACTTTCCCTGTTGATTCAGAAGGACAAATAATCATTCCTCAAGGATGTGGAAATGTTGTAAAGTCCTCAACTGAGCTCATTAACATGGTCTACCCAAACATTATCCACCACTACATGGATCACAAGTGGCTGCGTGAATGCGCAATTCTGGCACCAAAGAATGAAACAGTGGCTGAAATCAACATGACTCTACTCAGACAGCTTCCAGGCAGTGAGACCTCATGCAAATCTGTTGGTACAGTAATCGACCAGGACCAAGCAATCCAGTACCCTGCAGAATTCCTTAATTCTTTGGAGCCCGCTGGAATGCCTCTTCACCACCTCACTCTCAAGATTGGAACTCCTATAATGCTCTTAAAAAATCTTGAACGACCAATCCTCTGCAATGGCACAAGACTGGTGGTGAAGAACATGATGCCAAATGTACTGGAAGCTACAATACTGACAAGAAAAGCTAAAGGAGTTGACGTTTTTATACCAAGGATACCTCTCATCACCACTGACCTGCCATTTGAGTTGAAGCGACTTCAGTTCCCGGTTAAAGTGAGCTTTGCCATGACCATCTACAAAAGCCAGAGACAGTCGCTAAAGATGGTTGGCCTAAACATGGTGTTTCCTTGCTTCTCTCATGGACAGTTCTATGCTGGATGCTCCAGAGTGGGAACTGACAAAAATCTGTACATACTTGCTGCTAATGGCAAAACCAAAAATATGGTCTACCTTAATGCACTACAGTGAGACAATGTGGAGGCTCCCGGAGGGTGGCGTCCTACCGTGGCCTAGCGAAAGAGCCGCCCGGAGGAGGGCGGCGATTCTGCTATTGTGTGTGTATATATATATATATATATATATATATATATATATATATATATATATATATATATATATATATATATTTCATTAGCCCAATAAAGCACGCGGAATTCTACATACAATCAACACCTCAACCCGCCAGGATTCGAACCCACGGCCCACGAGCCCATGACTGTGACTGGGGAACGCTACGTACTGGACCACCAGGATACTAAAAGCAGTCCTAGACTCTGATATATTTCACACAAAGCCTGTTCAACGAGCTTATGGCACCGTGAACCTCTAATGGGGACTACCCTTATCACGTAGGTGGTCAGAGAAACGTTTTACCAAATCCGGCTTCGAAATATATATGGATCCTCGTGTTTCGAAGCCGGATTTGGTGAAACGTTACTCTGACCACCTACGTGATACGGGTAGTCCCCATTAGAGGTTCACGGTGCCATAAGCTCGTTGAACAGGCTTTGTGTGAAATATAACAAAGTCTAGGACTGCTTTTAGTATCCTGGTGGTCCAGTAGGTAGCGTTCCCCGGTCACAATCATGGGCTCGTGGGCCGTGGGTTCGAATCCTGGCGGGTTGAGGTGTTGATTGTATATATATATGTATATATATATATATATATATTATGATGCTCAGTAGTCATCTGTTTACTTCCTCTTCATTTAGGTCTTTAAACTCTTCCTCGCAGCAGGCTTTTTTCTTCATTCCTTTCATTACAGATTTATTCTCTTTGTATTTCACCTTCATCATTTGTTTATTGTTTGGCTAAAGGGAGGGAGCAAGTGTTTTATACCCAATCGACGCCTGAGAAAGGTTCATGATAATACACAAAGGACATTCTTACTCACATGATATACAGGTGTCCTTTATTGCCCCCCCCCTTGCCTCCACCTCAACTGCCGTCATCACTGTCTAACTTACCTGTCTCAACCATTGCAGGTCACATCCACCAGCATATCCCCAAGGTTTGTAGTTAGCCTCACTTCCCACACCTTACTGTTAGCCATAATCTGAATTTTACTTTTCACTGTAAACGCATCAATTTAGACTCTCCAGCTGGTCTACATGAATAAAGTCTATCCTCGTTGTGACCCATAACCTCTTTGTTCTCCCTGTTTACCTTCTCCACTTCCCAGCATGGCTCACCAAATCATTCACCATGTTACTATACACAACACACCCCAGACCTAGTCGTGTCCTCTCACCTCGTTCACGCTCTTAATAAACGGTTTTTGTTTTTTTGGTTATTGAAATGTTGCCAGACAAATATAACACCCACGTACCACTCGCTCCATCGACCACCCCCCCCCCTTCCCCTAGCTATCCCAACATTCAATGCCCAACAATGGAAACTCAGCAAATTTTTTTTTTTTTTAATTCAGATGAAGTAATCGTATATTTCTCATACCGGAACCAATACAGTACATAGTATTTTGTTTACCTTACCCAGCAATATTAGAGAAAATATACGTGTACCCCATGTAAGTGATACCCAACGTGTACAATATAGCAAAGTTAACAGCAAAGAAAATAATACTAACATAAACAATAACCTTTAATATTTCACACACACACACACACACACACACACACACACACACATATCACCTGTATAAGTTGTATATATCAAATAAATCACCAGTTCCCTATTTATCATATGTGTATTGAGCCGGGGATAACGAAGGGCCTTCAGAAGCGCCCTCTAGTGGTGGGAAATATGGTGCACTAGATATTCAGGTGACGCTTCGGGCTGTGTTGAATCTGTGGGTCGTGAAAGCCGCTGCTAACAATAGATTGCTCTCTCTGGTGTTGAAGGTGAACTGTGGTGGCATTAACTGCATCTGTGTCTGTTAATGATGTGATACTGAGAGCACAGTGTTGCCTGGTTAGATTATTCATGAACGGGTTTGGTGTACAGTGGACAGATTATGTTACGTGCTGTATTAATGTGGACAAGGGAAAATGGCTCTTTGGGACAAGTGCAACATGCCCATAGCTGAAATTAACCTAACCTAACCTAACCTAACCTAACTTAACTTAACTTAGCTAATCAACCGAGGTAAAAATTGGTTATATGAAGAGAGAGGACACCTTAAATGAATTAGAGTAAGTTTTAACGTCCTTGAACTAATGTACCTGAACTGAATGTTTAAAATTTGTGTCTGTCTTCTAAGGGAGTTTTTTTACCAGGGTCACACTTCTTGCATGTTGTTTTAATGTCCAAAGGAAATTCAAGTTGTGATATTGTGGCTATTTTATTTTGCACAGTGAAATATTTAATTATCTGGAAAAACCCTAAGTTTACTATACCGTCTATATACAGTATATATGTCTGGTAATACAGAGTTCATAATTGTTACTCCAGACTAACGTGATGTGATTTATCTGAAATACTGAAATAATTTTATGATGCCGTGACGTCATAAATTAGTTAATAAAAGAGAAGGTTAGTTTGACAGTCGTGGATTTTAGGTTGAACAATAATGACTTCAAGCTGTTCATGAAATCAAATTGTTGGCCAAATTCCACCTTTGTAAAACCTTTTCATCCGTTGTTGTCTGGCACGCACTTCACAGGCCACGACACAGACAGATCGATGCTTCGTGTACACTGAACTTGTACAGGGCATGTCTTCATACTCCTCCCACAGGAGTAAGTTGTGCTTCAGAACTTATCACTGTTTCACGAGATCCTTCCTGAAGTCGTCCAGCTTGCTCATGATTCTCTCTTGAGACTTCCTCTCATATAACGTCCATGTGATGTAAACAGCCACTGATAAGTAAACAAAGTTGAGATGAAATTTATACGTATATATTATGTGGTATAGTTTGATGGGACATTTCTTTTGTCAGTGATCTGCAACGTAATTCATGATTCTTACTAAAATTGACCAAGAATCTCGTCCAGTGTGTCTGACATTATCAAATAGACAGTTCAGGACAATAATCCAGGTAGCCACATGTAAACTTTGGACAAACAAGGTCTTTTATACACACATTCCAGCGATAGCCAGTGTTTGTCTGGCTATGGTGCGCCAATATAATGGAGAATATTTGTTGCCCCTACAAGACAACCTAGGTTATAGACGGTTAATTTTTCCTTAGTCTTTATCATAATTATATCAAATCGACTTTATTTGTTAATTTGCAGTTGGATTCCTGCCTGTATCAACTATCATTTATTTTTTCTGTCGCTGTGCTAGTTTTTCCTTCGAATAAATACAGTTTAGTCGACTCCCGGCAATATCGTATTCATGAAAAAGCGTGAGATAAATTTCAGTGGGATAAAACCCCCTGCGACAGACACGACCTTCAGGCAACACATTTAACGTAAAACTTGTAAATTAAGCCTGTAACACGCTGGGTAATAACCATAAACAGTTGCTGCAATAACGTTTATACCAGTGTATGACAGAACCAAGTTTATGTGCGTAAAAATGCAGAAACGGGATTTTCCTCCTTGATGTTCAAAAAAAGTGTTCCCTGTAAAAAGAAAAAGAGGATCAGATTTATCGACCAAAGTATTATAATTACCAATACAATGCCCTCTGGCTCACAATAACTTCCTGTAATGAACTAATACAATTTTTAGGAAAGGATATGTAATACTTAACGTAGATTTCCCTAATGCTTAATTCCAAGTATATACAAGAGTGCGTCGAGAGAAATAATTTTAGACTGCATTATGAAAATATGGGATGCAGTAGCCGGGTGGTTACAGCGCTCGCCTCCCATCCTAAGGGTGAATGGATCTATCCCACGACACCCTTCAGTCCACCTATGTGTACAGTTTGGAGTATGAAGCGTTAAGACAAAAGTGTGCTGTGTTCTCATTTTAACAGACCATGAAATTAATATCAGTTGTTATATTCATTTATTGGTATTAATGGACACATAAATATGCTACGATATACTAATTTATACCGACACTCCTATGAATATGCCTGCAGTTTAAGGTATGAATGGAGTTTAGGGTATGCACGTAACTTAGGGATTATCCTGATTAAACCTGGGAGCATAGCGGATAACTCACTGCCCTTTTAACTCCATGGGAAGTAGTGTTGGTATAGCAAGACCGAAGTACTGTATAATATGAAGGGGTTCTTCTTTATCTTACCTTAACCAAACTTTAAATATATTAGGTTCAGTTAGGTTAAGTTAATTTAGCATACTCTAGGTTAGTTTACGTTAATTTGAGGTAGGTTAAGTTAGGATAGGGTAGGTTAGGTTAGCTTAGTTTAGGTTAGGTTTATTTAGGTTAGGTTGCGTTACCTTAGTTTAGGTTAAGTTTGCTTAAGTTAGGTTAATTTAGGTTAGTTTAGGTTTGGTTAGTTTAGGTTAGTTTACTTAATTTAATATAGGTTAGGTTAGGTTAGGTAAGGTCATATTAATTTATGCTAGTTTTGGTAAGGTGGTAAGGTTAATTTAGGTTAGGTTAATTTAGGTTAGTTTAGATTTGGTTAGTTTAGGTTAGTTTAATTAACTTAATATAGGTTAGGTTAGGTTAGGTAAGGTCATATTAATTTATGCTAGTTTTGGTAAGGTGGTAAGGTTAATTTAGGTTAGGTTAATTTAGGTTAGTTTAGATTTGGTTAGTTTAGGTTAGTTTAATTAACTTAATATAGGTTAGGTTAGGTTAGGTAAGGTCATATTAATTTATGCTAGTTTTGGTAAGGTGGTAAGGTTAATTTAGGTTAGGTTAATTTAGGTTGGGTTAGGTTGTACATTATGACATTCACTTATAGTTTTTATTATATATCTACATAATTATTCCCATTTACAAATCAATTCGAATTTTTATATATTAGAAGTACTCCTGTATATGAAACTCGCTGTTATGTCTTCTACACCCACAAAACACCTAACACATACAAACAATATAGCCAATGAGAGTTATGTGACGGCCAAAACACTGTGGGGAGGATAACTTCAAAACTAATAAGGCAACACACATAATGTCCTCTGATTAAATCCAAACATAGTAGTTCCGCGTGGTGGTGATGAGGGTGGTGGTGAGTGAGGTGGTTGTGATTGAGGGTGGTGGTGATGATGAGTGAGGTGGTGGTGGAGGTGGTGGTGATGAGGGTACTGGTGGTGTGGGAGGTGGTGGTGATGAGGGTAGTGGTGGTGTGGGAGGTGGTCATGAGGGTGGTGATGAGTGAGGTGGTCATGAGGGTGTTGGTGGTGGTGGAGGTGGTGGTGATGACGGTAGTGTGGGTGTGGGAGGTGGCCATGAGAGTGGTGGTGATGAGTAAAATGGTGATGTGGGTGGTGGTGGTGAGGGATGTGGTTGGTGAGGGTGGTGGTGGTGAAGATGATAGTGTTGAGTGTGGTGGTGTTGGGTGTGGTGGTGGTGAGTGTGATTGTGGTGAGGGTGGTAGTGTTGAGTTTGGTGGAGGTGGTGAGAGTGGTGGTGATGGTGAGAGTGGTGGTGATGATGATGTGGGCGGTGGTGGTGAGGAAGGTGGTGATGAGGGTGGGGTGATGATGAGAGAGGTGGTGGTGGTGGTGGTGGTGGTGGTGGGGGTTGTGGTGGTGGTATTGAGGGTAGTGGTGGTGTGGGAGGTGGTGGTAATGATAAGGGTAGTGGTGGTGATGAGGGAGGTGGTGGTGGTGATGATATAAATAACTGCTGCTCCGCCTCAACAGTTAACACTCCAAATTATGAAACAGTTTATGTACTACTGTACTGTACATGATTCAGAATGTGCTTTTTTCGGCAGCTCTTACCTTGACTGTAAGTTAATGAAAAACAATTATAACGTAAGGACTCTGTTCTCGCCTTCACCAATTACTACTGCTCTCGTACCTCTCGTGTTCATAGTAAGTTCTAGAGCATCGGAAAACACCAAGGCATTAAAGCTAATCGAATAACACCGGTCAACACAATTTTTCTGGCACAAGGTTTTTAAACGGATTTTAAGTAAATTTGGGGTGCAGAATCCAAATATGACTTTGGTTTTTGTCTATTACATCAGGTTTTTGAGATATACCATATTGCACTTTTGCTGGGAAACGTAAACTTTTGGATCAAAATTGACGGTTTAAACATGTATACATAAATTTTTTCAGCATTATAATTTGTATTTTTCTATAACCAAAAATTGTTAATATCAAATTGGAAAGTTAATGCACATATAATATTTAAATGTAACATTGAAGGGTGAAAAAAACAATTAATGTACGGTAGAAATAGTGCAAGTATTAAGATCAAGTTACAGTTACATAAACTTCCTCTTTTTGGCCGATCTCTTATGTACAGCTTCTGGAATGTCTCTCATCAAACTCCAGCAGTAGTCCGCCATCATGTTCGAGTCCCATCGACCTTGGTAACGTTCTTCCATTACTTTAATGTCTTGATGAAAGCGCTCCCCTTGCTCCTCGCTCACTTCTCCCAGATTTTCTGGAAACTCGTCCAAGTGACTGTGTAAGTAGTGAACCTTGATACTCATTCTGCATCCAAGTGCTTGTCAACTCAAGAGCAGCTCTTCCACAATTTCTTGATAGTTGTCCGCTTTCTTGTTCCCTAAGAAGTTCTGCACCACATTAGAGAAAGCATTCCAAGTTCTTGCCTGTGCCTCAGTCATTGTTGCAAGGAAGTGTGGATCTCTGAGTAGTGTTCTTATTTGAGGTCCATCAAAAATCCCTGCCTTTTTCTTCTCGTCGCTAAGACTTGGAAAGGTTGAGCATATATATCTGAAACACTCTCCACTATGATCAAGAGCCTTGACGAATTGCTTCATGATACCAAGTTTTATGTGCAGAGGAGGAAGGACAATGTTTTTCCTGTCAACCAGAGGATCGTTAATGATATTCTTGTCACCAGGCGTCAAACTATGTCTTGGTGGCCAATTCTTTTTCACCCAATGGTCTGCTGTAGCCCTGCTGTCCCAGTAGCACAGAAAACAGGGGTATTTTGTGTACCCTCCTTGCTGGCCCCATAGAAAGTTTACCATTTTCAAGTCCACACAAATTAAGCCATTCATGAGCATGGTATTGCAACCTCTCTCGAACAGTCTTAATGTTTTCATACTCTTCTTTAATTTGTACAGAATGTCCGTTTGGAATTGAACCATACTTGTTTCCGTTATGAAGAAGAACACATTTCAAGCTCCTTTTAGAACTGTCAATAAAAAGTCTCCAATCCTTACTATCATATGCTGGTAGTCCCATGGAGAGAAGAAGTCCTTCTACATCATTACAAAAAACAAGCTGGTCATATGAATGAAAGTACTTCCGCAGTTGCTCTTCTCTGTTGCGATAAAAGGAGACACTCGTGCCAGGTTTTAAGAGTCGTTTCTCTTGAAGCCTGGAAGCTAACAATTCAGCAGACTGTTTTGGCAAATTTAGATCTCTGACCAGATCATTCAATTCTGACTGAGTAAACAACGTTGGCTTTTCACAATCTTCACCAGATGGCTTGAAAAGATCAGTCTCTTCATCTTCATCAGTAGAAACAGGTGAATTCCGGTCTATATCCTCAATCTCTGGTAGCTCAGTAGATTCTGGCACGTTACGTGATGGAGCAAATCTGAGATCAGATTTGGATTCAGCACCTTAAAGTTAGTAAAAAACAGTTAAAAGGTTTCATGCCAGAAAAAAAAATATTATTTTGTAGACCAGTGTAATCTTTGTTAGGTTATATAATTACTTTTTTTCTCTTGTAACTTGATAATGCTATTACTGCACGTCAACAGGTAAGATCTTGGGCGTAACAAGGTTGGAGAAAATGGAATCTGGAACTGAGATATGACTGGCTGGTAAGATATTGATGAATGGTGTAGACAACAGGTATTTAGAAAAGGAGATGACTAAGGTGAAGAAATGAAAATTGTGATATTATAATATTGAATATTGAAGGAGAGGCAAGGAGTGGGCAGTGTGTGTGTGTGTGTGTGTGAGAGAGAGAGAGAGTTGGGTAACATCAATAAAATTGTCAACAATAGGCATTACGTGTCTAAAATGAAAATGATCAAACTCGCCAGTGATAAAAGTTGCGTATTAATAAATCCGAATTTAGTTCAAAATAATATAACAAAATATCTCCGCCTTCTAGTGTCCCCGTTTTAAAGTGTTACGGGCAATGTGTGAAATCGAGGCATTGTATAAAATGCCTAGGCATTTTATACAATGCCGGATTGTTTTAAGCAATGTGTGAAACAATACCTGGTTATGCATGTCATATTTCCGTATGTTAGGTTACGGGAATAAACGTGTATAAACATGTCTCGGTTCACACATTGCTTAAAACAAACCCGGCATGGTATAGAATGCCTAGACATTTTATACAATGCCTCGATTTCACATTTTACCGGTAATATACACACTATGTGGGGCTGTGCAGTAGATATAAAAGAAATCACCTCCCAGGAGTGTTGCGGAGAGAGTTGGCTGATTACTGAGCGTGAAAGGTACAGTACAGTCGACCACTAAAATAGTAAACTGGTTGCGAGACTATCGACGTTCTAAACTACCTTCTCCCAGCATACATAGAAACTATATTTACCTTAGTGTTCTAGAAAGAGTTAATTTGGCTCTGTTATATTTATTTCCATCTATTTTGCTCCATCGTTTATTACACTGAACTCCACGTCCCCCCACTCCCTCTCTCATAGTTCAAATAAAACGGTCGAGTAAATTTAACCTACATAACTTTGATCATTTTATTCACCCTAACACTAAACAAAAACAGCCATAAAAAGTGTGGACAATACAGGGATATGTTTCAGCCTTTTGTTCTGCTCTATTCCCCAATTCACATTTGTATACATTTTTCTTTCTTTTCTTTTTACGTAAATTATATAAAACATCAAGAGAAACAACGGAATTATTAGAGACGTATTTATCTTAACTGTTGATCACTACTTTGCTACGTCTACTAACGTCAATTGTTGAAGTGAAGTTGTACGTTAAAACACCAAACTCCCAACCTGCTCTTTTGGTGTTGCTATAGATAACATTCCCGTTTTTGTGTATTCAGCTTATGTAAAGAATTACATTATATATTACTTTTTTTATTGTTACTATACAGGTAATAAACTTACTTTACAATGATACTGTTTGAATAATTTCAATAAAAAATAATTAGCTCTAGTGTCTGCAGTTAGTGGTCAACTTCCTCTATTATTTCGTTACATTTAATTGTATGATTTTTAGCCATGAAGGCCATTGTTTACATACTGATGAAAGACTACACTTGATCCATTTCTTGTTGACAGTCAAACAGGATGAATTTCCTACTTCGGTAACTTCTTTCAGAACCTAAACTATGCCACTTTTGTCTTTGAATGACTGTATAATTTAGCAGCATTTTTTTTAAAGCATAAAATAAAATAAAAATACAAAATTAAAGAACATAGATAAGAAATAAATGACATTTTCATTTTCGTACATTGATTGTTCGATCCATTACTCTCAACATATTACTGAGAAGATTATTTTGTGGAATTTGGTTAAGTCAGTATATAAGTTTATATATCAGGTTTCTCGGGTCATTGATGCTCTAGTTTTTCCTCTGTCAAGCTAACATATCGCTTCAGAAACATTACAGTAAGTAGTGTAATGTAACCGAAAACATCAGGTAAAGTTTCACTACAATTAATCGGGTGGCTTACGTGGCTTACAGGACACCATAGATATACGTTCACATGCAATGGTACGAAAAATGAGCTGCAGTGATCACTGACACTCACGTATGACACAGTACTACCTCTGATGGCTTGAATATATATCTATGGTATAATTATACACGAACGAACTTCTATTTCAGAGACTAACTAATACGTTGCAGGTAGGGAAAAGTTATTTTCATACTTAAAGTAAATAAATTGTTGGGGTGGCCAGTAAGAACTCAAAGTTGTTTAACTGTTTTCCTTTTTTTTACGGGGATTAGCCCACCCAGGCACAGGTCACCGACCCACATCGGGGCCTGGGGGGCGAAAATGTAATAACGATAATAATAATAATAATAATTCATAATAAATAAAATTTATAATAAAAAATACAACATTGAAAATAAAATAAAATAATAATTATAATAATAATAATAATAATAATAATAATAATAATAATAATAATAATAATAATAATAATAATAATAATAATAATAATAATAATAATAATAATAATAATAATAATAATGATAATAATAATAATAATAATAATAATAATAATAATAATAATAATAATAATAATAAAGAATCATAAAGAAATAAAAATAAAAAAAAGGTCAAAAGTGAGAAACAATATATGTATGTTGTGTTGTCAACAGTAGTAGAAACAATTGAGACCCTGCAACTGTGTTATTGAGGCAGAAAGTCAGATGAGCAACCGGGGACTAGGTTAGAATTTTCGTGATGCTATATGGCAGCAGGGTCTACCATTAGACAGCACATTATGTTTCCAATATCTTTCCAGGCGATAGTTCCTCCCTGTTTGGTAGCTGCCTATTACCTACTGACGAAGTAAAACTTCGGATTCCACCAGGCGTGTCAGCTCTGATAAATTAGTGATAATATACCATCTGTTTCTTAATGTCTATCACAGAATATCAATGAGGGAAATTATATCATACACTTCTACAGACTGTTAACACCTCCAACACTGTGTGCATGTTTCTGGTAATGAAGCTACATCCTGACTCTCCTATGTAGGTGGATACAAGTTTGTCATTACCGTAATACACTTTTAGTTCTAAAAAAAAGTATAGTAATTGGAATTTTATGATTTCACCAGAGCTGCTCAAATATGACAGACGTTCACGTTGTACTTGAGATTCAGACAAACAATGATAGCGCACAACGGCGCTAATGACACTACTACTATTACTACTGTTAATAATTATAATACCACGCGTCCGTATTTTCCTGGATATGACCTCCTGTTTAATCCATAAATTTCCGTCCAGAAGAAATTGTTAAATATCTTAAAACGTCCGGTATTTTGCCCTTATTATTTCACCCAAAAGGTTTTCTATGCGAAATTGGCCACGATATAAAATTAGGAATAATATATTATTTGGTTCTTGGGAGAAAGAGAGTGTTGATCTTTCAAGGAATAGAGAGAGCGTGTGTTGATCTCGATTCTGAACTTGACTAGTTCACTGCACCGTTCAGTTTTCGTCAAGGACAGGTACGATTTTTCCAAAGTCTCCTCCACGGAGCCACCCACCCAGGTGCAAGACTGCCTAGCCATGCAAATTTCTGTGTATTATCGGAGTCCGTACTGTGTGCAGTAGCGTTTCTTCAAGAGATCTATATTTGAGATTTTTTTGTTATCCTTGAACACAATGTCAAAACGAAAGTGTAAATTCACTACGGCACTAAAGACAAAATACAAGTGATCCACAGTGGTAGAGAAGAATGGGAAGCTGAGAGCTTAGTGTGTACATTTGGTACTTATGTTTCTGTGGCAAATAGAGGTGCAAATGATTTACAAACTTATGTGGACACAGACAAGCACAAGAAAGTATTTCGAGGAAAGAACTCATTAGGAAAATTGACAGATTATTTTGTAAACCAGGCAGTAAATCAAAGGATGCTTTTACTGCAAGCATATATAACATTAATACAACGGGGGTTGGTACATACTAGTATAATACCCCCTTTCCCCCTATCGGCGGAGTGTCCTCTATTTTTGAATGTTCAAATACGGTAACCCCAAAATAACAAACCTCACCATTAGCATCAGCCTTCAGCCCCACAGTCTTCTACCGCAACAACACAAAACGTTAGATTATATATCGACAAGTCGTTGCCGACATTTCTGAAACGATGATTTTGATTGAATTTAGAGGAAACCAAGAGACAAGGAGAAGAGCTGTGATTGGATGGACAGCGTTAATGCAGTATCTTTTTTATAACTATTTAATATTCATAGTATCTAAATAATTTCCGTGGTCGTCCAGAGTCAAGCAATGAAACAGCTCTGCAACACCACAGTGACACGAACAATACAGGAATTAAAGATGGACCATTTTATCACTAATCGTCAAACGTTAATACGAACAGTAATTGTAACGAGGAACGGAAATACTCGAAGGGAGAGATCGATAAAGAAAACAAGAGCGAATATAAGTGCTTTGGAGGATTCATTCCTATATAAAAACCAAGGGCTAATTCTTCTTTAAACAAAGCTTGTGGATTTACCTGAAGGATAAACAGGGAAGAGTGAGAAGTGGAGAGATTAACTGAGGGATTGTGCGAAGGGAGGGGGGTGGAGAGTTAATTAGTTTAACAAATTTATTGGCAAAGCTTGTAGTACAGTTTGCCTATTCTGAGTAATTCAGTCAGGTCTTGACACTGAGGGTGGTATCACTTCTCGCTGCCACGCAGGACAGAGGTTCATACTAGGGTTTCCTTCCCGGGATCTCGGGATCCCGGGCGTAAGTGGTTATGTTTTTTTCCCGGGAATTTGGTTCAAATCCCGAGATTCTTATTGTTATTCCTTATCTCTGATTTGCACTATGTAAACTACAAAATCGCATTGGCAGCCACCAGCTAAGGATAATATGGAAATATCTGTAGAAGAACAAATGACACTCGCAGATAAACTCAAGGCAGCAATAGAACAGGTTCAGAGTAAAAGTAGAAAGGTGTATGAATGCAAACATATTAGGAAAGAGTTCGATGGGTTTGAGGCAACAGGAGAGAGAACACATAATTTAGAAAAACTATTCCAGGCCCTCATCTCGGTACCACCAACTTCAGTTGAAACCGAAAGGACATTTTCAGCTGCTGGCCTATTTATTACAAAAAACTTGATAACTTTGAATGTCATTCCAAATATCATTTCTTTTTGTAGCTAATAGAATGAGATTGACTGTTTGTGCTTTGAAGAGTTATTTCATGAACAACTTTTGATGTGTGCGTGATCAGAGGTTTGAAAATGATTATTTATTATTATTTTTTCATAATTCATTCAAGTGTTCGCTTTAGGTTTTGTAGAAGGTGTTTCCAAATGGCATTAAATATAGAATTCTTATTTTTTATAATCGCTAACTTTTGAATGCCATTCCAAATGTCTGTGAGTTTCTTTTTATGGCTAACGGAATGAGATTAATTAAAATTTTGCTTTGTTTAATCATATTATGTACCTATTTTACACCAGTATGCAAGTTAATAAAGAGAACTTTGCTTCAGTGTATTGTAATTTATCAAATCAATTGCTTATCAAATAATCTACAGATACTACACTAATGAAGTATAGGGTTAGCATATAGCATTAGTTAGTACAAATATCACCTGATGCGGGAAATCCCGGGATCCCGGGAAATATCCTGGTTTGTCCCAGAATCCTGGATGCTAAGAAACCCCCAAAACAGGAAACCCTAGTTCATACACAAAGAAATACATCATATTCATTAACAGTTATATATGTATAGGGGTCAGATTCATGTGGGTAATGTCACTATTCACTGCCATACAGGACAGAGGTTCGTACACAAAGAATTCATCATATTCATTGACAGTATATATATATATATATATATATATATATATATATATATATATATATATATATATATATATATATAAAATATATATATATATATATATATATAATATAATATATATATATATAAATATATATATATATATATATATATATATATATATATATATATATATATATATATATATATATATATATATATATATATATATATATATAAATATATGATTAACTGTTGTGTCCACAGTCGTGTTTTTTTTCCTTTTATACTTATATTATATATATATATATATATATATATATATATATATATATATATATATATATATATATATATATATATATATATGCAAGTAAATCACTCTATGTGCGGTGATTCAGGCATATGCTGATAATTCATGAAAGAAATAAAGCAAGCATAAGCGTATATATTATATATATATATATATATATATATATATATATATATATATATATATATATATATATATATATATATATATATATATATATATATATATATATATACCTTGTTATGTACTCTCCTTAGTCTGTACTCACCCCCTGAAGATGAAATTGGGGAACTTCTGTGTTTTTTCTTGTGTTTATCAGCATATATATATATATATATATATATATATATATATATATATATATATATATATATATATATATATATATATATATATATATATATATATATATATATATATATATATATATATATATATATATAATTCAACAAAGCCTGTTCAACGAGCTAAGGGCCGTGAACCCTTAATGGGGACTACC